>NC_058518.1:22022646-22337646 GCF_904849725.1 Hordeum vulgare subsp. vulgare
GTCCACGAGTGCCTCAACCAAGGGCTGGACGTCGTTCTTCTCCGCCTTCGAGAGCGCGAGCTGTTTAGGCGGGGCGGGCCGATCTAAACTAAAAGGAGGCAGCCCAGTCGACGCATTCGGACAGGCGATATCCTGGCAGTAGAACCACGTCGACTGCCAGTTCCTAACCGACTCACTTAACTGAAGAGCAGGATAACTACTCCGACTCTTCTTCTGAAAACCTAAACCCCCGCAGAGCTGGAGGAGATGCGTCTTATCATCCGACTGGCTAAGTCGTTTGATGGTTTCAGATCTGGCGGAAAAGATGTGTTTGAACAAACCCCAATGGGGAGGGCAGCCGATGAAACACTCGCACAAAACTATAAAGGCAGAAAGATGGGCGATGGCATTCGGAGGAAAATGGTGAAGTTGGGCCCCGAAGTGATTCATGATGCCCTTGAAGAAAGGATGCGGGGGCAAAGAAAAACCTCGGTGGACGTGGCTGAGGAGCAAGACGCGCTCCCCCTCCCGAGGCGCTGGCTCGACCTCGTCCTCCGCCGGCAGCCTCCAGGACTTATGCACGATCATTTCGTGCTCCACCAGCTGCAGCAGATCCCCCTCCGTCACCGTGGAGGGGAGGAAGTCGCCCTGAATCCACCCCGTCGGCAGTGGCCGCTGCCGTCGCTGAGCAGGCGCCGCCGCCTTGCCCTTCTTCTTCCTCGCCTCCATCTTGCTGGTCTGACCCTTGGTCATGGAGGCGACGGCGAACCCTCGGGAGGAAGGAGAAGGAAGGAGTGTAGGAGCGCTGGAGGAGGCGAGGAAGACGGAGCAGGCGAGAGCGAAATATTCGGCGAGCGTAACGAAGAAGCCTCGCCGCCGAGATTTAAATAGGGTTCCGACTGGGTCACTGACGGGTGGCCCCGGAACCTTATCCGCCCGACCGGCCGCGGCGATATAAGTGGAGGACTTGAAGGCGCGAGAATCGAGGCGTCAGGCGCTACTCGAACGCGCCGGCGTCATCCCCGCTGGACGCGCAGAAACCGAAATTTGAAGATCCCGGAAAATCCGCCGCTGTCAGTTGACCGGTCGCGTCAAAAGATGTTGCAGAAGCACTCGGCTTCCGACAGTCTGTTTCGCGAGTACTTCCACTCGGATCGTTGGTCAGAAAAGATAAAATGGATCGAGGCAAGCAACACCCAAGCCAAATCTGTTCCAGTCGGATCCAAACTTCAAGCACCGCTTCGTCGTTTCAACCCCAATCCATTCGGGGACTAATGATGGGGTCATAGTCCTAGGGTAGGGTCTTAGGCCTGTCATATAGGTCCTACCCAAGGACTACCCCTCACAAAGGACAAGGCCCTAGTCAGTCCCAACTGAATTAAGGGGTCCCCATCATCCAGTCGGTAACAGGTCCTCAACCATCCAGTCGGAGACTAGCATTCGGAGGATACCAAGCTAACCGACTGGCTACACTCGGTACATCGTAACCTCCCTGGAGGTTAACTGCCGTACGTTTCCGGGTGCATTTATTAGCATTTAGAGCATACGTTACCTGTAACGTACGCATTCAATCCCCACTACTCCACCCCTGTATCGGAATCGTTGTGGAGGGCAGCGCACTCTATATAAGCCACCCTTCCCTACTGGTAAAGGGGTTAGCAAATCATTGTATTCCATATTCCACTCGACAACAAGCTCCGAGAGCACTGAGACGTAGGGCTGTTACCTCCATCGCAGAGGGGCCTGAACTCATACAACCTCGCCGTAGCTAGGACTCTGCCCATCTCATTCGTACCCTACACATCTACTGTCAGGCTTATACCCACGACATCTAGCAAGAACGCTTTCTTACCTACGTGACAGCCACAACGATGATATGCCAAAGCTATTTACCCTTCATAAGGACCCTTTTCATCAAATCCAATCCGATTAGAGTAGGAGAGACAGACACCCGCCAGCCACCTTTATGCACGTTGTGCATGTCTGTCGGTGGAACCAGTCTCACGTAAGCGTACGAGTAATGTCGGTCCGGGCCTCTTCATCCCACAATACCGCCGGAAAAGAATAAGACTAGTAGCGGCAAGCAATTGACAAATCATCACCCACAACCTTTTGTGTTCTACTCGTGCATAGGATCTATGCATAGAAAACCTGGCTCGGATGCCACTGATGGGTAACGTAGCATAAATTCAAAAAAAATCCTATGCATATTCTGATCTTCCTATGGAGAGACCAACAACGAGAGAGGGATGAGTGCATCTTCATACCTTTGAAGATCGCTAAGCGGAAACGTTGCTAGAACGTGGTTGATGGAGTCGTACTCCCGGCGATTCAGATCGCGGTGTGATTCTGATCTAGTGCCGAACCACGGCACCTCTGCGTTCAACACACGTGCAGACCGGTGACGTCTCCCGCACCTTGATCCAACAAGGAGGAGGGAGAGGTTGGGGAAGATCTCCTGTAGCACGACGGCGTGGTGTCGATGGAGAGACGAGGTCACCCGGCAGGGCTTCACCAAGCACCGTGGGAGAGGAGGAAGAAGGGGGGCAGGGCTGCGCCGAGGGAGATGGAAAACTGTGTGTAAAACAGCCCCAAACCCCCCACTATATATAGGAGGAGGGGAGGGGGGTGCCACCCCTAGGGTTCCCACCCTAGATGGTGCGGCAGCCCCCCCCCCCCCAGATGGGAGGTGTGGCGCACAGGGTAGGGGGAGGGGGTGGCGCACCCCTAGGTGGGCCTTAGGCCCACCAGCGCATAGGGTTCCCCCCCTCTCCACCTCCTGCGCCTTGGGCCTCCTTGTGGGAGGCGCACCAGCCCACTTTGGGTTGGTTGCCCTCCCACTTTTGGCCCATGCTATCTCTTGGGGCTGGTGGCCCCTCCCGGTGGACCCCGGGACCATTTCCGGTGGTCCCGGTACATTACCGGTGACGCCCGAAACATTTCCGGTGTACAAAACCATCCATCCTATATATCAATCTTTACCTCCGGACCATTTCGGAGCTCCTCGTGACGTCTGGGATCTCATCCGGGACTCCGAACAACTTTCGGTAACCTCATTTAACAATTCCCTATAACCCTAGCGCCATCGAACCTTAAGTGTGTAGACCCTACGGGTTCGGGGGACACGTAGACATGACCGAGACACCTCTCCGGCCAATAACCATCAGCGGGGTCTGGATACCTATGGTGGCTCCCACTTGCTCCACGATGATCTCATCGGATGAACCACGATATCAAGGATTCAATCAATCCCGTATACAATTCCCTTTGTTTGTCGGTATAGAACTTGCCCGAGATTCGATCGTCGGTATACCTATACCTTGTTCAATCTCGTTACCGATAAGTATCTTTACTCGTTCCGTAGCACGTCACCGTGTGACCAACTCCTTAGTCACATTGAGCTCATGATGATGTTCTACCGAGTGGGCCCAGAGATACCACTCCGTCACGCGGAGTGACAAATCCCGATCTCGATTCGTACCAACCCAACAGACACTTTCAGAGGTACCCGTAGTGCACCTTTATAGTCACCCAGTTACGTTGTGACGTTTGATACACCCAAAGCACTCCTACGGTATCCGGGAGTTGCACAATCTCACGGTCAAAGGAAAAGACACTTGACATTTGAAAAGCTTACGAACAATACGATCTAGTGCTATGCTTAGGATTAGGTCTTGTCCATCACATCATTCTCCCAATGATGTGATCCCGTTATCAATGACATCTAATGCCCAAGATCAGGAAACCATGATCATCTATTGATCAACAAGCTAGCCAACTAGAGGCTTGCTAGGGACACATTGTGATCTATTTATTCACACATGTATTATTGTTCCCTGTTAATACAATTATAGCATGAACAATAGACGGTTATCATGAACAAGGAAATATGACAATAACCATTTTATTATTGCCTCTAGGGCATATTTCCAATAGTCTCCCACTTGCACTAGAGTCAATAATCTAGTTACATTGTGATGTATCGAACACCCATAGCATTATGATGTTGATCATGTTTTTCTCGTGGAAGAGGTTTAGTCAACGGGTCTGCGATATTCAGATTCGTATGTACTTTACAAATCTCTATTACTCCACTCTGGACATGGTCCTGGATGGAGTTGTAGCGGCGTTTGATGTGCTTGGTCTTCCGGTGAAACCTGGGCTCCTTGGCTATGGCAATGGCCCGAGTGTTATCACAGAAGAGCGTCATTGGACCCGACGCGCTTGGAACCACTCCAAGGTCGGTGATGAGCTCCTTCATCCAAATTCCTTCATGAGCCGCTTCTGAAGCAGCTATGTACTCCGCTTCACATGTAGATGCTGCCACGACTTCTTGCTTGATGCTGCACCAGCTCACTGCCCCACCATTCAAAACATATACGTATCCGGTCTGTGACTTAGAGTCATCCGGTCTGTGTCGAAGCTAGCGTCGACGTAACCCTTTACGACGAGCTCTTTGTCACGTCCATAAACGAGAAACATCTCCTTAGTCCTCTTCAGGTACTTAAGGATATTCTTGACCGTTGTCCAGTGTTCCATACCGGGATCACTTTGATACCTCCCTACGAAACTTATGGCAAGGTTTATATCATGTCTGGTACACAGCATGGCATACATTAGAGAGCCTACGGCTGAAGCGTAGGGGACAGTACTCATCTTCTCTCTATCTGCTGTCGTGGTCGGTGACTGAGTCTTACTCAATCTCATACCTTGCAAAACTGGCAACAACCCTTTCTTTGAGTTTTCCATATTGAACTTCTTCAATATCTTGTCAAGGTATGTACTTTGGGAAAGACCTATGAGGCGCCTCGATCTATCTCTATAGATCTTGATGCCTAATATGTATGCAGCTTATCCAAGGTCCTTCATTGAAAAACTCTTGTTCAAATAGGCCTTTATGCTCTCCAACATCTCTATATTATTCCCCATAAATAATATGTCACCCACATACAGTATGAGGAAAGCTACAGAGCTTCCACTCACTTTCTTATACAGACAGGCTTCTCCTTAAACCTGTATGAACCCAAACGCTTTAATCACCACATTAAAGCGAATTTTCCAACTCTGAGATGCTTGCACCAGCCCATAGATGGAGCGCTGGAGCTTGCACACTTTGTTAGCACCCTTAGGATCGACAAAACCTTCTGGTTGCATCATATACAACTCTTCCTTAAGGTTCCCGTTAAGGAACGTTGTTTGACGTCCATTTGCCAAATTTCATAATCATAAAAGGCGACAATTGCTAACATGATTCGGACTGATTTCAGCTTCGCTACGGGAGAGAAAGTCACTTCATAGTCAATTCCTTGAATTTGTCGAAAACCCTTTTCGACAAGTCGAGCTTTATAAACGGTTACATTACCGTTCGCACCAGTCTTCTTCTTGAAGATCCATTTATTTTCTATGGCTCGCCGGTCATCGGGCAAGTCCACCAAAGTCCATACTTTGTTCTCATACATGGATCCTATCTCGGATTTCATAGCTTCAAGCCATTTGTTGGAATCCGGGCCCGCCATCGCTTCTTCATAGTTCGAAGGTTCACCGTTGTCTAACAACATGATTTCCATCACAGGGTTGCCGTACCACTCTGGTGCGGAGCGTGCCCTTGTGGACCTTCGCGGTTTAGTAGTAACTTGATCTGAAGCTTCATGATCATTATCATTAACTTCTTCTTCAGTTGGTGCAGGCGTCACACGAACAATTTTCCGCGCTGCGCTACTTTCCTGTTCGAGAGGGGGTGTAATTACCTCATCA
Source organism: Hordeum vulgare subsp. vulgare (assembly GCF_904849725.1). Taxonomy (NCBI): domain Eukaryota; kingdom Viridiplantae; phylum Streptophyta; class Magnoliopsida; order Poales; family Poaceae; genus Hordeum; species Hordeum vulgare. The sequence continues at coordinate 22,028,380 of NC_058518.1, forward strand.
AGTTCTACCTTCCTCCCACTTACTTCTTTCGAGAGAAATTCTTTCTCTAGAAAGGATCCGTTCTTGGCAACAAAGGTTTTACCTTCGGATCTAAGATAGAAGGTATATCCAATAGTTTCCTTAGGGTATCCTGTGAATACACATTTCTCCGCTTTGGGTTCGAGCTTTTCTGGTTTAAGTTTCTTCACATAAGCATCGCAGCCCCAAACTATAAGAAACGACAACTTAGGCTTCTTGCCAAACCATAGTTCATACGGTGTCGTCTCAACGGATTTAGACGGTGCCCTATTGAAAGTGAATGCTGCAGTTTCTAATGCGTATCCCCAAAATGATAGCGGTAAGTCGGTAAGAGACATCATAGATCGTACCATATCTAATATAGTGTGACTACGACGTCCATACACTCCGTTGCGTTGCGGTGTGCCAGGCGGGGTCAGTTGTGAAACGATTCCACACTTCCTTAGATGTGTGCCAAACTCGTGACTCAAATATTCTCCTCCACGATCAGATCGTAGACACTTAATTTTTCTGCCACGTTGATTCTCGACCTCACTCTAAAATTCCTTGAACTTTTCAAACGTCTCAGATTTGTGCTTCATCAAGTAGATATACCCATACCTACTCAAATCATCGGTGAGAGTGAGAACATAACGACTGCCACCGCGAGCTTCAACGTTCATTGGACCACACACATCAGTATGTATTATTTCCAATAAGTCGGTTGCTATCTCCATTATTCCTGAGAATGGAGTCTTAGTCATCTTGCCCATGAGGCAAGGTTCGCATGTGTCATATGATTCAAAGTCAAGACACTCTAATAGTCCATCAGTATGGAGCTCCTTCATGCGCTTAACACCGATATGACCAAGGCGGTAGTGCCACAAGTATGTGGGACTATCATTATCAACTTTACATCTTTTGGTACTCACACTATGAATATGTGTAACATCACGATCAAGATTCATCAATAATAAACCATTCACCAGCGGAGCATGACCATAAAACATATCACTCATATAAATAGAACAACCATTATTCTCTGACTTAAATGAGTAGTCGTCTCGCATTAAGCAAGACCCTGATACAATATTCATGCTCAAAGCTGGTACTAAATAACAATTACTAAGGTTTAAAACTAATCCCGACGGTAGATGTAGAGGTAGCGTGCCGACGGCGATCACATCGACCTTGGAGCGGAGCCATTCCCGACGCGCATCGTCACCTTGTCCTTGGCCAGTCTCCGCTTATTCCGCAGTTCCTGCTTTGAGTTGCAAATGTGAGCAACATCACCGGTATCAAATACCCAGAAGCTACTACGGGTGTTGGTAAGGTACACATCAATAACATGTATATCACATATACCTTTAACGTTGTCGGCCTTCTTGTCTGCTAAGTATTTGGGGCAGTTCCGCTTCCAGTGGTCTTTTCCCTTGCAATAGAAGCACTCAGTCTCAGGCTTGGGTCCATTATTTTTCTTCTTCCCGGCATCTGGCTTACCGGGCGCGGCAACGGCTTTGCCGTCTTTCTTAAAGTTCTTCGTACCCTTGCCTTTCTTGAAACTAGTGGTCTTGTTGACCATCAACACTTGATGCTCTTTCTTGATTTCTACTTCTGCAGACTTGAGCATCGAGTACAACTCGGGAATGGTCTTCTCCATCCCTTGCATGTTGTACTTCAGCACAAAACCTTTGTAGCTTGGTGGGAGAGACTGGAGGATTCTGTCAATTATAGCATCATCCGGAAGTTCGACTCCAAGTGAAGTCAGACGATCGTGTAACCCAGACATTTTGAGTATGTGCTCACTGACAGAACTGTTCTCGTCCATCTTACAGCTAAAGAACTTGTCGGAGACTTCATATCTCTCGACACGCACATGAGCTTGAAAAACTAGCTTAAGCTCTTGGAACATCTCATATGCACCGTGTTTCTCAAAATGCCTTTGGAGCCCCGTTTCCAAACTGTTAACATGCCACACCTAACCAGAGAGTAGTCATCACTCCGCGTTTGCTAGACGTTCAGAATGTCCTAGGCTGTTGCAGGAGCGGGAGGGTCACCTAGCGGCGCATCAAGGACATAAGCCTTTTTAGCTCCTTCAAGGATGAGCTTCAAGTTGCGAACCCAGTCCGCATAGTTGCTACCATCATCTTTCAGCTTGTTTTCTCTAGGAATGCGTTGAAATTGAGGTTGACGTTGGCCATCTACAATATTTATAAAGACAACTTTTAGACTAAGGTCATGAAAATTAAGTTTATTTAATCAAATTAAGTATGAACTCCCACTTAAATCGACATCCCTCCAGTCATCTAAGTTATACATGATCCATGTTGACTAACCCGTGTCCGATCATCATGTGAGACGGACTAGTCATCATGGTGAGCAACTTCATGCTGATCGTATTCAACCATACGACTCATGTTCGACCTTTCGGTCTCTTGTATTCAAGGTCATTTCTGTACATGCTAAGCTCGTCAAGTCAACCCAGGTGTTTCGCGTGTGTAAATCTGGCTTACACCCGTTGTATGCGAACGTTAGAATCTATCACACCCGATCATCACGTGGTGCTTCGAGACAACGATCCTTCGCAACGGTGCACACTTAGGGGAATACGTTCTCGAAATTTTAAGAGGGATCACCTTATTATGCTACCATCGTTCTAAGCAATAAGATGAAAAACATGATAAACATCACAATGCAATCATATAGTGACATGATATGGCCATTATCATCTTTGCTCTTTCGATCTCCATCTTTAGGCATCGCATGATCATCATTGTCACCGGCATGACACCATGATCTCCATCATCATGATCTCCATCATCGTGTCTCCGTGAAGTCGTCACGCCAACTACTACTATCACTACTACTATAGCTAACCGTTAGCAATGAAGTAAAAGTAGTAAGCACATGGCGTTGCATCTCATACAATAAATTAAGACAACTCCTATGGCTCCTGCCAGTTGTCATACTCATCGACATGCAAGTCGTGAAACCTATTACAATAACATGATCATCGCATACATCATACATGCAACATCACAACTTTGGCCATATCACATCACATGTCAAACCCTGCAAAAACAAGTTAGACGTCCTCTAATTGTTGTTGCAAGTTTTATGTGGCTGATTTGGGTTTCTAGCAAGAACGCTTTCTTACCTACGTGACAGCCACAACGATGATATGCCAAAGCTATTTACCCTTCATAAGGACCCTTTTCATCAAATACAATCCAACTAGAGTAGGAGAGACAGACACCCGCCAACCACCTTTATGCACGTTGTGCATGTCTGTCGGTGGAACCAGTCTCACGTAAGCGTACGTGTAATGTTGGTCCGGGCCACTTCATCCCACAATACCGCCGGAAAAGAATAAGACTAGTAGCGGTAAGCAATTGACAAATCATCGCCCACAACCTTTTGTGTTCTACTCGTGCATAGAATCTACGCATAGAAAACTTGGCTCGGATGCCACTGATGGGTAACGTAGCATAAATTCAAAAAAAATCCTAAGCATATTCTGATCTTCCTATGGAGAGACCAGCAACGAGAGAGGGGTGAGTGCATCTTCATACCTTTGAAGATCGCTAAGCGGAAACGTTGCTAGAACGCGGTTGATGGGGTCGTACTCGCGGCGATTCAAATCGGGATGTGATTCCGATCTAGTGTCGAACCACGGCACCTCCGCGTTCAACACACGTGCAGCCCGATGACGTCTCCCGCACCTTGATCCAGCAAGGAGGAGGGAGAGGTTGGGGAAGATCTCCTGCAGCACGACGGCGTGGTGTCGATGGAGAGACGAGGTCTCCCGGCACGGCTTCGCCAGGCACCGTGGGAGAGGGGGAAGAAGGGGGGCAGGGCTGCGCCGAGGGAGATGGAAAACTGTGTGTAAAACAGCCCCAAAACACCCACTATATATAGGAGGAGGGGAGGGGGTGCCACCCCTAGGGTTCCCACCCTAGGTAGTGCGGCAGCCCCCCCAGATGGGAGGTGCGGCGGCCAGGGCAGGGGAGGGGTGATGCACCCCTAGGTGGGCCTTAGGCTCACCAGCGCCTAGGGTTCCCCCCCCCCCCTCTCCACCTCCTGCGCCTTGGGCCTCCTTGTGGGAGGCGCACCAGCCCACTTTGGGCTGGTTCCCCTCCCTCTTTTGGCCCATGCTACCTCTTGGGGCTGGTGGCCCCTCCCGGTTGACCCCCGGGACCATTTCCGGTGGTCCCGGTGGTCCCGATACATTACCGGTGACGCCCGAAACATTTCCGGTGTCCAAAACCATCCATCTTATATATCAATCTTTACCTCCGGGCCATTCCGGAGTTCCTCGTGACGTCCGGGATCTCATTCGGGACTCCGAACAACTTTCGGTAACCTCGTATAACAATTCCCTATAACCCTACCGTCATCGAACCTTAAGTGTGTAGACCCTACGGGTTCGGGAGACAAGTAGACATGACCGAGACACCTCTCCGGCCAATAACCATCGGCAGGAGACAGGTAGACACCCATGGTGGCTCCCACTTGCTCCACGATGATCTCATCGGATGAACCACAATGTCAAGGATTCAATCAATCCCGTATACAATTCCCTTTGTTTGTCGGTATAGAACTTGCCCGAGATTCGATCGTCGGTATACCTATACCTTGTTTAATCTCGTTACCGGTAAGTATCTTTACTCGTTCCGTAGCACGTCATCGTGTGACTAACTCCTTAGTCACATTGAGCTCATGATGATGTTCTACCGAGTGGGCCCAGAGATACCTCTCTGTCACGCGGAGTGACAAATCCCGATCTCTTTTCATACCAACCCAACATACACTTTCAAAGGTACCCGTAGTGCACCTTTATAGTCACCCAGTTACGTTGTGACGTTTGATACACCCAAAGCACTCCTACGGTATCCGGGAGTTGCACAATCTCACAGTCGAAGGAAAATACACTTGACATTAGAAAAAAATTAGCATATGAACAATACGATCTACTGCTATGCTTAGGAATAGGTCTTCTCCATGACATTATTCTCCCAATGATGTGATCCCGTTATCAATGACATCTAATGCCCATGATCAGCAAACCATGATCATCTATTGATCAACGAGCTAGCCAACTAGAGGCTTGCTAGGGACACATTGTGATCTATTTATTCACACATGTATTACTGTTTCCTGTTAATACAATTATAGCATAAACAATAAATGATTATCATGAACAAAAATATGATAATAACTATTTTATTATTGCCTCTAGGGCATATGTCCAATAGCACAACCCATTAAGTCATGGGCCGGCAAGCCGGGGGAAGAAAAAAAATGTCTTTGAGGCCTTGAATTTTCGGGGAGCTCCCATCCAGCGGTGCAAGCGTCTGTTAACGATCCGGCGCCAGCAGAGCGGCTAGCATGGGCCGGTCCACTAGAGTGTTGTCCAGTTTTATTTTAAATTTTTTTGTTACAAAAAAATATAAAATTGAAAAATATTTACAGATTTAATCATTTAAGAAAAAGGTTCATCCATTTGAAAAAGGTTCATTTTGAAGAAACTTCATGAACATGGAAAAAAGTTCACTGAAAATGAAAAACAGTTCATCCAATTTAAGAAAACTTCATCTTCCTTCAAAAAAAGTTCATCTATTTTCAAAAAGATATTCATCAAATGTCAAAAAGGTATATCGATATTTGAAAAAGTTGGTCAATCTTCAAAAGTATTCGTTGAAAATAATCATCCATATTCAAATAAGTTTATAGAAATTTCGAAAGAAAAATACGTCACAAACGCATAGGCCGACCCAGTTCGAAAGCCACGGTAGTCGGTTAACAAAAATGCATGTTAACTGGCGCTGTGGCGCCGGACAAGAAATGCCGAATTTTCGTTCTGATCCGCCTCAGCTGGATGGCGATATTGCGCCCGGAGGCGAAATGCCTCCGATTTTTTCCCCACCGGGAGGAAGGGAAACCGCGCGCCCGCGCCGTCTCACCCCTCAAAATCCCTCCCAAAACAACCGCTAAGAATTCCATGGTATAAAATCCATGAGAATCTATTGCACAAAACATTGAAATTGTGTCCTCTCTCATAAAAGAATGTTAATCTTATTATAATAATTCCTGCATTTATTTTTTTGAGGAGCCACCTAATCAAAACGATTTTTATTTACTAAGAGTATGCGAGAACATATTTTGTGCTTGTGTCCGTGTGGCGGAAATTGGTCTAGTGTCTAGCTGTGTGCATCAAGGGAGAAGTCACCTCGAAGAGAAGCATGCTTGGTATGCTAGCCGTGCTGCGCCGGGCCAGGTTAGGGAGCCCAGGCACAACCCATTAAGTCATGGGCCGGCAAGCCGGGGAAGAAAAAATATGTCTTTGAGGCCTAGAATTTTCGGTGAGCTCCTATCCAGCGGTGTAAGCGTCCGTTAACGATCCGGTGCCAGCAGCGCTGCTAGCATGGACTGGTCCACTAGAGTGTTGTCTAGTTTTATTATAATTTTTTTTGTTACGAAAAAATATAAAATCGAAAAATATTTACAGATTTAATCACTTAATAAAAAGGTTCATCCATTTGAAAAAGGTTCATTTTGAAGAAACTTCATGAACATGGAAAAAAGTTCACTGAAAATGAAAAACAGTTCATACAATTTAAGAAAACTTCATCTTCCTTCAAAAAAAGTTCATCTATTTTCAAAAAGATGCTCATCAAATGTCAAAAAGGTACATCGATATTTGAAAAAGTTGGTCAATCTTAAAAATTATTCGTTGAAAAAAATTGTCCATATTCAAATAAGTTTATAGAAATTCCGAAAGAAAAATACGTCACAAACGCATAGGCCCGCCCAGTTCGAAAGCCACGGTAGTCGGTTAACAAAAATGCATGTTAACTGGCGCTGTGGCACCGGAGAAGAAATGCCGAATTTTCGTTCTGATCCGCCCTCAGCAGGCTGGCGATATTGCGCGCGGAGGCGAAATGCCTCCGGTTTTTTCCCCGCCGGGAGGAAGGGAAACCGCGCGCCCGCGCCGTCTCACCCCTCAAAATCCCTCCAAAAACCACCGCTAAGAATTCCATGGAATAAAATCCATGAGAATCTATTACACAAAACATTGAAATTGTGTCCTCTCTCATAAAAAAATGTTAATCTCATTTTAATAATTTCTGCATTTATTTTTTTGAGGAGCCACCTAATCAAAACGATTTTTATTTACTAAGAGTATGCGAGAACATATTTTTTGCTTGTGTCCGTGTGGCGGAAATTGGTCCAGTGTCTAGCTGTGTGCATCAAGGGAGAAGTCTACCTCGAAGAGAAGCATGCTCGATATGCTAGGCGTGCCGCGCCGGGCCAGGTTAGGGAGCCCAGGCACAACCCATTAAGTCATGGGCCGGCCAGCCGGGGGAAGAAAAAAAATGTCTTTGAGGCCTTGAATTTTCGGGGAGCTTCTATCCAGCGGTGCAAGCGTCCGTTAACGATCTGGCGCCAGCAGTGCTGCTAGCATGGGCCGGTCCACTAGAGTGTTCTCCAGTTTTATTTTAAAAAAATTTGTTACGAAAAAATATAAAATCAAAAAATATTTAGAGATTTAATCATTTTTAAAAAAGGTTCATCCATTTGAAAAAGGTTCATTTTGAAAAAACTTCATCAACATGGAAAAAAGTTCACTGAAAATGAAAAACAGTTCATCCAATTTAAGAAAACTTCATCTTCCTTCAAAAAAAGTTCATCTATTTTCAAAAAGATGTTCATCAAATGTCAAAAAGGTACATCGATATTTGAAAAAATTGGTCAATCTTAAAAAGTATTCGTTGAAAAAAATCGTCCATATTCAAATAAGTTTATAGAAATTTCGACAGAAAAATACGTCACAAACGCATATGCCGGCCCAGTTCGAAAGCTAGGGTAGTCGGTTAACAAAAATGCATGTTAACTGACGCTGTGGCGCCGGACAAAAAATGCCGAATTTTCGTTCTGATCCGCCTCAGCAGGCTGGCGATATTGCGCGCGGAGGCGAAATGCCTCCGGTTTTTTCCCCGCCGGGAGGGAGGGAAACCGCGCACCCGCGCCGTCTCACCCCTCAAAATCCCTCCCAAAACCACCGCTAAGAATTCCATGGTATAAATTCCATGAGAATCTATTACACAAAACATTGAAATTATGTCCTCTCTCATAAAAAATTTGTGAATCTCATTACAATAATTTGTGCATTTATTTTTTTGAGGAGCCACCTAATCAAAACGGTTTTTATTTACTAAGAGTATGCCGGAACATATTCTGTGCTTGTGTCCGTGTGGCGGAAATTGGTCCAGTGTCTAGCTGCGTGCATCAAGGGAGAAGTCTACCTCGGAGAGAAGCATGGTTAGTATGCTAGCCGTGCCGCGCCGGGCCAGGCTAGGCAGCCCAGGCACAACCCATTTAAGTCACGGGCCGGCAAGCCGGGGGAAGAAAAATTTGTCTCTGGGGCCTTGAATTTTCGGGGACAGCGGTGCAAGCGTCCGTTAATGATCCGGCCGGCGGCAGCAGCGCTGCTAGCATGGGCCGGTCCACTATAGTGTTAACTCGCGCTGAATAGGAAATGCCGAATTTTCGTTCTGATCCGCTTCACGCGGTATTGCACGCGGAGGCGAAATGCCTCGGGTTTTTTTCCCGATCCATCTAACTTGCGTTGTTCAATATATTTGAGCGCAGGGGGTGCGACGGCGAGCAATATATTTCACTCTGCTAGATAGAAGACATATACGAGTCCTTTTTTTTTCCTTGGAGAGAGTTGCTTCCCTAGATGCATTTTGTTCTTGCGTATGTGAGCCCTAACGAAAAATATTGTCGCACCTAACTTTATGGACACACATTAAATTTGCACGTACATCTTTTTGCCGGAAATTTTGCACCTACCTGACTTTAAACTTTTTACATGCAAACAGTAAAGGAGCAAAGAAATTTAGGTTCATAGTGCAGTGTTCTTGTTTCCTGCAAAAAAAGAAAGCAGTGTTCTTGTTCAAGTATCCTGACCGCGCGTTTAATCATTTCATTTTTGGAAAGCTTCACATCGATTTTATTATCATGAAAAGTCAATACAACTGTGCAGTAGCTCAACCTCTGATCTCCACAATTGAGGATGCACCCAACCAATATACAGAAGGATTTTATAATGTACCAGTACAGTAGTCCCAAAGATCTAGAAAAAAACAGAAATAAGGTGACAAAACACTAACGTGAAGCAACTCGCTGGTCACCTTTCTACATGTGTGCAGCCTTAACCATCTTGCAAAGACTCTTGAATATGTATTTGTGTTGCACGTGTATTATAGTTGTGGCCCACCTCCTAGTCTTGTATAGTTGAGGTAGAGGCCTTCCCTTGTATTATATATACGTGCACCAGCACCCTTAATGAGATATCGCATGACAACTCATCTCTCTAGATGGTATCAGTTCTTTCGATCCAACTCTAGGGTAGCCGCCGCCGCCGCCGCTGCCGTCGCGCCTCCCCGCGCCGCCGCCGCCGTCGCGCCCCCCTCCTCATCTACTCACCGCCGCCGCCGCGCCCCTCCTCTTCCTTCCCTGCGCCGCCACCGTTGTATCGCTTCCGCCCTCCTTCTCTACAGCCACGCGCCTGCCTACCAGCTTGCGCGCTCGCGCGCCTGCCCGCACGCTCGCCCGCCCGCCTGCCCCGATCGGTGTCACGCGCGCGCTGCGCCTGCCCGCTCGCCCGCCCGATCGCCCGCCACGCTCGTGCCATGTCGTTCCCCACTGCAGCCGCGCCTCGCTACTCCTCTCCAACCCTAAACCCTAGCCGCTTCCCCACACATCACCGCCATGTCGTCACCCCACTCCACCGGCTCCTCCACCACCCACTCCTCCAACCCGTTCGCTGGTCCTGAACCCTCCGCCGCCGTCATCCGTGACCTCAACATTGAGGCCCGGGTCCTCATCCGTCTCGACAGCTCCAACACGTCCTATTACGTGTGGAAGACCTACTTCAACCTTGTCTTCCGCGAGTACTACCTCACCGAGCACATCGATGGTTCTGTGGACACCGCGTATATGCGCGGCGATCCGGAGTGGTCCGCCATTGAGGCCACGATCATTCGGTGGTTCTATCAGACAGTCTCAAAGGACATCTTCCACACGGTTGTCGCTGAGGACGACGCTGCCTGCACCGTGTGGGCCAAGATCAACGCGCTCTTCACCGCCAACAAACTCCAACGCCTTGTTTTCTTGCAACAAGAGTTTTTCGGCTGTCACCAGGACAACGCCACCATCGAGGACTACTGCATGAGGCTTAAGATGCTTGCCGACGAGCTTCGTGACATCGGCGCCAAGGTCTCTGACGACCTCATGCTGAGCACCCTCACCGTCGGTCTTAATGAGGATTTCGGCAACGCAGCCTCCAACCTCACCCTGATGCTGCAACCCACCTTCCCGCGCGTCGTCGCATACCTCAAACTTGAGGAGCGCCGGATGACGAAGCTGAAGCAGGGGGTTCCGCACACCGCTCTCGCCGCCAGCACCACCCGCGGCGGCCCTCCTCCTCCGGCCGCCCCCCGACAGTCCGCGCCGCCCGCATCCGTCGGCTTCTACCCGCCGCCCCCGCTCCGCCCGCGCCTCCCCAGCAGCCGCAAGGTGGCGGGGGTCACCTCAACCGGCGGGGTGGTGGGGGTCGCCGCCAGCCACATCAACAGGCGCCGGGCACAGGGGGCGCGCCCCACTTCCAGCCGCCGCCTCCTCCGTGGACCGCCGGGCAGAACCCGTGGACGGGCGTCGTCCACGCCTATCACATGCCCGTCCCGCGGCCTCCCGCCCCGGGCCTCCTTGGCCCCCGTCCCGCGGGTCACCAGGCGCTCCTCGCCGCTCCCTACCAGCCCTACGGAGCCCCGCTCGCGCCGCCACCCCTCGACGGTTACGGCACGCCCACCCAGGCGCCACCTTACGGAGGACTGCTGCCGCCCCGACACCTGCACCATGGGATCCAGCCCTCCTCGCCGCCCTCCACTCGGCGCCATCACCCACCAACTATGGCGGTGGAGGCGACTGGTACATGGACTCAGGTGCTACCGCGCACATGACAGCTCATCACGGTAACCTTTCCTCTTCCACTCCCGTTCACACACCCGCTCGTATCACCTTTGGCAACGGTTCTTTTTTACCTATTACCCATGTCAGCACCACCACCTTTCCCTCCAATTCCACACCTATCACTATGTCTAATGTTCTTGTCTCTCCTGATCTAGTCACTAGTCTAGTTTCCGTTAAATGTCTTACTCGTGAGAATCCACTTACTGTTGAATTTGACGGTGTTGGTTTTTCTGTGAAGGACGCCCGTACCCGGATGGTGCTGCACCGATGTGATAGCCCTGACGATCTTTATCCCGTGCACGCCGACGCCTTCACTTCCACCCCCGTCGCTCTCTCCGCCGGCGTCGACCTTTGGTACGCTCGCTTAGGCCACCCCAACCCTGCCGTCTTGCGTCAGATCCTTCAGAGTTTCTCTTTGTCATGTAATAAGCTAGATAAACATACTTGCGAGGCTTGTCGCTTAGGCAAGCACGTGCGTCTTCCCTTTAGTATGTCTACGTCAGTTTCTACCTTTCCATTTCAGTTGGTTCACAGTAATGTTTGGACGTCTCCCGTTGCAAGCAACACGGGCTTATCTATACTATTTGGTGATCTTAGATGATTATTCTCATTTTGTGTGGACTTTTCCTCTTCGTCGTAAATCCGATGCTTTAGCCACACTCACCTCCTTTTATGCCTACGTCACCGCCCAGTTCGGTCGCCCTATACTTGCACTCCAAACCGACAACGGCAAAGAGTTTGACAACGTCGCTCTTCGCTCACTTCTCGCCTCTCATGGCACCATCTTCCGCCTCACTTGTCCCTACACATCACAGCAGAACGGCCGCGTCGAGCGCATCCTCCGCACTCTCAACGATTGCGTCCGCATGTTGCTTTTCCATGCCAGCGCCCGCTTGGTTCTGGCCTGATGCTCTTGCCACCGCCTCTCTCTTAATTAACATTCGTCCATGTCGTCCCTGATGGAACTATGCTCGTCACCACCTTCTCTTCGGTACACCACCATCCTATGACGGTCTCCGCATATTTGGGTGTCTCTGTTATCCTAGCACCGCCGCCACCACGCCACACAAGCTTGCACCCCGCTCCGTCTCATGCATCTTCCTTGGCTATCCTCCCAACACCAAAGCTTACCGGTGCTATGATCCCATCACCCATCGTGTGTACACCTCGAGGCACGTGTACTTCGTCAAAACGGTGTTTCCTTTTTTTCAGGTTCCCCTGGCCACGGCTACTCCGGCTCCAGCCTCCGCGCCCCAGGCTACTCGGAGCGCTGCGCGGCGGCCCACCCCGGCGTCCATCCCGGCCCCGCGTCTCCTGCTGGCCCCTCCCGGGTCCTCGACTCCCTCACCCGAGGTTGAGTCCGACCGGCCCCCCGGGTCCCCGACTCCCTCGCATGAGGTTGAGTCAGCGGGCTCCCCACCCGCCACCCCCGCCGGTGTCGCCACCCCTGCGACGGGCTCCTCCTCGACCTCGCATGTCGCCTCCTCCGCAGCTGGTTCAGCTGACGCCGTCGCCGCCCTCGACGCCGCGCTACTCGACCCTGCCGTCGGCGCACCTGCCGTCACAGGCGCCCCCGCCGTGGTCGTGGCCCCTGCCACCGCTGCGGCACCTACCGCCGCACCCCTCGCCGGCCCGGTCACCCGCGCCCGCGCCCGCACAGGAGTGCATCGGCCGAGCACCCGCTACTCCTCCAATGAGTACGCGTGCACGGCCTCGACATCAGCACCGTCACCCATTCCTTCCTCCGTTCGTGCCGCTCTTCGGGATCCCCATTGGTTGGCAGCGATGCAGGAGGAGTTCGATGCCCTGCAGCGCAACGTACGTGGCAACTTGTTCCGCGACCCTCTCGTGCCAACATCATCTCTGGCAAGTGGGTGTTTCGCCACAAGACTCGCTCGGACGGTTCTCTCGAGCGCTACAAGGCTCGATGGGTGGTTCGCGGTTTTCGGCAGCGCGCGGGCGTGGACTTCACCGACACCTTCGCCCCGGTTGTGAAACCGGGCACGATCCGCGCCGTCCTTCAGCTCGCCGTCTCGCGCGCATGGCCTGTGCATCAGCTCGACGTCTCCAACGCCTTCTTGCACGGTCATCTCGCCGAGCAGGTGTTCTGTGAGCAGCCTACTGGTTTCGTCGACGCCGGACACCCTGACTTTGTGTGCTTGCTCTCCCGCTCTCTGTACGGGTTGAAGCAGGCGCCCCGGGCCTGGTACCAGCGTATTGCAGCCTTCCTGCAGTCTATGGGCTTCCGGTCCACTCGCTCTGATGCTTCACTCTTCATATATCATCAGGGAGCTGCTACTGCATACTTGTTGTTGTACGTCGACGACATCATCCTCACGGCATCCGCACCCGATCTCCTTCAGCGGCTGGCTGCTCGTCTTCGTGATGAGTTCGCCCTCAAGGACTTGGGGCCTCTGCACTACTTTCTCGGCATCGAGGTGATCCGACGGTCCGACGGCTTCTTTCTGCATCATCAGAAGTACGCCCACGAGCTTCTCGAGCGTGCCGGTATGCTTAACTGCAAACCGGCGCCCACCCCCATCGACACGAAGGCGAAGGTCTCGGCTTTGGAGGGGTCTCTTGCGTCCGATGGAGCGTTTTATCGTTCTATTGTTGGTGCTTTACAATATCTGACGCTCACTCGGCCCGACCTCCAGTACGCTGTTCAGCAGGTGTGCCTCCACATGCACGCCCCGCGTGACTCTTACTGGACTCTGGTAAAGCGTATTCTCCGTTATATACGCGCCACCATGTCCATGGGACTTACCCTGACGACCTTCGCCTCCACCGACCTCGTTGCCTACTCGGATGCTGATTGGGCTGGTTGTCCTGACAAGCGGCGCTCTACGTCAGGCTACTGCGTCTACCTTGGGCCCTCGTTGATCTCTTGGTCATCGAAGCGCCAACCCACGGTCTCCCGTTCCAGTGTCGATGCAAAGTATCGCGCCGTGGCGGATGCCGTGGCCGAATGCTCTTGGATACGATAGCTGCTCCAGGAGTTGCTTTGTGATGTTCACAAGGCCACTATCGTCTACTGCGATAACTCCAGCGCGGTCTACCTTTCTGCCAACCCGGTGCACCATCGACGGGCGAAGCATATTGAGCTTGATATTCACTTCGTGCGCGAGCAGGTTGCCCTTGGACGAGTTCGGGTTCTCCATGTGCCGACGGCACAACAGTTTGCTGACGTCATGACTAAGGGATTGCCTGCTCCCGTCTTCGAGGAGTTTCGGTCCAGTCTCTGTGTCTCCAGTGACGCTTCGACTGCGGGGGGTGTTGAATATGTATTTGTGTTGCACGTGTATTACAGTTGTGGCCCACCTCCTAGTCCTGTATAGTTGAGGTAGAGGCTTCCCTTGTATTATATATACGTGCACCATCACCCTTAATGAGATATCGCATGACAACTCATCTCTCTAGAAAGACCAAGGATGCAAGTGGAAAGAAAAAAAAATCTCTTATCAAACACCATAAAACATCTTTGCAGCCATCATGACCAATACATGTTTCATATATAAATGCTTTGAGTCCTATTTTCTTCACACATTGCATATGTAAATGCTTGAGCCCTTGCAAAATTTCATCAAAAATTTGAGTTCCTCACGTTGTAAAAGAAAGTCTAGCCCCTACAAAAGTTGCTTCTTCATAAAACTTGTATCCTCCCTATGACATAGGAAGTTTGAAAACTTGCAAGAAGATAAAAACTCAAATTGTTACGTGTTTTTAAGTTTACTATCCACCCTTCCTATACTGACAATTGCCAGAAAAATACCTGTATACTCAATGAAACGTGGCAAAGCATGTGTATCCAAGTATTAGAGGCCTTTGATAATTACCTTACTTGCTCTGCCTAGGGCATCTTGAAAATGATTTGTGTTAAGAGTCCACAGTTGTAAGTACTTGCCAAACTGGTTTATTTATATATATATTTCTGATTTCACTAAGAATTTGGCTCTAATACTCCATACATCGATGTAAAATCTGAACAATTGGAAATCCATGATATCCAGAGCTACAGTCTAGTTTTGTTCCAGTACCAGACACGCATGTTCATGTGAGATGCAAGGTGTCTCGTCTCCTGATCCACGGTAGCAGGCATCACACTGCCCTTGCAGAATGTTTGCATGCTTGTAGCCTACACCATTTGAGCAATTGATGCTTTGGATGCAACAAATGCGCCTTGTATTGGGTGGCATGCCTCACCAAGGGAACATCACAGGGAGCGAGGCGACTTCCCGCAGTGCGTGTTTTTCATCTCAATCTTTGAGAGGTTAACATATATGCAACTAAGTGTAGTAAAAAAAATCAAGCCTGAGCTGCCTGGTACTCGACACTATCTTTCTTGGCATCAAGTTCTATGGCGGAACAATATGTGTCAAAGATCCTTCAAGTTCGTCCAGATGGACGCAATGAGCCTATCTAGTTCCCGAACCCTCTCACTCCCACCAAACAAAGGCGGATCCACAACACTCCCTTTTTCTCATTTTGCCTTTATGGGAGCCACTGATGGCTACTAGCTACATGGATGCTTTGGTCCTTTGGGGGCAGCAGAAAACAATATATATTAATATCTTTGGGAGAACATATTCTGTGTTTGTGTCCGTGTGGCGGAAATTGATCCAGTGTCTAGCTGCGTGCATCAAGGGAGACGTCTATACCTCGGAGAGAAGCATGCTCGGTATGCTAGCCGTACCGCGCCGGGCCAGGTTAGGCAGCCCAGGCACAATCCATTAAGTCATGGGCCGGCAAGCCGGGGGAAGAAAAAAAATGTCCCCGAGGCCTAGAATTTTGAGAGAGTTCCTATGCAGCGGTGCAGGAGTCCGTTAACGATCCGGCGCCAGCAGCGCTGCTAGCATGGGCCTGTCCACTAGAGTGTTGTCCAGTTTTATTTTAAATTTTTTGTTACGAAAAAATATGAAATCGAAAAATATTTACAGATTTAATCATTTTAAAAAAAGGTTCATCCATTTGAAAAAGGTTCATATCTTTGAAAAAGGTTCATATCTTTAGAAAAGGTTCATCAATTTTGAAAAAACTTCATCAACATGGAAAAAAGTTCACTGAAAATGAAAAACAGTTCATCCAATTTAAGAAAACTTCATCTTCCTTCAAAAAAAGTTCATCTATTTTCAAAAAGATGTTCATCAAAAGTCAAAAAGGTACATCGATATTTGAAAAAGTTGGTCAATCTTAAAAAGTATTCGTTCAAAAAAATCATGCATATTCAAATAAGTTTATAGAATTTTCAAAAGAAAAATACGTCACAAACGCATAGGCCAGCCCAGTTCGAAAGCTACAGTAGTCGGTTAACAAAAATGCATGTTAACTGGCCCCTGTGGCGCCGAACAAGAAATGCCGAATTTTCGTTCTAATCCACCTCAGCAGACTGGCGATATTGCGCGCGGAGGCGAAATGCCTCCGGTTTTTTCCCCGCCGGGAGGGAGGGAAACCGCGCGCCCGCGCCGTCTCACCCCTCAAAATCGCTCCCAAAACCACCGCTAAGAATTCCATGGTATAAAATCCATGAGAATCTATTACACAAAACACTGAAATTGTGTCCTCTCTCATAAAAAAATGTTAATCTCATTATAATAATTCCTGCATTTATTTTTTTGAGGAGCCACCTAATCAAAACGATTTTTATTTACTAAGAGTATGCGAAAACATATAATGTGCTTGTGTCCGTGTGACGGAAATTGGTCCAGTGTCTAGCTGTGTGCATCAAGGGAGAAGTCTACCTCGAAGAGAAGCATGCTCGGTATGCTAGCCGTGCCGCCCCGAGCCAGGTTAGGCAGCCCAGGCACAACCCATTAAGTCATGGCCCGGCAAGCCGGGGGAAGAAAAAAAATGTCTTTGAGGCCTTCAATTTTCGGGGAGCTCCTATCCAGCGGTGCAAACGTCCGTTAACGATCCGGCGCCAGCAGCGCTGCTAGCATGGGCTGGTCCACTAGAGTGTTGTCCAGTTTTATTTTAATTTTTTTTGTTACGAAAAAATATGAAATCAAAAAATATTTACAGATTTAATCATTTAAAAAAAGGTTCATCCATTTGAAAAAGGTTCATTTTGAGAAAACTTCATCAACATGGAAAAAAGTTCACTGAAAATGAAAAACAGTTCATCCAATTTAAGAAAACTTAATCTTCCTTCAAAGGAAGTTCATCTATTTTCAAAAAGATGTTCATCAAATGTCAAAAAGGTACATCGATATTTGAAAAAGTTGGTCAATCTTAAAAAGTATTCGTTGAAAAAATCGTCCATATTCAAATAAGTTTATAGAGATTTCGAAATAAAAATACGTGACAAACGCATAGTCCGGCCCAGTTCGAAAGCCACGATAGTCGGTTAACAAAAATGCATGTTAACTGGCGCTGTGGCGCCAGACAAGAAATGCTGAATTTTGTCAATTATAGCTTGGTGGGAGAGACTGGAGAATTATGTCAATTATAGCATCATCCGGAAGTTCGACTCCAAATGAAGTCAGACGACCGTGTAACCCACACATTTTGAGTATGTGCTCACTGACAGAATTATTCTCCTCCATCTTATAGCTAAATAACTTGTCGGAGACTTCATATCTCTCGACACGGGCATGAGCTTGAAAAACTAGCTTTAGCTCTTGGAACATCTCATATGCACCGTGTTGCTCAAAACGCCTTTGGAGACCCGTTTCCAAACTATTAACATGCCATACCTAACCAGATAGTAGTCATCACTCCGTGTTTGCCAGACGTTCAGAATGTCCTTGGCTGATGCGGGAGCGGGAGGGTCACCTAGCGGCGCATCAAGGACATAAGCCTTTTTAGCTCCTTCAAGGATGAGCTTCAAGTTGCGAACCCAGCCCGCATAGTTGCTACCATCATCTTTCAGCTTGTTTTTCTATAGGAATGCGTTGAAATTGAGGTTGATGTTGGCCATCTATAATATTTATAAAGACAACTTTTAGACTAAGTTCATGACAATTAAGTTCATTTAATCAAATTAAGTATGAACTCCCACTTAAATCGACATCCATCCAGTCATCTAAGTGATACATGATCCATGTTGACTAACCCGTGTCCGATCATCATGTGAGACGGACTAGTCATCATGGTGAGCAACTTCATGTTGATCGTATTAACCCATACGACTCATGTTCGACCTTTCGGTCTCTTGTATTCAAGATCATGTCTGTACATGCTAAGCTCGTCGAGTCAACCTAGGTGTTTCGCGTGTGTAAATATGGCTTACACCCGTTGTATGTGAACGTTAGAATCTATCACACCCGATCATCACGTGGTGCTTCGAGACAACAATCCTTCGCAACGGTGCACACTTAGGGGAATACGTTCTCGAAATTTTAAGAAGGATCATCTTATTGCTACCGTCGTTCTAAGCAATAAGATGAAAAACATGATAAACATCACAATGCAATCATATAATGACATGATATGGCCATTATCATCTTTGCTCTTTCGATCTCCATCTTCAGGCATCGCATGATCATCATTGTCACCGGCGTGACACCATGATCTCCATCATCATGATCTCCATCATCGTGTCTCCGTGAAGTCGTCACGCCAACTACTACTATCACTACTACTATAGCTAACCGTTAGCAATGAAGTAAAAGTAGTAAGCACATGGCGTTGCATCTCATACAATAAATTAAGACAACTCCTATGGCTCCTGCCGGTTGTCCTACTCATCGACATGCAAGTCGTGAAACCTATTACAATAACATGATCATCTCATACATCATACATGCAACATCACAACTTTGGCCATATCACATCACATGTCAAACCCTGCAAAAACAAGTTAGACGTCCTCTAATTGTTGTTGCAAGTTTTACGTGGCTGATTTGGGTTTCTAGTGATGGAGTCATAGTCCTAGGGTAGGGTCTTAGGCCTGTCATATAGGTCATACCCAAGGACTACCCCTCACAAAGGACAAGGCCCTAGTCAGTCCCGACTGAATTAAGGGGTCCCCATCATCCGGTCGGTAACAGGTCGTCAACCATCCAGTCGGAGACTAGCATTCGGAGGATACCAAGCTAACCGACTGGCTACACTCGGTACATCGTAACCTCCCTAGAGGTTAACTGCCGTACGTTTCTGGGTGCATTTATTAGCATTTAGAGCATACGTTACTTGTAACATACGCATTCAATCCCCACTACTCCACCCCTGTATCGGAACCGTTGTGGAGGGCAGCGCACTCTATATAAGCCACCCTCCCCTACTGGTAAAGGGGTTAGCAAATCATTGTATTCCATATTCCACTCGACAACAAGCTCCGAGAGCACTGAGACGTAGGGTTGTTACCTCCATCGCAGAGGGGCCCGAACTCATACAACCTCGCCGTAGCTAGGACTCTGCCCATCTCATTCGTACCCTACACATCTACTGTCAGGCTTATACCCACGACAGTTGGTGCCCACCGTGGGGCAGGCGTCTAAGCGACTTCCGGCGAGTTTGCGACTACTTCCTTTCGTCATGTCGTCCGGTGGAGATTCGAGCATGGGTCACCAGATCTTCTTCGGCTCTCTCTCCTTCATCGTCGACGATTCAGCATGGCTTCGGGATGCGCCCCTCGACATCGAGGCGCTTCCCCGTCGTGGGGCTACGCACTTCCGTGCCGGCGCCCGCGGCATTCTTCTTCTCCAGCGGTCGGCTCCGGTGTCGACCTACACCGTCGTCATGCGCCGCGTCAAGCGGTCCCGCTGTCCGCGGCTCCAGCGTTGGGTGCAACACGCCCAGGCGCGCCAGAACGCATCTTCGCAAGTGGCGGTTCTTGAGTCCGTTGTGGTTGCCCCGTCGTCCCAGCACTCGGACTCGGTTCCGACTGAGTTTCCTTCCGAGTATGCGGGTCACGGGCTCGCAGCAGAAGTACACATGGCCAACTACCATGAAGATCCCCGTCGGGCTGGCCGGAACGAGCACGAGATCGGCGAAGCGTCCGGCGCACGTCGTCCACCTCGCCGTTCTGCTAGTCGGCACACTCGGCGGAGCAACGTGGAGCTGTTCCGCACACCACTCCTCAACTTGGCTGCAGCTGCCAAGATAGCCGATTCCCTCCAGCCGACTGATTCGGAGGCTGGTAGAGGGATCGAGCAGATCCGAGCCCTGTTGCACACAGCGCAGCAGCAGAATTCGGCGGTCTCCCAGTCACACAACCGGATCTATAATAGTTCCGTCCACGCGAATACGCATCGGTCGGTTCATAGCCCTGGTTCCCATCAGCGCCACAGGGAAGGCAGCCGTTCCATGATTCATGAAGATCGCCGCCGCTCACGCACCCCTCCGCGGGGTGGGCCCTATGGGTCCCGACATCATGATGATCGGCGTTCAGTCGGCGACACTTACGACCCAAGACCCGACGCGAGAGGACATATCGCCCAGCAAAGAGTCGACAGAGGTCGAGCCCACCGCGATGGTCGCGATATCGACCGTCCGACTGGAAGCAGGGCCACCGTGTCTGGTCCCGAGTGTTTCAGTCGAGCCATCCGTTCGGCTGACATCCCTCCCAACTTCCGATTGGCGACGGGAATCAGCAAGTTCACAGGAGAGTCCAAGCCAGAAACATGGCTGGATGACTACCGAGTGGCAGTCCAGATCGGAGGAGGGGACGACCATGTCGCCATGAAGCACCTCCCTCTGATGCTCGACGGCTTGGCGCGAGCGTGGTTAAACCAGTTGGCCCCCTCAAGCATCTACAGTTGGGCAGATCTGGCCCAAGTGTTCATCAGGACCTTCGAAGGGACGTGCAAGCGCCCTGCTGGCCTTGTGGAGCTCCAGCACTGCGTCCAGAAGCAGAATGATCCCCTGCGTGACTTCATCCAGCGCTGGACAACTCTCTATCACACGGTGGAGAACGTCACCGAGCATCAAGCAGTCTGCGCCTTCAAGGCAGGCGTGCGGTACAGGGATCTGTACCTGAAGTTCGGCCGAACAGGCGACATCTCCATGAGCAAGATGATGGAGATAGCAACATGCTACGCAAATGGCGAAGAAGCGGACCGCATCCGAAGCGGCAAGCACAAAACAGTCGCTGATGGCGATGGGGGCAACACTCGGAAGCAGAAGCAGAAAGCTCCAACTGCTCCGCAAGCGGAGGCTGCAGCCGTAACCAATGCCAAGTTCAAGGGTAAAGGGAAGGCTCGGTTCACCCCCAAGAAGAAGCAGTTCAATAATCCCATCCTGGACCAGCCATGTCCGGTTCATACGAAGATGGATGAAGAAGGCAACCCCATATATGCGAAGCATACCACTCGACAGTGTCGCCTCCTGATCCAGGGATTTAGCGAAGGGCAACCGAGTGAGAAGGACCATGAACAGGATGAGGAGGATAAGGAGGATCTGTTCCCCCAAGTCCATGCAACCCTAATGATCTTTGCTGACGTTGAGAGCAAGAGCTGACTGAAGCTGGTGAACAGAGAGGTGAACATGGCCACCCCTACCAACCCCAAGTTCCTCAAATGGTCTCAGACTGCGATCACCTTCGACCAGTCGGATCATCCGGCACATGTACCCACCCCGGGAAGACAGGCTCTGGTCGTCGACCCGGTGGTAGAAGGAGTCCGACTGCGCAAAGTCCTCATGGATGGCGGCAACAGCTTGAACATCATGTACGCCGACACACTCAAGGGGATGGGCATCCCGATGTCCAAACTCAGCGAGAGCAGCATGCAGTTCCACGGAGTCGTCCCAGGACGGAAGGCTAAGTCACTCGACTAGATCGCGTTGGACGTCGTTTTCGGCTCCGACAAGAACTTCCGCAAGGAAAAGCTGACGTTCGAAGTGGTGGACTTCCAGAGCGCTTATCACGCAATTCTGGGTCGCCCAGCGTATGTGCACTTCATGGCCCGTCCATGTTACGTGTACCTGAAGCTGAAGATGCCAGGCCCGAAGGGTGTGATCACCATCACAGGCAATCGGCAGCGGGCTGAAGAGTGTCTGCAGCAGGGATCAAGAATCGCCGACCAGCAGATGGCCGTCCTCGAGCTAGACGAGTACAAGAAAACAGTCGACCCCGCCGACCTGATGCGCTCGAAGAAGCCGGCTTCAGAGTCTGCATTTCAGTCGGCAGGAGAGATGAAGAAGGTCAGCATCCACCCGACGGACGCCACTGCTGCCCCGACGAACATCTCCACCACCCTCGATCCTAAATAGGAAGCCGAGCTCACCCAATTCCTCCGTGAGAACTGGGACATCTTCGCATGGAAACCCTCTAACATGCCAGGTGTACCCAGGGAGTTGGCTGAGCACCGACTGCACGTGGATTCCACGGCTCGGCCTGTCCGAGAGCGCCTGCGCCGGTCCGCCGCGCACAAGAGGAAGGCAATCGGGGAAGAGGTGGCCAAGCTGCTGGCAGCCAACTTCATTCGCGAGGTTCACCACTCCGAGTGGCTCGCCAATGTTGTCATGGTGCCCAAGAAGGACAAGTCGCTCCGAATGTGCATCGACTTCAAACATCTCAATAAGGTCTGCCCGAAAGACCATTTTCCGCTCCCCCGCATAGATCAAATTGTCGATTCGACTGCGGGTTGCGAGCGTCTGTCGTTTCTCGATGCCTACTCGGGCTATCATCAGATCCGCCTGTATGGTCCCGATGAGTTAAAGACAGCCTTCATCACCCCATTCGGGTGCTTCTGCTACATCACTACGCCGTTCGGTCTGAAGAATGCAGGAGCTACCTTTATCCGCATGATCCAAAAATGTCTCCTCGGCCAGATCGGTCGGAATGTGGAGGCATATATGGATGATATTGTAGTCAAGTCACGCAAAGGTTCCGACCTGCTAACTGACTTGGCAGAAACATTCGCCAACCTTCGTAGGTACGATATCAAGCTCAACCCAGCCAAATGTTCATTCGGTGTTCCCAGCGGGAAGTTACTCGGTTTCTTCGTTTCCGAACGAGGGATCGATGTCAACCCCAAAAAGATCGGGACCATCGTCCGAATGGAGAGGCCGGTCAGAATACACGATGTTCAACGGCTCACAGGTTGCCTAGCGGCTTTGAGCAGGTTCATCAGTCGACTCGGCGAAAAAGCACTTCCTCTGTACCGACTCATGAAGAAATCAGATACTTTCGAGTGGACAGATGAAGCCCAAGTCGCATTCGATGACCTCAAAGTCCTACTTTCCACCCAGCCGGTTCTTGCTGCTCCGCTCAGTAAAGAGCCCCTTCTTCTGTATATCGCGGCTACAAATCAAGTCGTCAGTACTGTTCTTACAGTCGAACGAGAAGAAGAAGGCAAAGCATACAAAGTTCACCGGCCAGTGTACTACGTCTCCGAAGTCTTGACCCCTTCCAAGCAGAGGTATCCCCATTATCAAAAACTTATCTACGGGATTTACATGACTGCGAAGAAGGTGGCCCACTATTTCCAAGACCACTCGGTGTCTGTCGTTTCTGATGCTCCATTGTCGAAAATTCTCCACAATCGAGATGCGTCAGGCCGGGTGGCAAAGTGGGCGATGGAGATGCTGTACTGTGACATCAAGTTCGAGGCCAAGAAAGCTATTAAGTCTCAAGCTCTGGCTGACTTCATAGCAGAATGGGTAGAACAACAGCAACCGACCCACATCTGCTCGGCCCATTGGACAATGTTCTTCGATGGGTCCAAGATGTTGAATGGCTCTGGCACTGGCGTTGTGATCATATCACCAAAGGGCGACAAGCTCAAGTACGTGCTATAGATAAACTTCGATTCCTCCAACAACGAGGCGGAGTATGAAGCTCTCCTCTACGGGTTGCGTATGGCCATCTCACTCGGCGTCCGTCGCCTGATGGTCTACGGCGATTCAGATCTGGTGGTCAATCAAGTGATGAAAGATTGGGACGTCAGAAACCCCACCATGACTACATACTGCAATACAGTGAGGAAGCTTGAGAAGAAGTTTGAAGGTCTAGAACTTCACCATGTTCCAAGACTGAAGAACCAAGCAGCTGACGAGTTAGCAAAACTCGGATCCACTCGGAGACCAGTCCCGAGTGACGTCTGCCTCGAGCACCTCCACCTCCCCTGAGTCAAAGAAGATCCTTTCACAGAGGAACCAGTACAACCCAAGAGCACAACAGATCTGACTGAAGTCGATGTACCTGCTGTGGTTGATCTGGTCATGGAGATTCTGGCTGTCATTCCCGATTGGACTGTGCCGATAATGGCATATATCTTGAGGCAAGAACTTCCAGAAGACGAAGTCCAAGCCAGGCAGATAGTCCGCAGGTCGAAGTCATTCACTGTCATTGATGGCCAATTGTACAAGAAAAGTATCTCAGGCGTTCTTCAACGATGCATCTCCCCAGAGGAGGGGCAGCTGATTCTGGAGGATATTCACTCGGGAACCTGCGGTCATCACGCTTCTTCGAGAGCAATCGTCGCCAAGGCATTCAGGACTGGCTTCTTTTGGTTGCAGGCTAACGAGATGGCTAAGGATATGGTTGATCGATGTGAGGGCTGCCAGTTCTACTCCAACAAGTCCCACAAGCCAACGTCCGCGTTGAAGACGATCCCTCTGGTGTGGCCGTTTGCAGTGTGGGGATTAGATACAGTCGGCCCATTCAAGACAGGCCAAGGTGGATACACACATCTGTTGGTGGCAGTCAACAAGTTCACGAAATGGATCGAAGCGAAGCCCATCAAGAAGCTCGACGCCTCAACAGCCGTCAAGTTTGTCAGGGACATCATCTTCAGATTCGGTGTACCTCACAGTATAATCACGGACAACGGGACAAACTTTGACTCGGACAGATTCAAAGGTTTCTATACAAGCCAAGGCATCCGAGTGGATTTTGCTTCCGTAGCACATCCTCAGTCCAATGGACAAGCAGAGCGGGCAAACGGACTTATTTCGCAAGGTTTGAAGCCCCGACTCTTGCGAGAGATAGGACATGCCGCTGGCGCTTGGGTTACAGAGCTACCTTCAGTGCTTTGGGGACTTCGCACAACCCCGAACAGATCTACAGGGCGATCACCGTTCTTCCTCGTTTATGGAGCAGAAGCGGTCCTTCCGAGTGACTTGCTTCACAATGCGCCACGAGTCGAACTCTTCTCCGAAGCCGAAGCAGAACAAGCAAGGCAAGACAGAGTGGATCTTCTCGAGGAGGAGCGCGAGATGGCATTAACTCGCTCGACCATTTATCAACAAAATCTGCGGCGTTTTCATGCACGCCACGTCAGAAGTCGCACGTTCCAAGCAGGCGATCTGGTGCTCCGAGTGGATCAGCAAAGACCTCACAAGTTGGCTCCGGCCTGGGAAGGACCCTTCATCATCTCCAAGGTGCTGAACAACGGAGCATACAGACTTTACAACATCGAGAGGGAGACAGACGAGCCGCGTGCATGGAATGGAGATCTCCTGAAGCGCTTCTACACGTGACCGTCGACTGAAGCAATGTAAAGGACAAGTGTTGGCGAAATAATATAAAGCAGATTGAGTTTTTTGCTTCAAAGCTCTTCCGCGGTCGCAGACTTCGGTCTCAAAAAAAAACTTAGCTGCGATCCAGAATCGCCTAAGTCTTAACCTTCTCCGAGTGTGCGCTACACGTCACACTCGGGGGCTTAGCTGCGATCTAGCATCGCCTAAGTATTAACCTTCTCCGAGTGTGCACTACACGTCACACTCGGGAGACTTAGCTGCGATCCAGCATCGCCTAAGTATTAACCTTCTCCGAGTGTGCACTACACGTCATACTCGGGAGACTTAGCTGCGATCCAGCATCGCCTAAGTATTAACCTTCTCCGAGTGTGCGCTACACGTCACACTCGGGGACTTAGCTGCGATCCAGCATCGCCTAAGTATTAACCTTCTCCGAGTGTGCGCTACAAGTCACACTCGGGGACTTAGCTGCAATCCAGCATCGCCTAAGTATTAACCTTCTCCGAGTGTGCACTACACGTCACACTCGGGGGCTTAGCTGCGATCCAGCATCGCCTAAGTATTAACCTTCTCAGAGTGTGCACTACACGTCACACTCGGGGGCTTAGCTGCGATCCAGCATCGCCGAAGTATTAACCTTCTCCGAGTGTGCACTACACGTCACACTCGGAGGCTTAGCTGCGATCCAGCATCACCTAAGTATTAACCTTCTCCGAGTGTGCACTACACGTCACACTCAGGGGACTTAGCTGCGATCCAGCATCGCCTAAGTATTAACCTTCTCCGAGTGTGCACTACACGTCACACTCGGGGGCTTAGCTGCGATCCAGAATCGCCTAAGTATTAACTATCTCCGAGTGTGCACTACACGTCACACTCGGAGGCTTAGCTGCGATCCAGCATCGCCTAAGTATTAACCTTCTCCGAGTGTGCACTACACGTCACACTCGGGGGACTTAGCTGCGATCCAGCATCGCCTAAGTATTAACCTTCTCCGAGTGTGCACTACACGTCACACTCGGGGGCTTAGCTGCGATCCAGCATCGCCTAAGTATTAACCTTCTCTGAGTGTGCACTACACGTCACACTCGGGGGCTTAGCTGCGATCCAGCATCGCCTAAGTATTAACCTTCTCCGAGTGTGCACTACACGTCACACTCGGGGGCTTAGCTGCGATCCAGCATCGCCTAAGTATTAACCTTCTCCGAGTGTGCACTACACGTCACACTCGGGGGCTTAGCTGCGATCCAGCATCGCCTGAGTATTAACCTTCTCTGAGTGTGCACTACATGTCACACTCGGAGGCTTAGCTGCGATCCAACATCGCCTAAGTATTAACCTTCTCCGAGTGTGCACTACACGTCACACTCGGGAGCTTAGCTGCGATCAAGAATCGCCTAAGTATTAACCTTCTCCGAGTGTACTCTTAACGTCACACTCGGAGACTTAGGGAATTCAACGGACCCTCAATGAGGCTCACGCAGATGTCAAAACAACTGACATGTTCCGAATGTTTGCCTTTGGTTTCACCAAGAAACGCCAAACAAAAACTCGAATCAACATTGCAACAGAAGAGCAAAAATTCGATTCAAAGCTCTAGCAAAGATAGTTCACTCGGTGCGGATCAAGCTTACCCGCACCGATCTAAGAATGTGACGGCCAACAGCAGTGGCCAAAGTACCTTACAGATAAACACTCGGCATACCGAGGATAAAGTTTTCTTATGCGTCAGCTGGGTCGGTGCCAGGACTGGAGGGCTCCACGAAGGTGTCCAAGTCGATTCCGTCGGCGATGCGGGTAGCACTCTCAAGGAACGTCTCCATGAAGTCTTCGAATCGAGGTTTCTTCGTGTTGGCGACCTTCAGTGTCTTTAGCTTCTCCTCACGCACCTCCTTGCAATGGACTCGGACCAAGGACAGCGCAACATCTGCACCGCAACGAGCTGCAGATTTCTTCCACGACTGCACTTGGTTGGGAATCTCCTCCAGTCGGGTCATCAGGTTCTCCATCTCCTGTCGCGACTCATCCTCTGGCCAAAGTTCCTTCTCAATTCGGCCGAGGACCTCTCTCAGTCGACCGATGAAAGGACCCACTTTGCCTACGCGGATATGCGCCCGGAGTAGATCCCGATTGGCGTCCTCGCCGAGTGGCACGTTGTCGCGAATGGACCGCTCCACGTCCGCTGCTTCAGTTTCAGCATCAACGCAAAAGTCTGCAACCAAAGGGCAAGCATATAATAAACGCCGAGTGTCACGCACACAGTACAAGCACTCGGCAAAACATAAGACTTACCAGCCAGGCGCGTCATCATCTGCCCAGCCCAGTCGCTGACATACTTCTCCTGAGCGGTGCATCGCTTATTCAAGACGACCATCTGATTCGTGAGAGCAGTCCTCTGTTTCTTCATTTTTTCCACTTCCTCAGTCAACACCTTGTTCGCTTCACGCGCCTCCTCCAAGGACTTCTCTCGTCCCTCCAGAGCATCCTTCATGCCGGCCATTGCGAGCATAGCCGCATCAAGCTCCCCAGCGAACTGGTTCCTCTCCGCTCTGAGAGCCTCATAGGCCGTCCCCATTTCACAAGTTTTCTGCCACCAAGCACCAAGGAAAAATCAGAAAGTTCAACAGTTAAAAGTCTAAGTTCTTCAGACCCCTGCCGACGCAAGCAGTCGACAGCGGTCTCGGGGACTACACCCAGTGGGTTCACTGAGAGTGACCCCACTGACACGCAGCTCAAGCAGGCCTGCCCTATTGAGATGCATGTTATCACCTACGCCTACGAGGCAAATACTACCCGACCTGAGTACAACCTACTCTCGGAGACTCTTATAGTAAGTGTGCTCCGAGTGCCACAACTGCTAGCAGTTGGTCATATTATTTACAGACACGACCAAAGCAAAGACAATATGTATAAAGACAACTGTCGGTGCAAGCACTCGACAGAAGTCTCGGGGACTACACCCACTGGGTTCACTCAGAGTGAACCCATTGCAAACAACAGCTGCTATTCAAGAACACCCAGTGGGTTACAGGAGAAAAGTAAATACTTACTAGACCACTTACTCGGATATCATCCTGCAGCTCCAAGCTCCGCTGGTACAAGGCCGCAACAGAGTCGTAGGCCCTCTTGGCTTCTCCAGCCATGAGCTCCGCCTGCACCATAGCCCCCTTGGCCGCTCCCACCTGCTCCTCCGGAAGACGCTGAATGCTGAATTCAGCATTCGACGATCCCGGAATCGTCGGAGGTCCCTGAGGCATCCCAAGGCCCGCCCCAGTCGGCTCCTCAGCCACCAACACTGGTTCAGTCTGTGGCAGCGTTTCAGTCGGCAGCACGTCGGCGGCGAGAGCGACAGCAGGAGGAGCAGCCTCAAGAACAGGCTCCACAGCTGGGTCGATTCTCCCCTGGTCGCCCTCGTCCAGGCAAATCGCCCCTGATAGGCCGAATGACACGAGGTCTCAGAAAAAGAAAGAGGCAGAACTTATGATAGGATAAAACACTCGGAGTCACTACAACGCACCTGGCTGGGACGAGACGACGTTGTCCGTGTCCATGGGGTCATCTTCTTGGCGCGCCGGAGAGGTGGCAGAAGTGGCGACTCTGTCGAGTGAAGTCCATTCGACCAACGTACAAGAATTCACTCGGATATCAGAAGGAATTAGAAGATCGATACACTTACGTGGAGGTGACAGGGACAACAACCCTCATTCGCGGCAGAGCCTTCCGAGGCTTAGGCCCACTCGGCTTGGCCGCCTTAGAAGACTGACCCGCAGGCTCGGCGATGACATCCCTCGTCTTCTTAGTGCTTCAAACACTCGGGACCACCGGAGCAGTAGGCGGAGCACTCGAAGACGCGGGAGGAGCCGAGGGGACGGCAGGCTCGTGTCGGCGCTTGGTCTGATGCTCTAGTTGCGGAGGTGGCGAGTCCTGCTCTTCGTCTTCTTCCTCCTCCTCGCTGGTCTCCTCCTCCGATTCCCCGCTGTCGGAGACGTACTCGGCACTCTCCACGCTGCCCTCCTGGCTGCCTTCCTCCTCTTCCTCCGCCGGATTCCCGTTCGAGACGGGGAGAACCAGTTGGTCCACTCCTGCATAAATTTCAGTCGGCGATATCAGACATCACACAGAGATTCAAGCAAACGACAGGAATTAAGACAGTCGGGTGCACTCGACAAGTTCTGCTCACCTGATTTGGAGGAGGATGGTCCATGCAGAAGGGCTTCACTCGCCGAGATCCTTTGGGATTCTCGCAGGGGCCTGTGATCTGGAGCACCCACGAGGTCACCCTCTCCTCAGTCACGCCCACAACGTTGGTCCGAGTGGAATCCTCGGGCCCCGTATAATGCCACATGGCATGGTCGCGAGCCTGCAGAGGCTGGATCCGCCGACCAAGGAAGACCTCCAGCAAGTCTATGCCGGTGACCCCCCTCCTGACGACGTCCACGAGTGCCTCAACCAAGGGCTGGACGTCGTTCTTCTCCGCCTTCGAGAGCGCGAGCTGTTTAGGCGGGGCGGGCCGATCTAAACTAAAAGGAGGCAGCCCAGTCGACGCATTCGGACAGGCGATATCCTGGCAGTAGAACCACGTCGACTGCCAGTTCCTAACCGACTCACTTAACTGAAGAGCAGGATAACTACTCCGACTCTTCTTCTGAAAACCTAAACCCCCGCAGAGCTGGAGGAGATGCGTCTTATCATCCGACTGGCTAAGTCGTTTGATGGTTTCAGATCTGGCGGAAAAGATGTGTTTGAACAAACCCCAATGGGGAGGGCAGCCGATGAAACACTCGCACAAAACTATAAAGGCAGAAAGATGGGCGATGGCATTCGGAGGAAAATGGTGAAGTTGGGCCCCGAAGTGATTCATGATGCCCTTGAAGAAAGGATGCGGGGGCAAAGAAAAACCTCGGTGGACGTGGCTGAGGAGCAAGACGCGCTCCCCCTCCCGAGGCGCTGGCTCGACCTCGTCCTCCGCCGGCAGCCTCCAGGACTTATGCACGATCATTTCGTGCTCCACCAGCTGCAGCAGATCCCTCTCCGTCACCGTGGAGGGGAGGAAGTCGCCCTGAATCCACCCCGTCGGCAGTGGCCGCTGCCGTCGCTGAGCAGGCGCCGCCGCCTTGCCCTTCTTCTTCCTCGCCTCCATCTTGCTGGTCTGACCCTTGGTCATGGAGGCGACGGCGAACCCTCGGGAGGAAGGAGAAGGAAGGA
Organism: Hordeum vulgare subsp. vulgare; assembly: GCF_904849725.1. Taxonomy (NCBI): domain Eukaryota; kingdom Viridiplantae; phylum Streptophyta; class Magnoliopsida; order Poales; family Poaceae; genus Hordeum; species Hordeum vulgare. The sequence continues at coordinate 22,058,983 of NC_058518.1, forward strand.
GTGTAGGAGCGCTGGAGGAGGCGAGGAAGACGGAGCAGGCGAGAGCGAAAGATTCGGCGAGCGTAACGAAGAAGCCTCGCCGCCGAGATTTAAATAGGGTTCCGACTGGGTCACTGACGGGTGGCCCCGGAACCTTATCCGCCCGACCGGCCGCGGCGATATAAGTGGAGGACTTGAAGGCGCGAGAATCGAGGCGTCAGGCGCTACTCGAACGCGCCGGCGTCATCCCCGCTGGACGCGCAGAAACCGAAATTTGAAGATCCCGGAAAATCCGCCGCTGTCAGTTGACCGGTCGCGTCAAAAGATGCTGCAGAAGCACTCGGCTTCCGACAGTCTGTTTCGCGAGTACTTCCACTCGGATCGTTGGTCAGAAAAGATAAAATGGATCGAGGCAAGCAACACCCAAGCCAAATCTGTTCCAGTCGGATCCAAACTTCAAGCACCGCTTCGTCGTTTCAACCCCAATCCATTCGGGGACTAATGATGGGGTCATAGTCCTAGGGTAGGGTCTTAGGCCTGTCATATAGGTCCTACCCAAGGACTACCCCTCACAAAGGACAAGGCCCTAGTCAGTCCCAACTGAATTAAGGGGTCCCCATCATCCAGTCGGTAACAGGTCCTCAACCATCCAGTCGGAGACTAGCATTCGGAGGATACCAAGCTAACCGACTGGCTACACTCGGTACATCGTAACCTCCCTGGAGGTTAACTGCCGTACGTTTCCGGGTGCATTTATTAGCATTTAGAGCATACGTTACCTGTAACGTACGCATTCAATCCCCACTACTCCACCCCTGTATCGGAACCGTTGTGGAGGGCAGCGCACTCTATATAAGCCACCCTCCCCTACTGGTAAAGGGGTTAGCAAATCATTGTATTCCATATTCCACTCGACAACAAGCTCCGAGAGCACTGAGACGTAGGGCTGTTACCTCCATCGCAGAGGGGCCTGAACTCATACAACCTCGCCGTAGCTAGGACTCTGCCCATCTCATTCGTACCCTACACATCTACTGTCAGGCTTATACCCACGACATCTAGCAAGAACGCTTTCTTACCTACGTGACAGCCACAACGATGATATGCCAAAGCTATTTACCCTTCATAAGGACCCTTTTCATCAAATCCAATCCGACTAGAGTAGGAGAGACAGACACCCGCCAGCCACCTTTATGCACGTTGTGCATGTCTGTCGGTGGAACCAGTCTCACGTAAGCGGACGAGTAATGTCGGTCCGGGCCTCTTCATCCCACAATACCGCCGGAAAAGAATAAGACTAGTAGCGGCAAGCAATTGACAAATCATCACCCACAACCTTTTGTGTTCTACTCGTGCATAGGATCTATGCATAGAAAACCTGGCTCGGATGCCACTGATGGGTAACGTAGCATAAATTCAAAAAAAATCCTATGCATATTCTGATCTTCCTATGGAGAGACCAACAACGAGAGAGGGGTGAGTGCATCTTCATACCTTTGAAGATCGCTAAGCGGAAACGTTGCTAGAACGTGGTTGATGGAGTCGTACTCCCGGCGATTCAGATCGCGGTGTGATTCTGATCTAGTGCCGAACCACGGCACCTCTGCGTTCAACACACGTGCAGACCGGTGACGTCTCCCGCACCTTGATCCAACAAGGAGGAGGGAGAGGTTGGGGAAGATCTCCTGTAGCACGACGGCGTGGTGTCGATGGAGAGACGAGGTCACCCGGCAGGGCTTCACCAAGCACCGTGGGAGAGGAGGAAGAAGGGGGGCAGGGCTGCGCCGAGGGAGATGGAAAACTGTGTGTAAAACAGCCCCAAACCCCCCACTATATATAGGAGGAGGGGAGGGGGGTGCCACCCCTAGGGTTCCCACCCTAGATGGTGCGGCAGCCCCCCCCCAGATGGGAGGTGTGGCGCACAGGGTAGGGGGAGGGGGTGGCGCACCCCTAGGTGGGCCTTAGGCCCACCAGCGCATAGGGTTCCCCCCCTCTCCACCTCCTGCGCCTTGGGCCTCCTTGTGGGAGGCGCACCAGCCCACTTTGGGTTGGTTGCCCTCCCACTTTTGGCCCATGCTATCTCTTGGGGCTGGTGGCCCCTCCCGGTGGACCCCGGGACCATTTCCGGTGGTCCCGGTACATTACCGGTGACGCCCGAAACATTTCCGGTGTACAAAACCATCCATCCTATATATCAATCTTTACCTCCGGACCATTCCGGAGCTCCTCGTGACGTCTGGGATCTCATCCGGGACTCCGAACAACTTTCGGTAACCTCATTTAACAATTCCCTATAACCCTAGCGCCATCGAACCTTAAGTGTGTAGACCCTACGGGTTCGGGAGACACGTAGACATGACCGAGACACCTCTCCGGCCAATAACCATCAGCGGGGTCTGGATACCCATGGTGGCTCCCACTTGCTCCACGATGATCTCATCGGATGAACCACGATGTCAAGGATTCAATCAATCCCGTATACAATTCCCTTTGTTTGTCGGTATAGAACTTGCCCGAGATTCGATCGTCGGTATACCTATACCTTGTTCAATCTCGTTACCGATAAGTATCTTTACTCGTTCCGTAGCACGTCACCGTGTGACCAACTCCTTAGTCACATTGAGCTCATGATGATGTTCTACCGAGTGGGCCCAGAGATACCACTCCGTCACGCGGAGTGACAAATCCCGATCTCGATTCGTACCAACCCAACAGACACTTTCAGAGGTACCCGTAGTGCACCTTTATAGTCACCCAGTTACGTTGTGACGTTTGATACACCCAAAGCACTCCTACGGTATCCGGGAGTTGCACAATCTCACGGTCAAAGGAAAAGACACTTGACATTTGAAAAGCTTACGAACAATACGATCTAGTGCTATGCTTAGGATTAGGTCTTGTCCATCACATCATTCTCCCAATGATGTGATCCCGTTATCAATGACATCTAATGCCCAAGATCAGGAAACCATGATCATCTATTGATCAACAAGCTAGCCAACTAGAGGCTTGCTAGGGACACATTGTGATCTATTTATTCACACATGTATTATTGTTCCCTGTTAATACAATTATAGCATGAACAATAGACGGTTATCATGAACAAGGAAATATGACAATAACCATTTTATTATTGCCTCTAGGGCATTTTCCAATAGTCTCCCACTTGCACTAGAGTCAATAATCTAGTTACATTGTGATGTATCGAACACCCATAGCATTATGATGTTGATCATGTTTTTCTCGTGGAAGAGGTTTAGTCAACGGGTCTGCGATATTCAGATTCGTATGTACTTTACAAATCTCTATTACTCCACTCTGGACATGGTCCTGGATGGAGTTGTAGCGGCGTTTGATGTGCTTGGTCTTCCGGTGAAACCTGGGCTCCTTGGCTATGGCAATGGCCCGAGTGTTATCACAGAAGAGCGTCATTGGACCCGACGCGCTTGGAACCACTCCAAGGTCGGTGATGAGCTCCTTCATCCAAATTCCTTCATGAGCCGCTTCTGAAGCAGCTATGTACTCCGCTTCACATGTAGATGCTGCCACGACTTCTTGCTTGATGCTGCACCAGCTCACTGCCCCACCATTCAAAACATATACGTATCCGGTCTGTGACTTAGAGTCATCCGGTCTGTGTCGAAGCTAGCGTCGACGTAACCCTTTACGACGAGCTCTTTGTCACGTCCATAAACGAGAAACATCTCCTTAGTCCTCTTCAGGTACTTAAGGATATTCTTGACCGTTGTCCAGTGTTCCATACCGGGATCACTTTGATACCTCCCTACGAAACTTATGGCAAGGTTTATATCATGTCTGGTACACAGCATGGCATACATTAGAGAGCCTACGGCTGAAGCGTAGGGGACAGTACTCATCTTCTCTCTATCTGCTGTCGTGGTCGGTGACTGAGTCTTACTCAATCTCATACCTTGCAAAACTGGCAACAACCCTTTCTTTGAGTTTTCCATATTGAACTTCTTCAATATCTTGTCAAGGTATGTACTTTGGGAAAGACCTATGAGGCGCCTCGATCTATCTCTATAGATCTTGATGCCTAATATGTATGCAGCTTATCCAAGGTCCTTCATTGAAAAACTCTTGTTCAAATAGGCCTTTATGCTCTCCAACATCTCTATATTATTCCCCATAAATAATATGTCACCCACATACAGTATGAGGAAAGCTACAGAGCTTCCACTCACTTTCTTGTACAGACAGGCTTCTCCTTAAACCTGTATGAACCCAAACGCTTTAATCACCACATTAAAGCGAATTTTCCAACTCTGAGATGCTTGCACCAGCCCATAGATGGAGCGCTGGAGCTTGCACACTTTGTTAGCACCCTTAGGATCGACAAAACCTTCTGGTTGCATCATATACAACTCTTCCTTAAGGTTCCCGTTAAGGAACGTTGTTTGACGTCCATTTGCCAAATTTCATAATCATAAAAGGCGACAATTGCTAACATGATTCGGACTGATTTCAGCTTCGCTACGGGAGAGAAAGTCACTTCATAGTCAATTCCTTGAATTTGTCGAAAACCCTTTTCGACAAGTCGAGCTTTATAAACGGTTACATTACCGTTCGCACCAGTCTTCTTCTTGAAGATCCATTTATTTTCTATGGCTCGCCGGTCATCGGGCAAGTCCACCAAAGTCCATACTTTGTTCTCATACATGGATCCTATCTCGGATTTCATAGCTTCAAGCCATTTGTTGGAATCCGGGCCCGCCATCGCTTCTTTATAGTTCGAAGGTTCACCGTTGTCTAACAACATGATTTCCATCACAGGGTTGCCGTACCACTCTGGTGCGGAGCGTGCCCTTGTGGACCTTCGCGGTTCAGTAGTAACTTGATCTGAAGCTTCATGATCATTATCATTAACTTCTTCTTCAGTTGGTGCAGGCGTCACACGAACAATTTTCCGCGCTGCGCTACTTTCCTGTTCGAGAGGGGGTGTAATTACCTCATCAAGTTCTACCTTCCTCCCACTTACTTCTTTCGAGAGAAATTCTTTCTCTAGAAAGGATCCGTTCTTGGCAACAAAGGTTTTACCTTCGGATCTAAGATAGAAGGTATATCCAATAGTTTCCTTAGGGTATCCTGTGAATACACATTTCTCCGCTTTGGGTTCGAGCTTTTCTGGTTTAAGTTTCTTCACATAAGCATCGCAGCCCCAAACTATAAGAAACGACAACTTAGGCTTCTTGCCAAACCATAGTTCATACGGTGTCGTCTCAACGGATTTAGACGGTGCCCTATTGAAAGTGAATGCTGCAGTTTCTAATGCGTATCCCCAAAATGATGGCGGTAAGTCGGTAAGAGACATCATAGATCGTACCATATCTAATATAGTGTGACTACGACGTCCATACACTCCGTTGCGTTGCGGTGTGCCAGGCGGGGTCAGTTGTGAAACGATTCCACACTTCCTTAGATGTGTGCCAAACTCGTGACTCAAATATTCTCCTCCACGATCAGATCGTAGACACTTAATTTTTCTGCCACGTTGATTCTCGACCTCACTCTAAAATTCCTTGAACTTTTCAAACGTCTCAGATTTGTGCTTCATCAAGTAGATATACCCATACCTACTCAAATCATCGGTGAGAGTGAGAACATAACGACTGCCACCGCGAGCTTCAACGTTCATTGGACCACACACATCAGTATGTATTATTTCCAATAAGTCGGTTGCTATCTCCATTATTCCTGAGAATGGAGTCTTAGTCATCTTGCCCATGAGGCAAGGTTCGCATGTGTCATATGATTCAAAGTCAAGACACTCTAATAGTCCATCAGTATGGAGCTCCTTCATGCGCTTAACACCGATATGACCAAGGCGGTAGTGCCACAAGTATGTGGGACTATCATTATCAACTTTACATCTTTTGGTACTCACACTATGAATATGTGTAACATCACGATCAAGATTCATCAATAATAAACCATTCACCAGCGGAGCATGACCATAAAACATATCACTCATATAAATAGAACAACCATTATTCTCTGACTTAAATGAGTAGTCGTCTCGCATTAAGCAAGACCCTGATACAATATTCATGCTCAAAGCTGGTACTAAATAACAATTACTAAGGTTTAAAACTAATCCCGACGGTAGATGTAGAGGTAGCGTGCCGACGGCGATCACATCGACCTTGGAGCGGAGCCATTCCCGACGCGCATCGTCACCTTGTCCTTGGCCAGTCTCCGCTTATTCCGCAGTTCCTGCTTTGAGTTGCAAATGTGAGCAACATCACCGGTATCAAATACCCAGAAGCTACTACGGGTGTTGGTAAGGTACACATCAATAACATGTATATCACATATACCTTTAACGTTGTCGGCCTTCTTGTCTGCTAAGTATTTGGGGCAGTTCCGCTTCCAGTGGTCTTTTCCCTTGCAATAGAAGCACTCAGTCTCAGGCTTGGGTCCATTATTTTTCTTCTTCCCGGCATCTGGCTTACCGGGCGCGGCAACGGCTTTGCCGTCTTTCTTAAAGTTCTTCGTACCCTTGCCTTTCTTGAAACTAGTGGTCTTGTTGACCATCAACACTTGATGCTCTTTCTTGATTTCTACTTCTGCAGACTTGAGCATCGAGTACAACTCGGGAATGGTCTTCTCCATCCCTTGCATGTTGTACTTCAGCACAAAACCTTTGTAGCTTGGTGGGAGAGACTGGAGGATTCTGTCAATTATAGCATCATCCGGAAGTTCGACTCCAAGTGAAGTCAGACGACCGTGTAACCCAGACATTTTGAGTATGTGCTCACTGACAGAACTGTTCTCGTCCATCTTACAGCTAAAGAACTTGTCGGAGACTTCATATCTCTCGACACGCACATGAGCTTGAAAAACTAGCTTAAGCTCTTGGAACATCTCATATGCACCGTGTTTCTCAAAATGCCTTTGGAGCCCCGTTTCCAAACTGTTAACATGCCACACCTAACCAGAGAGTAGTCATCACTCCGCGTTTGCTAGACGTTCAGAATGTCCTAGGCTGTTGCAGGAGCGGGAGGGTCACCTAGCGGCGCATCAAGGACATAAGCCTTTTTAGCTCCTTCAAGGATGAGCTTCAAGTTGCGAACCCAGTCCGCATAGTTGCTACCATCATCTTTCAGCTTGTTTTCTCTAGGAATGCGTTGAAATTGAGGTTGACGTTGGCCATCTACAATATTTATAAAGACAACTTTTAGACTAAGGTCATGACAATTAAGTTTATTTAATCAAATTAAGTATGAACTCCCACTTAAATCGACATCCCTCCAGTCATCTAAGTTATACATGATCCATGTTGACTAACCCGTGTCCGATCATCATGTGAGACGGACTAGTCATCATGGTGAGCAACTTCATGCTGATCGTATTCAACCATACGACTCATGTTCGACCTTTCGGTCTCTTGTATTCAAGGTCATTTCTGTACATGCTAAGCTCGTCAAGTCAACCCAGGTGTTTCGCGTGTGTAAATCTGGCTTACACCCGTTGTATGCGAACGTTAGAATCTATCACACCCGATCATCACGTGGTGCTTCGAGACAACGATCCTTCGCAACGGTGCACACTTAGGGGAATACGTTCTCGAAATTTTAAGAGGGATCACCTTATTATGCTACCATCGTTCTAAGCAATAAGATGAAAAACATGATAAACATCACAATGCAATCATATAGTGACATGATATGGCCATTATCATCTTTGCTCTTTCGATCTCCATCTTTAGGCATCGCATGATCATCATTGTCACCGGCATGACACCATGATCTCCATCATCATGATCTCCATCATCGTGTCTCCGTGAAGTCGTCACGCCAACTACTACTATCACTACTACTATAGCTAACCGTTAGCAATGAAGTAAAAGTAGTAAGCACATGGCGTTGCATCTCATACAATAAATTAAGACAACTCCTATGGCTCCTGCCAGTTGTCATACTCATCGACATGCAAGTCGTGAAACCTATTACAATAACATGATCATCGCATACATCATACATGCAACATCACAACTTTGGCCATATCACATCACATGTCAAACCCTGCAAAAACAAGTTAGACGTCCTCTAATTGTTGTTGCAAGTTTTATGTGGCTGATTTGGGTTTCTAGCAAGAACGCTTTCTTACCTACGTGACAGCCACAACGATGATATGCCAAAGCTATTTACCCTTCATAAGGACCCTTTTCATCAAATACAATCCAACTAGAGTAGGAGAGACAGACACCCGCCAACCACCTTTATGCACGTTGTGCATGTCTGTCGGTGGAACCAGTCTCACGTAAGCGTACGTGTAATGTTGGTCCGGGCCACTTCATCCCACAATACCGCCGGAAAAGAATAAGACTAGTAGCGGTAAGCAATTGACAAATCATCGCCCACAACCTTTTGTGTTCTACTCGTGCATAGAATCTACGCATAGAAAACTTGGCTCGGATGCCACTGATGGGTAACGTAGCATAAATTCAAAAAAAATCCTAAGCATATTCTGATCTTCCTATGGAGAGACCAGCAACGAGAGAGGGGTGAGTGCATCTTCATACCTTTGAAGATCGCTAAGCGGAAACGTTGCTAGAACGCGGTTGATGGGGTCGTACTCGCGGCGATTCAAATCGGGGTGTGATTCCGATCTAGTGTCGAACCACGGCACCTCCGCGTTCAACACACGTGCAGCCCGATGACGTCTCCCGCACCTTGATCCAGCAAGGAGGAGGGAGAGGTTGGGGAAGATCTCCTGCAGCACGACGGCGTGGTGTCGATGGAGAGACGAGGTCTCCCGGCACGGCTTCGCCAGGCACCGTGGGAGAGGGGGAAGAAGGGGGGCAGGGCTGCGCCGAGGGAGATGGAAAACTGTGTGTAAAACAGCCCCAAAACACCCACTATATATAGGAGGAGGGGAGGGGGTGCCACCCCTAGGGTTCCCACCCTAGGTAGTGCGGCAGCCCCCCCAGATGGGAGGTGCGGCGGCCAGGGCAGGGGAGGGGTGATGCACCCCTAGGTGGGCCTTAGGCTCACCAGCGCCTAGGGTTCCCCCCCCCTCTCCACCTCCTGCGCCTTGGGCCTCCTTGTGGGAGGCGCACCAGCCCACTTTGGGCTGGTTCCCCTCCCTCTTTTGGCCCATGCTACCTCTTGGGGCTGGTGGCCCCTCCCGGTTGACCCCCGGGACCATTTCCGGTGGTCCCGGTGGTCCCGATACATTACCGGTGACGCCCGAAACATTTCCGGTGTCCAAAACCATCCATCTTATATATCAATCTTTACCTCCGGGCCATTCCGGAGTTCCTCGTGACGTCCGGGATCTCATTCGGGACTCCGAACAACTTTCGGTAACCTCGTATAACAATTCCCTATAACCCTACCGTCATCGAACCTTAAGTGTGTAGACCCTACGGGTTCGGGAGACAAGTAGACATGACCGAGACACCTCTCCGGCCAATAACCATCGGCAGGAGACAGGTAGACACCCATGGTGGCTCCCACTTGCTCCACGATGATCTCATCGGATGAACCACAATGTCAAGGATTCAATCAATCCCGTATACAATTCCCTTTGTTTGTCGGTATAGAACTTGCCCGAGATTCGATCGTCGGTATACCTATACCTTGTTTAATCTCGTTACCGGTAAGTATCTTTACTCGTTCCGTAGCACGTCATCGTGTGACTAACTCCTTAGTCACATTGAGCTCATGATGATGTTCTACCGAGTGGGCCCAGAGATACCTCTCTGTCACGCGGAGTGACAAATCCCGATCTCTTTTCATACCAACCCAACATACACTTTCAAAGGTACCCGTAGTGCACCTTTATAGTCACCCAGTTACGTTGTGACGTTTGATACACCCAAAGCACTCCTACGGTATCCGGGAGTTGCACAATCTCACAGTCGAAGGAAAATACACTTGACATTAGAAAAAAATTAGCATATGAACAATACGATCTACTGCTATGCTTAGGAATAGGTCTTCTCCATGACATTATTCTCCCAATGATGTGATCCCGTTATCAATGACATCTAATGCCCATGATCAGCAAACCATGATCATCTATTGATCAACGAGCTAGCCAACTAGAGGCTTGCTAGGGACACATTGTGATCTATTTATTCACACATGTATTACTGTTTCCTGTTAATACAATTATAGCATAAACATAAATGATTATCATGAACAAAAATATGATAATAACTATTTTATTATTGCCTCTAGGGCATATGTCCAACAGCACAACCCATTAAGTCATGGGCCGGCAAGCCGGGGGAAGAAAAAAAATGTCTTTGAGGCCTTGAATTTTCGGGGAGCTCCCATCCAGCGGTGCAAGCGTCTGTTAACGATCCGGCGCCAGCAGAGCGGCTAGCATGGGCCGGTCCACTAGAGTGTTGTCCAGTTTTATTTTAAATTTTTTTGTTACAAAAAAATATAAAATTGAAAAATATTTACAGATTTAATCATTTAAGAAAAAGGTTCATCCATTTGAAAAAGGTTCATTTTGAAAAAACTTCATCAACATGGAAAAAAGTTCACTGAAAATGAAAAACAGTTCATCCAATTTAAGAAAACTTCATCTTCCTTCAAAAAAAGTTCATCTATTTTCAAAAAGATATTCATCAAATGTCAAAAAGGTATATCGATATTTGAAAAAGTTGGTCAATCTTCAAAAGTATTCGTTGAAAATAATCATCCATATTCAAATAAGTTTATAGAAATTTCGAAAGAAAAATACGTCACAAACGCATAGGCCGACCCAGTTCGAAAGCCACGGTAGTCGGTTAACAAAAATGCATGTTAACTGGCGCTGTGGCGCCGGACAAGAAATGCCGAATTTTCGTTCTGATCCGCCTCAGCTGGATGGCGATATTGCGCCCGGAGGCGAAATGCCTCCGATTTTTTCCCCACCGGGAGGAAGGGAAACCGCGCGCCCGCGCCGTCTCACCCCTCAAAATCCCTCCCAAAACAACCGCTAAGAATTCCATGGTATAAAATCCATGAGAATCTATTGCACAAAACATTGAAATTGTGTCCTCTCTCATAAAAGAATGTTAATCTTATTATAATAATTCCTGCATTTATTTTTTTGAGGAGCCACCTAATCAAAACGATTTTTATTTACTAAGAGTATGCGAGAACATATTTTGTGCTTGTGTCCGTGTGGCGGAAATTGGTCTAGTGTCTAGCTGTGTGCATCAAGGGAGAAGTCACCTCGAAGAGAAGCATGCTTGGTATGCTAGCCGTGCTGCGCCGGGCCAGGTTAGGGAGCCCAGGCACAACCCATTAAGTCATGGGCCGGCAAGCCGGGGAAGAAAAAATATGTCTTTGAGGCCTAGAATTTTCGGTGAGCTCCTATCCAGCGGTGTAAGCGTCCGTTAACGATCCGGTGCCAGCAGCGCTGCTAGCATGGACTGGTCCACTAGAGTGTTGTCTAGTTTTATTATAATTTTTTTTGTTACGAAAAAATATAAAATCGAAAAATATTTACAGATTTAATCACTTAATAAAAAGGTTCATCCATTTGAAAAAGGTTCATTTTGAAGAAACTTCATGAACATGGAAAAAAGTTCACTGAAAATGAAAAACAGTTCATACAATTTAAGAAAACTTCATCTTCCTTCAAAAAAAGTTCATCTATTTTCAAAAAGATGCTCATCAAATGTCAAAAAGGTACATCGATATTTGAAAAAGTTGGTCAATCTTAAAAATTATTCGTTGAAAAAAATTGTCCATATTCAAATAAGTTTATAGAAATTCCGAAAGAAAAATACGTCACAAACGCATAGGCCCGCCCAGTTCGAAAGCCACGGTAGTCGGTTAACAAAAATGCATGTTAACTGGCGCTGTGGCACCGGAGAAGAAATGCCGAATTTTCGTTCTGATCCGCCCTCAGCAGGCTGGCGATATTGCGCGCGGAGGCGAAATGCCTCCGGTTTTTTCCCCGCCGGGAGGAAGGGAAACCGCGCGCCCGCGCCGTCTCACCCCTCAAAATCCCTCCAAAAACCACCGCTAAGAATTCCATGGAATAAAATCCATGAGAATCTATTACACAAAACATTGAAATTGTGTCCTCTCTCATAAAAAAATGTTAATCTCATTTTAATAATTTCTGCATTTATTTTTTTGAGGAGCCACCTAATCAAAACGATTTTTATTTACTAAGAGTATGCGAGAACATATTTTTTGCTTGTGTCCGTGTGGCGGAAATTGGTCCAGTGTCTAGCTGTGTGCATCAAGGGAGAAGTCTACCTCGAAGAGAAGCATGCTCGATATGCTAGGCGTGCCGCGCCGGGCCAGGTTAGGGAGCCCAGGCACAACCCATTAAGTCATGGGCCGGCCAGCCGGGGGAAGAAAAAAAATGTCTTTGAGGCCTTGAATTTTCGGGGAGCTTCTATCCAGCGGTGCAAGCGTCCGTTAACGATCTGGCGCCAGCAGTGCTGCTAGCATGGGCCGGTCCACTAGAGTGTTCTCCAGTTTTATTTTAAAAAAATTTGTTACGAAAAAATATAAAATCAAAAAATATTTAGAGATTTAATCATTTTTAAAAAAGGTTCATCCATTTGAAAAAGGTTCATTTTGAAAAAACTTCATCAACATGGAAAAAAGTTCACTGAAAATGAAAAACAGTTCATCCAATTTAAGAAAACTTCATCTTCCTTCAAAAAAAGTTCATCTATTTTCAAAAAGATGTTCATCAAATGTCAAAAAGGTACATCGATATTTGAAAAAATTGGTCAATCTTAAAAAGTATTCGTTGAAAAAAATCGTCCATATTCAAATAAGTTTATAGAAATTTCGACAGAAAAATACGTCACAAACGCATATGCCGGCCCAGTTCGAAAGCTAGGGTAGTCGGTTAACAAAAATGCATGTTAACTGACGCTGTGGCGCCGGACAAAAAATGCCGAATTTTCGTTCTGATCCGCCTCAGCAGGCTGGCGATATTGCGCGCGGAGGCGAAATGCCTCCGGTTTTTTCCCCGCCGGGAGGGAGGGAAACCGCGCACCCGCGCCGTCTCACCCCTCAAAATCCCTCCCAAAACCACCGCTAAGAATTCCATGGTATAAATTCCATGAGAATCTATTACACAAAACATTGAAATTATGTCCTCTCTCATAAAAAATTTGTGAATCTCATTACAATAATTTGTGCATTTATTTTTTTGAGGAGCCACCTAATCAAAACGGTTTTTATTTACTAAGAGTATGCCGGAACATATTCTGTGCTTGTGTCCGTGTGGCGGAAATTGGTCCAGTGTCTAGCTGCGTGCATCAAGGGAGAAGTCTACCTCGGAGAGAAGCATGGTTAGTATGCTAGCCGTGCCGCGCCGGGCCAGGCTAGGCAGCCCAGGCACAACCCATTTAAGTCACGGGCCGGCAAGCCGGGGGAAGAAAAATTTGTCTCTGGGGCCTTGAATTTTCGGGGACAGCGGTGCAAGCGTCCGTTAATGATCCGGCCGGCGGCAGCAGCGCTGCTAGCATGGGCCGGTCCACTATAGTGTTAACTCGCGCTGAATAGGAAATGCCGAATTTTCGTTCTGATCCGCTTCACGCGGTATTGCACGCGGAGGCGAAATGCCTCGGGTTTTTTTCCCGATCCATCTAACTTGCGTTGTTCAATATATTTGAGCGCAGGGGGTGCGACGGTGAGCAATATATTTCACTCTGCTAGATAGAAGACATATACGAGTCCTTTTTTTTTCCTTGGAGAGAGTTGCTTCCCTAGATGCATTTTGTTCTTGCGTATGTGAGCCCTAACGAAAAATATTGTCGCACCTAACTTTATGGACACACATTAAATTTGCACGTACATCTTTTTGCCGGAAATTTTGCACCTACCTGACTTTAAACTTTTTACATGCAAACAGTAAAGGAGCAAAGAAATTTAGGTTCATAGTGCAGTGTTCTTGTTTCCTGCAAAAAAAGAAAGCAGTGTTCTTGTTCAAGTATCCTGACCGCGCGTTTAATCATTTCATTTTTGGAAAGCTTCACATCGATTTTATTATCATGAAAAGTCAATACAACTGTGCAGTAGCTCAACCTCTGATCTTCACAATTGAGGATGCACCCAACCAATATACAGAAGGATTTTATAATGTACCAGTACAGTAGTCCCAAAGATCTAGAAAAAAACAGAAATAAGGTGACAAAACACTAACGTGAAGCAACTCGCTGGTCACCTTTCTACATGTGTGCAGCCTTAACCATCTTGCAAAGACTCTTGAATATGTATTTGTGTTGCACGTGTATTATAGTTGTGGCCCACCTCCTAGTCTTGTATAGTTGAGGTAGAGGCCTTCCCTTGTATTATATATACGTGCACCAGCACCCTTAATGAGATATCGCATGACAACTCATCTCTCTAGATGGTATCAGTTATTTCGATCCAACTCTAGGGTAGCCGCCGCCGCCGCCGCTGCCGTCGCGCCTCCCCGCGCCGCCGCCGCCGCCGCCACTGCCGTCGCGCCTCCCCGCGCCGCCGCCGCCGTCGCGCCCCCCTCCTCATCTACTCACCGCCGCCGCCGCGCCCCTCCTCTTCCTTCCCTGCGCCGCCACCGTTGTATCGCTTCCGCCCTCCTTCTCTACAGCCACGCGCCTGCCTACCAGCTTGCGCGCTCGCGCGCCTGCCCGCACGCTCGCCCGCCCGCCTGCCCCGATCGGTGTCACGCGCGCGCTGCGCCTGCCCGCTCGCCCGCCCGATCGCCCGCCACGCTCGTGCCATGTCGTTCCCCACTGCAGCCGCGCCTCGCTACTCCTCTTCAACCCTAAACCCTAGCCGCTTCCCCCCACATCACCGCCATGTCGTCACCCCACTCCACCGGCTCCTCCACCACCCACTCCTCCAACCCGTTCGCTGGTCCTGAACCCTCCGCCGCCGTCATCCGTGACCTCAACATTGAGGCCCGGGTCCTCATCCGTCTCGACAGCTCCAACACGTCCTATTACGTGTGGAAGACCTACTTCAACCTTGTCTTCCGCGAGTACTACCTCACCGAGCACATCGATGGTTCTGTGGACACCGCGTATATGCGCGGCGATCCGGAGTGGTCCGCCATTGAGGCCACGATCATTCGGTGGTTCTATCAGACAGTCTCAAAGGACATCTTCCACACGGTTGTCGCTGAGGACGACGCTGCCTGCACCGTGTGGGCCAAGATCAACGCGCTCTTCACCGCCAACAAACTCCAACGCCTTGTTTTCTTGCAACAAGAGTTTTTCGGCTGTCACCAGGACAACGCCACCATCGAGGACTACTGCATGAGGCTTAAGATGCTTGCCGACGAGCTTCGTGACATCGGCGCCAAGGTCTCTGACGACCTCATGCTGAGCACCCTCACCGTCGGTCTTAATGAGGATTTCGGCAACGCAGCCTCCAACCTCACCCTGATGCTGCAACCCACCTTCCCGCGCGTCGTCGCATACCTCAAACTTGAGGAGCGCCGGACGACGAAGCTGAAGCAGGGGGTTCCGCACACCGCTCTCGCCGCCAGCACCACCCGCGGCGGCCCTCCTCCTCCGGCCGCCCCCCGACAGTCCGCGCCGCCCGCATCCGTCGGCTTCTACCCGCCGCCCCCGCTCCGCCCGCGCCTCCCCAGCAGCCGCAAGGTGGCGGGGGTCACCTCAACCGGCGGGGTGGTGGGGGTCGCCGCCAGCCACATCAACAGGCGCCGGGCACAGGGGGCGCGCCCCACTTCCAGCCGCCGCCTCCTCCGTGGACCGCCGGGCAGAACCCGTGGACGGGCGTCGTCCACGCCTATCACATGCCCGTCCCGCGGCCTCCCGCCCCGGGCCTCCTTGGCCCCCGTCCCGCGGGTCACCAGGCGCTCCTCGCCGCTCCCTACCAGCCCTACGGAGCCCCGCTCGCGCCGCCACCCCTCGACGGTTACGGCACGCCCACCCAGGCGCCACCTTACGGAGGACTGCTGCCGCCCCGACACCTGCACCATGGGATCCAGCCCTCCTCGCCGCCCTCCACTCGGCGCCATCACCCACCAACTATGGCGGTGGAGGCGACTGGTACATGGACTCAGGTGCTACCGCGCACATGACAGCTCATCACGGTAACCTTTCCTCTTCCACTCCCGTTCACACACCCGCTCGTATCACCTTTGGCAACGGTTCTTTTTTACCTATTACCCATGTCAGCACCACCACCTTTCCCTCCAATTCCACACCTATCACTATGTCTAATGTTCTTGTCTCTCCTGATCTAGTCACTAGTCTAGTTTCCGTTAAATGTCTTACTCGTGAGAATCCACTTACTGTTGAATTTGACGGTGTTGGTTTTTCTGTGAAGGACGCCCGTACCCGGATGGTGCTGCACCGATGTGATAGCCCTGACGATCTTTATCCCGTGCACGCCGACGCCTTCACTTCCACCCCCGTCGCTCTCTCCGCCGGCGTCGACCTTTGGTACGCTCGCTTAGGCCACCCCAACCCTGCCGTCTTGCGTCAGATCCTTCAGAGTTTCTCTTTGTCATGTAATAAGCTAGATAAACATACTTGCGAGGCTTGTCGCTTAGGCAAGCACGTGCGTCTTCCCTTTAGTATGTCTACGTCAGTTTCTACCTTTCCGTTTCAGTTGGTTCACAGTAATGTTTGGACGTCTCCCGTTGCAAGCAACACGGGCTTATCTATACTATTTGGTGATCTTAGATGATTATTCTCATTTTGTGTGGACTTTTCCTCTTCGTCGTAAATCCGATGCTTTAGCCACACTCACCTCCTTTTATGCCTACGTCACCGCCCAGTTCGGTCGCCCTATACTTGCACTCCAAACCGACAACGGCAAAGAGTTTGACAACGTCGCTCTTCGCTCACTTCTCGCCTCTCATGGCACCATCTTCCGCCTCACTTGTCCCTACACATCACAGCAGAACGGCCGCGTCGAGCGCATCCTCCGCACTCTCAACGATTGCGTCCGCATGTTGCTTTTCCATGCCAGCGCCCGCTTGGTTCTGGCCTGATGCTCTTGCCACCGCCTCTCTCTTAATTAACATTCGTCCATGTCGTCCCTGATGGAACTATGCTCGTCACCACCTTCTCTTCGGTACACCACCATCCTATGACGGTCTCCGCATATTTGGGTGTCTCTGTTATCCTAGCACCGCCGCCACCACGCCACACAAGCTTGCACCCCGCTCCGTCTCATGCATCTTCCTTGGCTATCCTCCCAACACCAAAGCTTACCGGTGCTATGATCCCATCACCCATCGTGTGTACACCTCGAGGCACGTGTACTTCGTCGAAACGGTGTTTCCTTTTTTTCAGGTTCCCCTGGCCACGGCTACTCCGGCTCCAGCCTCCGCGCCCCAGGCTACTCGGAGCGCTGCGCGGCGGCCCACCCCGGCGTCCATCCCGGCCCCGCGTCTCCTGCTGGCCCCTCCCGGGTCCTCGACTCCCTCACCCGAGGTTGAGTCCGACCGGCCCCCCGGGTCCCCGACTCCCTCGCATGAGGTTGAGTCAGCGGGCTCCCCACCCGCCACCCCCGCCGGTGTCGCCACCCCTGCGACGGGCTCCTCCTCGACCTCGCATGTCGCCTCCTCCGCAGCTGGTTCAGCTGACGCCGTCGCCGCCCTCGACGCCGCGCTACTCGACCCTGCCGTCGGCGCACCTGCCGTCACAGGCGCCCCCGCCGTGGTCGTGGCCCCTGCCACCGCTGCGGCACCTACCGCCGCACCCCTCGCCGGCCCGGTCACCCGCGCCCGCGCCCGCACAGGAGTGCATCGGCCGAGCACCCGCTACTCCTCCAATGAGTACGCGTGCACGGCCTCGACATCAGCACCGTCACCCATTCCTTCCTCCGTTCGTGCCGCTCTTCGGGATCCCCATTGGTTGGCAGCGATGCAGGAGGAGTTCGATGCCCTGCAGCGCAACGTACGTGGCAACTTGTTCCGCGACCCTCTCGTGCCAACATCATCTCTGGCAAGTGGGTGTTTCGCCACAAGACTCGCTCGGACGGTTCTCTCGAGCGCTACAAGGCTCGATGGGTGGTTCGCGGTTTTCGGCAGCGCGCGGGCGTGGACTTCACCGACACCTTCGCCCCGGTTGTGAAACCGGGCACGATCCGCGCCGTCCTTCAGCTCGCCGTCTCGCGCGCATGGCCTGTGCATCAGCTCGACGTCTCCAACGCCTTCTTGCACGGTCATCTCGCCGAGCAGGTGTTCTGTGAGCAGCCTACTGGTTTCGTCGACGCCGGACACCCTGACTTTGTGTGCTTGCTCTCCCGCTCTCTGTACGGGTTGAAGCAGGCGCCCCGGGCCTGGTACCAGCGTATTGCAGCCTTCCTGCAGTCTATGGGCTTCCGGTCCACTCGCTCTGATGCTTCACTCTTCATATATCATCAGGGAGCTGCTACTGCATACTTGTTGTTGTACGTCGACGACATCATCCTCACGGCATCCGCACCCGATCTCCTTCAGCGGCTGGCTGCTCGTCTTCGTGATGAGTTCGCCCTCAAGGACTTGGGGCCTCTGCACTACTTTCTCGGCATCGAGGTGATCCGACGGTCCGACGGCTTCTTTCTGCATCATCAGAAGTACGCCCACGAGCTTCTCGAGCGTGCCGGTATGCTTAACTGCAAACCGGCGCCCACCCCCATCGACACGAAGGCGAAGGTCTCGGCTTTGGAGGGGTCTCTTGCGTCCGATGGAGCGTTTTATCGTTCTATTGTTGGTGCTTTACAATATCTGACGCTCACTCGGCCCGACCTCCAGTACGCTGTTCAGCAGGTGTGCCTCCACATGCACGCCCCGCGTGACTCTTACTGGACTCTGGTAAAGCGTATTCTCCGTTATATACGCGCCACCATGTCCATGGGACTTACCCTGACGACCTTCGCCTCCACCGACCTCGTTGCCTACTCGGATGCTGATTGGGCTGGTTGTCCTGACAAGCGGCGCTCTACGTCAGGCTACTGCGTCTACCTTGGGCCCTCGTTGATCTCTTGGTCATCGAAGCGCCAACCCACGGTCTCCCGTTCCAGTGTCGATGCAAAGTATCGCGCCGTGGCGAATGCCGTGGCCGAATGCTCTTGGATACGATAGCTGCTCCAGGAGTTGCTTTGTGATGTTCACAAGGCCACTATCGTCTACTGCGATAACTCCAGCGCGGTCTACCTTTCTGCCAACCCGGTGCACCATCGACGGGCGAAGCATATTGAGCTTGATATTCACTTCGTGCGCGAGCAGGTTGCCCTTGGACGAGTTCGGGTTCTCCATGTGCCGACGGCACAACAGTTTGCTGACGTCATGACTAAGGGATTGCCTGCTCCCGTCTTCGAGGAGTTTCGGTCCAGTCTCTGTGTCTCCAGTGACGCTTCGACCGCGGGGGGTGTTGAATATGTATTTGTGTTGCACGTGTATTACAGTTGTGGCCCACCTCCTAGTCCTGTATAGTTGAGGTAGAGGCTTCCCTTGTATTATATATACGTGCACCATCACCCTTAATGAGATATCGCATGACAACTCATCTCTCTAGAAAGACCAAGGATGCAAGTGGAAAGAAAAAAAAATCTCTTATCAAACACCATAAAACATCTTTGCAGCCATCATGACCAATACATGTTTCATATATAAATGCTTTGAGTCCTATTTTCTTCACACATTGCATATGTAAATGCTTGAGCCCTTGCAAAATTTCATCAAAAATTTGAGTTCCTCACGTTGTAAAAGAAAGTCTAGCCCCTACAAAAGTTGCTTCTTCATAAAACTTGTATCCTCCCTATGACATAGGAAGTTTGAAAACTTGCAAGAAGATAAAAACTCAAATTGTTACGTGTTTTTAAGTTTACTATCCACCCTTCCTATACTGACAATTGCCAGAAAAATACCTGTATACTCAATGAAACGTGGCAAAGCATGTGTATCCAAGTATTAGAGGCCTTTGATAATTACCTTACTTGCTCTGCCTAGGGCATCTTGAAAATGATTTGTGTTAAGAGTCCACAGTTGTAAGTACTTGCCAAACTGGTTTATTTATATATATATTTCTGATTTCACTAAGAATTTGGCTCTAATACTCCATACATCGATGTAAAATCTGAACAATTGGAAATCCATGATATCCAGAGCTACAGTCTAGTTTTGTTCCAGTACCAGACACGCATGTTCATGTGAGATGCAAGGTGTCTCGTCTCCTGATCCACGGTAGCAGGCATCACACTGCCCTTGCAGAATGTTTGCATGCTTGTAGCCTACACCATTTGAGCAATTGATGCTTTGGATGCAACAAATGCGCCTTGTATTGGGTGGCATGCCTCACCAAGGGAACATCACAGGGAGCGAGGCGACTTCCCGCAGTGCGTGTTTTTCATCTCAATCTTTGAGAGGTTAACATATATGCAACTAAGTGTAGTAAAAAAAATCAAGCCTGAGCTGCCTGGTACTCGACACTATCTTTCTTGGCATCAAGTTCTATGGCGGAACAATATGTGTCAAAGATCCTTCAAGTTCGTCCAGATGGACGCAATGAGCCTATCTAGTTCCCGAACCCTCTCACTCCCACCAAACAAAGGCGGATCCACAACACTCCCTTTTTCTCATTTTGCCTTTATGGGAGCCACTGATGGCTACTAGCTACATGGATGCTTTGGTCCTTTGGGGGCAGCAGAAAACAATATATATCCATCTGCTAGCTAGAAGATATTAATAAAAGTTATTTTTCCCATTTGTGGGGAGGCAATAATTGTACGAGTTAATTCCCTGGATGCGTTTTGTTGGTGCATATGAGCCCTAAAGAAAAATATCGCACCTAAAAACATGCGATTTAAGAAAACTTCATCTTCCTTCAAAAAAGTTGATTGAAAATGAAAAACAGCTCATCCAATTTAAGAAAACTTCATCTTCCTTCAAAAAAGTTGATTGAAAATGAAAAACAGCTCATCCATTTTAAGAAAACTTCATCTTCCTTCAAAAAAGTTGATTGAAAATGAAAAACAGCTCATCCAATTTAAGAAAACTTAATATAATCCTTAAAAAAAGTTGACTGAAAATGAAAAGAGGTCATCCAATTTAAAAAAACTTCATATAATCCTTAAAAAAAAGTTCATCTATTTTTCAAAAAAAGACGTTCATCGATATTCGAAGAAGTTGGTCAATCTTAACAAGTATTAGCTTAGAAAAAATTAAAAAACCGTCCATATCCAAATAAGTTGATGGAATTTTCAAAAGAAAGAAACGTCACCTACGCATAGGCCGGCCCAGTTCGGAAGCCACAGGCGCCGGTTATAAAAAAACAAAAATGCATGTCAACTGACGCCTAGTGGCGCCAGCCAAATAGGAAACGGCGAATTTTCGTTCTGATCATTCCCGCCTCAGCTGGCGGTATTGCGCGCGGAGGCGAAATGCCTCGGTTTCTCTTTCCCCCGCCCCTCAAAATCCCTCCCCAAACCACCGCACCCATCTGCCGCCCCCGTCCACAATTCACATCGCATCCACCCGACGGAGCCACCGCGCGCGGCGAGAGCCGGCACGCCACCGCCCCCGCCCGCCGTCGCGCCAGGTGCGTCCCCCGGTCCCCGCCCCCCCCTGCCGGCTAGTCCGCGCCGCTCCTCGATCCCCGCGCGCGTCCCCGCCCTCACCCGTCCCACCCGCGGTCGTCCCCGCGCCCCTCACGCCGAGTCCGCACCGCTCCTAGACCCCCGCGCGCGTCCCCGCCGGGGCGCGTTCGGGGGCGGCCCTCGCCCGCTCGACGGAACGCCGCGGCGGAGTCGGGGCGATGACAGAGCACGCACGCACGTACGTTCGAGGAAGGCCCCCGCCCCGATCTGTCGCCGTGTCCGTCCTAGGGAACGGAACGGGACGGGATTGTCGGGTAACGAAACGGACGGGCCAGGATCAGGAGGGCGGAGCGCTTCTCCTCTGTCTCGCCGGATTGGACCAGCGGCAGGCATTTCGCACGCACCGCCAGTTTTAACCATGGTTAAGACGGCGGTGGGTTTGGGAGAGAGGTCGTTTCTTCACCCCGGCGGCACCAGTGAGATTTGGGGGGAAATTTCGGGTTTCAACGGGTGGGAAACGGCGGCGGGCTCGGCTTAGACCAAAGAGCCAGGGATTGCGGCTCTAGGTCACTTAGCGTACTCAACTAGTGGGTCAAACATGCCACCATCCCCATGATTCGCACATCTGGACCGCTAAGCTGAACTAAAGGGGTGACTGCACATAGCAACCTTGCGACGTTGAAGGGGTAGCGGCGTGGCTCGAGGGAGGATGTGGAGGGGGCTGAGATGACGAGACATGCTTCAAATTCGACAACTGCCGAGCATCATTTGATGTCTAATAAGTTGTATTATTAAGGGTATGTTTAAGCTAGATTAGGGAGGGGCTAGGCCCCACTTGGCCACAGGGAAGCTCTGCCATGGGTGCAGAGCATGGGAGCTCCACTGCAGCAACCTTACGGGCATATGCTGCTTGCTGCAGTTATTTGGCTCAATTACGAATGGAACTTGTCACGCGTTCACGTTGCTTTGGGAAAGGCCGGCATAAAGGAAAGATGTATGCTGTATGAATTTTGAACATTTCAGTTGGTGTTTCCTCTGCAGAAATTTCCCAGCGCTGCACACAGCAAGAGCTCGCAGGTCGCCGCCTCATCCACCGCCGACGTGCTGCTTGGTGCGTTTCTCAGTTCCCGCCCTTGCAGTCATCTCCTTTTTCTCTCTCAGTGGGTTTTTGTTGCTTTTGGATTTCTGGGTGCCGCGCCTGTTCTCGCTTGCATACGTTCGAGGAAGGCCCTCGCCTGCTCGATGTCACGTGACGGCTGAATCATGGATGTCTGTGCTTTATCTTGCCCCGATCTATTGCTATGTCTGTAGTGAATGGGATGGATGGTTAGTGAAATGAATCAGGAGCAGAGGACAATGCGCTTCTCCTCTGTTTTGCTGGTAGTAATGCTAGACATTCTGTACTAGTTAAGACGATGATAGATTTGGGGAGAGATGTTTTTCACTGGGGGAAAGATGGTGCTGGAAGGGGCAGGGATCATGGCACCAGAGGAGTCAGCCTCTCAGCTTAAATGAAAGAGCAGATAACGCTCTTGCTCACTTAACATATTGAAGAAGTGTGTCAATTATGCCACCATCCTCTTAATTTGCACATCTGGATCACTAAACTTAATTAAATGGGTGGCTGCATGTAATAACCTTTGATGGGTGTGTCAGCAACTTAGCTTAGTTTGTATGGAGCAGTGGCGGAGCTCAGACGAGAATGTTGAGGGGGCTAAGCTGACAAGACATGCTTAAAATTTGAGAACTCGTCAGCATTTTATTTGATATCGAAGTTGTGTGGCTTAATTATGAATACAACTTATCATGGGTTCATGCTGCTTTTTGAGAGAAGAGCTTGAGGGAAAAATGCACACCGTATCTTGTTTGACCATTTCAGTTGGTGTTTCCTTTGCAGAAATTTCCCACCACTAATCACTACGGGAATCAGCAGGCCACTGCCTCATCCGCCGCCATCGTGTCAGGTAAGTTTCTGGCTTCCGCCCCTCCTTTTTCTCTCTCAGCGTGTTTTTGTTTCTTTTGGATTTCTGGGTGCTGTGCCCTGTGCATGTTCTTGCCTGGATACTTGCAAGGAAGTCCCTTGCCTGCTTGATGAAATGCTGCGACTGAATCAAGCATGCGTGTTGGTTTATTTCACAACAATATACCGATGTCTGTAGGGAATGGGTGGGTAATGAAACAAATCAGGAATAGAGGACCATGCACTCTTCTTTTGTTTTGTTGGTACTAATTGTATACCTTTTGTAGTTAAGATGATGGTGGATTTGGGGAGAAATTGTGTTTCAGTGAAAAAAAATGATGTGAGGGGCAGGAATCATGGCAATAGATGAGTCAGCCTCTCAGCTTAAGTTAAAGAGCAGATTACACACTAGGCTACTTACCATATTAAAGTGTGTCAGATCTGTCACCATCCTTTTAACTTGCACATCTAGATGACTAAATTAAATTAAATGGGTGACTGCATGTAACAACCATGCCATGTTGAATGGGTGTGTCGGCAACTTTAGTTACGTATGGAGCACGGGAGGCCCCTTGTATAGCCTCTTTTTCTATTCAACCTAGGGGCATACGCTGTGTGCTGTAGTTGCTTGGCTCGTTTATGATGAAACTTAACATGAGTTCATGTTGCTTTAGGCAAGAAGAGCATAAAGGAAACATGCATGCTGTATACTTTTTGAGCATTTCAGTTGATGTTCCCTTTGCAGAAATTTCCCACCACTGTGTGCTGCGAGAATCAGCAGGTCACCGCCTCATCTGCCGCCATCATGCCTGGTGGGTTTGTTGCTTCTCACCCTATTTTTTCTTTCTCAGCAAGCATTTGTTTCTTTTGGATTTCTGGACGCCGTGCATGTTCTTGCCTGGATATTTGTGATGAATTCTCTCACCTGCTCGACGAAATGCTATGACTGAATTGGGCATGCGTGTTGGTTTATTTTGCTTCAGTATGCCGACATGTCTGCAGGGAATGGGTGAGCAATGAAACGAATCAGGAACAGAGGACGTTGCACTCTTTTTTTGTTTTGGTGGTACCAGTGCTAGATTTTTTGTAGTTAAAATGATGGTGGATTTGGGGAAAGATTGTTTCTCAGTGGAAAACAAATGATGTGAGAAGGGGCAGGGATCGGGCAATAGAGGGTTGTTTGGCTAGGATCAAGGAGATAGGGGTGAACATGGAATTAGAACAGTTTTTTTTTATCCTGAAGTGTCCACATATGGCTACACAGGAAGTTCAAGAAGGTCAAACATACATGTGCTTCCACACATAACTGCGCTGACTCACTATGGTAAAAGATGTACTCCCTCCGATCCATATTAATTGATGCTGGTTAGTACAAAGTTGTACTAACTTTGTACTAAACCGGCGTCAACTAACATTAATCGGAGGGAGTACTAAAACATTAAAGCTGCTGGATGATTAATATTTGGATTAAAAGGAAGTTTTCAAATGTCATTGGACATTTACATGCTCATTTGATTTGTGTAGGGCCTATCCTAAATATATTGAAAATACCACATGATCATTAAATGCTATTTAAGCATGATTTGCACATCTATTGGCATACCTATGCAAGTTCAGGGACACAATGACATGCTACACAAGTCTAGACACTTATCACATATGAGGCTATGACACGCTTCACTCTCAAGACATTTTGTGTTACCTTTTTCTTTCACCTTAAGGTTGCCAAGTTCTAAAGTTAGAAACAATTCTTGCGCACTTTCCATAGCAGAAATTCTATGTCCAAGTGATATTGTTGGTAATAAAACTATCTTGTCATTTTTATGCAGGATTGTGATGAGGACGGATTATAGAGTTCTTGTCTAGAGTACTTCACAAGATTAGTGCCTATTTCTCTTCCTCGGTTTCACCATAATGGAATGCAACAAGGAAGAAGCTTCAAGAGTCAAGGATGTGTCCGAAAGAAAGCTGCATGAAGCAGACTTTCCTGGTGCCAAAAAGATGGCTCTCAAGGCCCACCAGCTTTTTCCTGGCCTTGAAAATATTTCTCAGCTGCTTGCTGTTTGTGAAGTTCACTGCTCTTCTTCTGTTAAGATCAATGGGGAGACAGACTGGTATGGAATTCTTCAAGTGGAACCAACTGCTGATAATATGGTACTTAAAAAACAGTACCACAGACTTGCTCTTTTACTTCATCCAGATAAGAACAAATTTGCGGGTGCTGAAGCTGCTTTTAAGTTAATTGGTGAAGCTTACATGACACTGACTGACCCTGTAAAACGTTCTTCCCATGACAACAAAAGGAAAGCAGTTTTTGCAACTTCTGCCCCTATACCAAAGAAGCGGGCACGGGCATCAAAGAAAACCGATCCTGCTCATAAGAGGGACAACAAGGAGAACTTTGGTGCTCCACAAACCCAGAAGCCACAGCAACAGGCTGGAAAGTCAAGTGGAGTTTCCAGTTTCTGGACTATTTGCTTGAGTTGTGGAACAAAATACCAGTATCCTTCTAGTTCACTTATGAAATTTGTCCTCTGCCGAATCTGTTTAAGGACTTTCCCTGCCTATGATTTGTCCAAGAAATCTGTTCCTGCTGGAGTGGACACAACTTCTCCATGGAGTGGATTTGGGATGCAGCCGCAAAAGTTCCCTCCTAGTCAGCAAGCTCATGTTACTAACCAGGGGCAAAACAATCAGAGTTTTCCTGGTTGGCAACATCCTCTCACCGGCCATCAAACTCATCCTGCTCACCAGCAACAGCAATCTCAGAATGTTCCTCATCAGCAAGCTCCTGGTGCTAACCAACATCACTCTCAGAGATGTCCACCCAGTGCAGGATCAAAGAATGCTATGAGCTCTGAGGGTGTAGGTGACCCTAACAACAAAGGAGCCACAGATAGCACAAAAGTATCAAGAGCACCATCCAGAAAAAAATTTGGTCCAGGTAGAACTGAATCGCCATTTGTGCAGCAATCTCAGGATGTTCCTAATCAGCAAACTCCTACTGCTAACCAACAGCAACAGTCTCAAAGGAGTCCACCCAGTGCAGGACCAACAAACGTTATGAGCTCTGAGGGTGTAGACGATCCTAACAGTAAAGGGGCCACAGAAAGCACAAAGGTATCAAGTGCACCATTCAAAGAACAAGATGGTGCAGATAGAACTGAATTGCCATTTGTGTCTTCTGCTAAACTTTCACCTACAAACATGCAGAAAAGGGGAATACAGTCTCAGCATTTTCCCAGACAGCGAATTTCTCCTGTTAATCAGCAAGTTCAGTCACAGAATCCCAGTTTTAATGAAGGATCGAGCAATCTTAACAGTATTGGAATGTCAGACAGTAATGTCACAGCTAATGCCAGGACATGCAATAACATGAATGTACCTAGAGCTGCAATTGATGAAGAAAATGGTTCAAGCAGAACTGAGTCACCACTTGCAAGTTCTGATAAAGTTTCACGTGCAAACATAGAAAAAGGGATAATAAAGGATGCTAATGGTGCAGTCAAAACAGGGCAGAATCCTCAGAGATCAAGCCAGCAGGAAAATAATGTCAGTAATGAAGATGGCAGTGGTCGGTGTAGAAAAGCCAGTGATAATCTTCATGATTCTCCTGCGGCCAAAAGGACAAGGAAAGGGTACTCTTCATGTAATGCTCACAAAAATGGTGGAACAGTAAATAAAGATGGTAATGTGTACACGACACAAAAAGCATGTAGTATTCCAGTTACAAAAACTCTAAATGAAAATGTGGAGGTGGTCAATGGCTTAGATCATGAAGAGAAACGAGGAGCAAGCAAGAAAGAGGAAATGCGCAACTCTGGAAGAGATGGCGCTGGTAGTTCTCTGGACAATAGTATTCCTTGTGAAGGTGATGTATCTTATCCAGATCCAGAATTTTATGACTTTGAGGAAAATAGGAATGCAGATGGATTCAAAGCTGATCAAATATGGGCTGTTTATGATGACAGTGATTCCATGCCAAGGTACTATGCTCGAATTAAGCAGGTTTACTCTCCAAACTTCATGGTGTGGTTCAGTTGGCTAGAGTTTGATCCTCTGAATGATGCTGAGAAGGCATGGTCTTCTAAGGAGATGCCTGTTGCTTGTGGTCGTTTCAGAATTGGGAAAACAATCTTAACAGAAGATATAAAAATGTTTTCCCATGTAGTTTCTTGGACAAAAGGAAGCAAGAGAAACAGCTATGAGATTTATCCAGTGAAAGGTGAAGTATGGGCCCTGTTTAAGGCATGTGACATCGACCGGAGTTCAGATTCCAGTGACCATAAGAACTACAGCTATGACATTGTAGAAATAAAATCAAACTTTGCTGCGGGTATGGGCACATACGTCACCCCGTTAGTAAAGGTTCAAGGTTTCGTGAGCCTATTTGTGCGGTCTGACAAGGAAGAACCATATTTGATTCCTGGTGGTGACTCGCTAAGGTTTTCACACAACATCCCTTTTCATAGGTTGTCAGAAGCTGATAAGCTACATATCCCTAATGGCGCCCTTGAGCTGGATCCTGCATCTCTGCCTTCTAACTTGGAAGAAGCAACTTTGTCTGCAGACCTTAACAGGAGTAGCACTCAGGAAGGTAATGTTTTGTCTAACAGAGACTCTTTTAAGTGTGAAATGCCAACTGGTAAGACCAAACAAGGACTGGATAGTGCCGCTACGAATGAAGGTAATGTTCACAATGGAGTGAAGAAAGCCAATATCAATGCAGGTGACAAGCAAGATAATGGCTCAGAGGCTTCCGTAATTGATGCTGATAGTGTTGACCAATGGGATGACAGCTTTCAATCTGAATCTCCCGCAACTTTTGTGTATCCTGAAACAGAGTTTTTCAACTTTGGTGATCTAAGGTCATTTGACAATTTCAAGAGTGGACAAATTTGGGCACTCTATTGTGATACCGACAAGTTCCCGAAGTACTATGCCTTCATAAAGAGAGTTGATCAAGATGACTTAACAATCCACATAAGATGGCTTGAGTACTGTCCATGTGGAGAGATGGAGAAGCGTTTGGTGCAAGATGACCTGCCTGCTAGCTGTGGAATATTTAGAGTCACCAGTCAAAGTGAAAATTATGATTGCACAAGTTTCTTCTCACATATCATGGAGGGGACAACGATTAGTAAAGGAAAGAAGTATGAAATTCTTCCTTGTGTTGGCCAGGTATGGGCTATATACAAGAACTGGAAGCGTGGCTGGAGCTTTGAAAATTTTAAAAGCTGTGAATATGATCTTGTGGAGGTCCTAGAGAGTTCTGCTGCCTCTCTAACAGTTTCCTATCTCACTAAAGTAGATGGTTTTAGTACTGTATTCATGCTGGAGAGTAAAGGTGGATCTACAAGTGCCATGAAAATACTAAGATGTGACATGATGATGTTCTCACATCAAGTTCCTTCATACCGCATGACAAATGAAGGTGACAAACTCTGTGGTTACTGGGAACTTGATCCAGCATCCGTGCCTGAAAATTTCCTAGCTAGAAAATCAAAGTGAAGCAAAAGCTATATTGCTCACAGGATGAAGTCAATAGTGGATTGCTTATCAAAATTGTAGGTAACATCTGGCTTTTTTCAAATCATAAACTTGGTTTAATTAGATGTGATCAAAGATATTGTATCTCATCTTCACCTATCACTAACATTGACTTCATGTTTTTGCAGTACATTGTTGACAAAGCTGCAGCACTGAGATGGTTATTCTTACTGTTGGTTGTATCAAGTGTAGGCAAGTTAGGTTATTAGGGTATTAGGTTGCTATGCCACGTGATGTCAAGCACTCAGGTTTGGTCTTTCTTTATGTTGCCTTATAAATGGTGTTCTGCATGGTTGGTCGTAACAACTTCTGTATGCAACTTTGTAACCCCGAGTATTCTTGAAAAGAAATAGGTGGCAGTAGCATTCATTATGCTTACCCTCAGAAAGTTAGCTGCTTTCTGTCCAACCTTTCATAACGATAGGCATATGTTTCCAACTGTAAAGTTTGTGAGTGACCTCTTCCATGTTCTTCCGTTATATCTGCAGTTTCATTTTGTATGCTACTTAAGGATTACTGTGTCAAATTTCTAGGGCAGGTTGACAAGTAGAGCTTATGTTTTCTCGTTTAGTAAAATTTCTAGTACATTTTGCTTTCTTGAGATTATATTTCAAGGTTTATTAGTGGCACATGCAAATACATCCTTCCAATTTAGAAGTGAAACTGGAAAGGTGGAAACAATGCTTGGAATTTAATATGCATATACTTGTATTAACTGATTCTAGTACATAATACTGTCCATTTGCAACTAAAGCTATTTTTAAAGTGATCCCAGTGAAATTTATGTCACACATCCACTATTTATTTCCACATTTTACAGGAACACATACACATTTCATTGCGCAATACCCTTTTGCTTCATCTTTTTGTCATAAAAATATATGCTATGAGTGCCGAACCTGAAAACAATACTGCTAATTAGTCGGACCTATCTGACGTAATGTGCCTTAACATTTGATGTTACACAATATATCATTTTTAAATATATTGATTTGTGTAATCACCTACTTGTCTGCTTTTAGGAAATAGCCCCAGATGCATTTGGAGCACTAGTTTTCACTGTAACACAGTCCAAATTTAAAGGAACATCCCTTATCTGAATTCTTTGTTTTTGAATCAATCCTTTGTTTTGCATGCCTGCACTGCTGTACCCTTCTTTTACCTGCTTGCGTTGACTTTTCCCATGGATTTTCACTTGGAAAATCATGTAGGTGAAGGTGAATTCAGGCCTATACGTTAGTTTCTAAGTCCTAACTGATGCTGCTTGGTTTCTACTTGTTTCTAATTGCTTTATCTGGAATACACCAGAGCTGAGACGTTTATGTTAAGCGGCTAAGTGATTTCTGTTGCACAATGTTATCACCGTGTAATGTGCCAGTGAAATGCTTGTGGGATGTAGTTGTCCGGAATGATCTGCCATTCTGCACAATTTTTAGTATTATACTTCTTTGCAAGATTCAGTATGCAAATTCTCATGATCTTGAATTGTGGAAGAACCACCTCCCAGATAGCTGAGCATAACCAGAAATTTTGTGCAAGCCTTTTCAATTTTGCACTATTTCAAATACCACCATATAATGCTCTGCTCCACATTTCTTTTGCACTTCTGCATTACAGTCGGTGAATATTGAGGGAATTTGGGGAAATCTAGGTTAGACACCTCATCAAGAAATAATCAGCCATCCTATCTCTGTTACAAGCCGCTGCAGGCTGTCTCATCTTGATCCATTCACCATCCGCCCTCCTTCCGCCGCAGTGTCACACCTCTGCCCCTTTGGCTCAGCGACTGGATCGCTGTTCGTGACTGGTGTGAGGCTACAGGGGGGATGTCATGGGGCTATGTCGGTGACGGTATGGTCTCCAACCCTGCCATGGGAGAGAGAGACACCTTTGTCTACATGCTCTCTCCACAATCGGCTCCTGTACGGCTACGTGCAGGCGTGTCCAGGCGTATGCAGTGGTCACTACCACGCGCAGCAGGGCTGTCCCTGTAAGATAGAGACCCTGGAGCCCAGGGAGATCCTCTCTTTAGCAGGTTGCAATGAAGATGCAGTCTGCTTTCGCTGGTGTAGGTTCAGGTGAGCAAGTGAGTGCTGATCCAGGGATTTGTTGTGGTTTACCCTTGATTCCTTAGCTCTCCATCTTCTTTACTGCGCCTCTGTTTCTTATGATCCGTGTTCCATGTGCTCGTGCCGCATATGAAGTTCTGTTGCTGGTGGTGGGGGCTTCTCCGAGCCATGGTCCATGGATTCGAGAGGTGATTTGGGTGTCACAGGCCAGCTGTTTTGCTCATTTTCTTCCAATCATTCCCTCATGTTCTGTCCAAGCAAGTCTGGACACCCGCCTCACGTTGGACAGGCCGTGAGGCCCTCCAGCCGGCAACAACTTGGCCTTCTGCGATGAGCATTACCTTGCTGTGGTCAGTGGTGGGCAGTCATCTCTTCCAAGCCGGCTACCCATAGAAAAGTGATGAAATATTTACTGCTTATGATTGACTGGGATATTTGGCTGGACAGAAATGCGAGTGTCTTCAGAGGAAAGATCACTCCAGTAAAGGATATTATTGCATCCATTCAGAGGACCATCGATTTATGGTGCTTGGCTGGTGTGAAATGCTTAGAGCCCCCTTTTGGAGATATATTGTCTTAATGCCCTGTGGGATTCTTTACCTTCCCCTTTGTTTTCTGTTAATCCTTCACCATGTCACATGGCCTGTACGTACTGTACCACCTAAATATATGAAAAGCCAGTGATTGCTGGAACTTAAAATAAAAATAAAAAATAGGCAGGCGAGAAAAGCTGGTCTTATTTTGATTTAGTTCGCTCTGTAAAATGCATGCTGCATGCTGCTGTACATATACTTTTTTATTTGTCATGACAATTCAACTGTTTGTTGTTTTCTTAAGTCATTTAAGTTTTGTAGAACGGCCGCATGCATCCCCAAATGCAGAGGAGGGGGGTCATCCTCCTTTTCTAATTTTTTTTTTAAGTTTTGTAGAAAGCATTTTATAGCAGATGAATCAACACTTCTGTTGACACGAGAGTTTCACTGTTTTGTTTGTATCTTTTAGCACATGATGCAACTTCTATTGCGGTGTTTCTATAGGACTAAAATGCTATACTTCTCAGAGAAATCCACCTGCATTCTGCAAATCTCTATATTGTTATTGCATGACATTACAGTTTTGTTATTTTGGTTGTCCTTAGAGAAATCCACTTGCATTTTAAAGTCTATATTGTTCTTGTGCAAAGCTTTCATGACATTAGAGTTTCACTGTTTTTTTTTGTATTTGTTAACACATGACGCAGCTTCTATTGCCATGTTTCTGTAGGACTCAGATGCTTTACTTAATAGAGAAATCCACTTGCATTTTGCAAGTTCCTGTATTGTTCTTGCCCAGAATCTGCATGACGTTACAGTTTTGCTATTTCGGTCCTTATTTGTTAGCATCCACAAGGAGGTTTTCGTACATAATAGCACAAATTGAAGTTTTGGATATGCACCACCTTGTTACTAGCTATCTGCATTTCCCCCGTTGTCTCGCCTTTTTAGACGGAAACACCGAGCATGCAACTATAGTCAGATCCTTGATGGTTTTGCTTTTCTCCTCTGCAATATGGATTACCTTCTTAGGGACGGGGGAATACCCTGGTTTGGATATCTTTGAGCCATCCTTTCATTTGAATATTGTAGTTACTGTCAGACCAAAGCCAGCCTTTGGAGCTTTCGTTAGCTTATACTGAACTGGTGTACTCTTTGGTTGCAAAAGGATGACATGCTTTTCTTTTGCCAGTGCAATCCGATTTGTCAAGACCAATTCCACATCCAATCAATTTTGATGTTGGCATGAACCTAGTCCAGAGGATGATGTACCTGGACATAGGGTGCGTAATACAGCATGAAATATGTTTGCTTGCCTGAGATAATAAACCTTATTTTCAGATTTCAGATTATCCACTTGGTCTTTTATTTAGCTATATGTATGGCTGTTTTGCAAGAGTCTCGCCTTGCCCGCAATAGGCACCACACAGTTAGTTAACAGCACCGGAAAGCCAGGCCTGCCTTGAGCTTCTGGATGGTCGCCTCGTCGGTCTTGAAGGACTTGGCGAGGATGGCGTTGTCGATGCTGGTGTCGAACACGGCGAGGGGAACGGACACGAGCCCAGGGGTGGCGCTCCCAAATGCAGAGAGTGCCGTGGCGGTGCTGTTCCCTTGGTTGAACTGGTAGTGCACCGTCCCCTTGGGGAACACGAACATGTCGCCCGGACCCAGGTCCTGGGTGTAGAGTTTGTTGGCGGTGTCGATGAACCCAACGGAGAGCGCGCCATGGACGAGGACCAGCAGCTCGGAGGCGCGCGGGTGGGTGTGCGTGGGGTTGACGGAGCCCGAGGGGAACGTGAGCATGGCGTAGGACACACTCTGGCCGTTCAGGGCTGGGAACTCCATCATAGTGGCCTTGGTCAAGGTGAAACCATATGCGGGCGTGCTTATGTCGCGGAAGCCGGTGTAAGTGAAGAAGTCACCGGTGATGTTCGTCGGGTTGGCGCTTGCCGGGACGATGAAGTCGGCCAGGATGTCTGGGTCGCCGGCCACGACGGCCAGCGGGGCGGAGAGTGCAAGCAGCGTCATCAGCAAGGTGTAGGAGTTGGATGCCATTGAATCAGATGTCGTACGTGAAGCTTGTTGCTGATGTTTGGGTGCTAGCTTAGTGAGGATATATATACTGGTGCTATGGAGCTTTGCTGGTGTCATGGAGCCATGGAGGTGGTGACTCGTGAGCACGCACAAGTAATAATTTTATAATTAAACAGCATACTTTGTTGGGGAGGGATGGCCGGAGGAACCAAGAGTGATTTTTTTGTTTGTCTTTGTGCCTTCTGGCATACCTTGTTGCATAGAGAGTAACTATTGGGGAGCAAATATCAAGCCTGCTTTTGGATGCATTTGGGCAAAAGCCTGAGAAACCTTCTGTAGTTCCTCGATTTAAGGATCGTTGATACTTTTGGCTCCAACCCTTAAATTTCCAGACTTGTTTTCATATCTTTCCCTAATACTAAAGCACGGATCGTTTCTGTCGTTTGTCATCGTGGCACTTTTACAAAAAAAAAGTCTTAATGGTAATTAATCCCGCAGTCCCTATTTAAGTGAAAAAACATTTCATTTTTATGAAAAAGACCCTAGATGTTCCGAGGCAAGGAGGCATGGCGGTAGCAGACGGCGCGCTCGCCAGATCCAATCGGTGGCGACGCACAACAGGCGGCGCGACGGCTGGGCGCGGGGGCTTCGGCTCGGCGGATTTGGCCGGGGGAACAGGCGGTGCGGTGTGCGGCAGGGCGGCGACGGCGGCGCGAGAGCTTGAACGACGGAGCGGCGCTCGGTAGGAGGGATTAGGGGCGAGCGGGAGGAGTGCGGGGCGGCTCTCGGGGCAGGGGCAGGCGGCGCGGCACTATGGGCTCGACGGGCCTCACGCGGGCAACCAGCCATGGCCTGCAACGGATAAGAGAGGGAGAAGGAGGAAGATGGAGATGAAGGAAGCGATGTTGTGGATAAGGGGCAAGCGTGCACATAAAAGAATGTAAAATGCTAGAATTAGTCTATGCATTAGAATTATAATTGTTAATGACGAATTACCTCATAAAGTGTTAAGGTGTTTATCTAACAATCGTATATCGACTCAATATGGGATGATCAAAATCTTCACATACTCAACACTCATTGTAATAATAAATGGTCAATATATAATTTTCTTATCCCGTTATAACGCACGGACCCTTTTGCTAGTGGTTTGTAATAGGACTAACAGTAGAGGCTAGGCAAATTCGTTCTGAAATGGCTACGCGGCTTGTTGCTTTGTGTTTCACCTGTTAACTCCGTGTAGTTCCTACATATGGTCTGATGGAAAATTATTGATGCAGGGATGGCTCTCGCGGCCTTGCGCAGGACGGGTGAGTGCGCCGGCAGCGCCGCCCCGATCTCCTTCCTCTGGCATCCCCTGCTCCAGCCGCGACCGGATTTGAGACCCCCGTCGCGTCCTCTCTCCACTGCCCCTCCTTCGAGCTCTTCCGCCTCCTTGGCCATGCAGTTGAGTTTGCGTGCCTCCCGATCGGCAGCCGCTTGTCAGGCTCTCTGAAGAAACATCGGAAGTTAATGCACTGTTGATTCTGTCTGAAACGTTATCGACCGTCTATCGTCGATCCAACGACTGCGACTTAAAGTTTATTGTAGAAATTCCGACAACGCCCATCGCGCGTCCCTCGCCTGCTTGCCGCGCGCGTCCCTCTCCTCCTCTGGCTATAAAGCCATGCAATTCCCCTTTGCTTACTTTATGCTTATTGTAATTCGGGATAGAACCCTAGCCGCCGGTGGCGAGCTACACTACTATTTTCCCTTCAGTAAAATTCCCAAATTCCCCCGCGATTTCCCTCGGTTTTGAGCTCTTGCTCGTCTGTGCATGATCTTACTCTGTTCTTAGCTAGCCCGAGCTTGACAATTGGTATCAGAGGCCCAGTCTTTCCTCGGCAGATCGGGGGCGGGCGCAGCAAAGGAATAGATCTCAGATCGAGTGACAGAGGCTGCTGGGTCTTCGTCCTGGTTGCTGGAGCACCCTGCTTCAGTGGTAAAACCCTAGGGAAGAGATCGATCCAGAGCAAGGAAGTTGCTGGAGGCGGTGTGAGCAACGTGGGCGAGGTAAAGTCCCTCCCTTTTTCCCTCCCTTTCAAGCAGTTCGTCTATGATCATGGCTGGAGTAGCAGAGTCGGCCACACCTGCTGATCTGCAGCTGGAATCATTAGAGTTAGACCTGAAATCACTAAGGCAGGAAAGAGATGAGGATAGAAAGGAATTCCACCAGTTTCAGGCAACTGTGAACAAGAATTTCATCACCATGCAGAAAAACTTTGACAAGATCCAAGATAATTTCAGGAGGCTGTTACTTGACCTTGATCCTGGTAAGGATGATGCAGCTGATCATGTATCAGTACAAGGAGCAGTTGTGCAGAAAGATAACCCTGGAGGATCACCTATGATTGCCCCAGGGCGCCCAAAGCAACTGGTAGCAGACACACCACCTTCTGTTACTATGCCTGAAAAAGCTGTTGTGGGAGGAGTTGGTACAACAGTATTAAGGGATCAATCAGGAAGAGAACTAAACATGGATGGTACTTTAAAGCAACCTTACAGGCATCCAAACTTTGGTATCAACAAAGTTGAGGGCATGGGTCAAAATGCTATAGCTGGGCAGGCTGTTCAAGGAGAAGAACTGCAGGAGATTGATGGATATGATAACAACTATAGAAGAAGAGTTACTACACCAATGGACAGTAGAAGAAGCCCTCTTATTGTGAAACCTGCTAAGCTCAACATGGTAGAATTTGAAGGAGATGATCCTGAATCCTGGATACATAATTTGTAGCAATATTTTGCTGCTGCAAGGACACCCATTGAGCACAGGATTGAGCTGGCAATATCCTACTTAAAAGGACCTGTTGTGCAATGGTGGAGGGGTACTGGTTTTGCTCCTAGTAACATTGCTTGGCATAAATTCTGCTCCTTGCTGTCTGAGAGATTCTCAGTACAATCTGTTTGTGATATTGTGACTTCCTTTCATGCTGTCAAGCAAGTAATAACTGTGACAGGGTATGTGGAACAATTTGAGCAACTGATGAACATCATGAGAAGGGAGAACCCTGGGATTCCCAATGAATATTATGTGACTAGTTTCATAGCTGGGTTAAACCCCTACATCAAAAGTCATGTGGAGTGTTTCAAACCCAAGGACATGCAAACTGCTGTGTGGTATGCCAGGAGGATGGAAAAAGCACAACCACCTCGTGCAGCGGTGCAGACAAAACCTTACTTCCCACAAGTGAAGAGACAGGTAAATTTTGAGCAAGCATCTAGCCAGAACAATATACCTCCTCTAGCAAAAAGTACACTTATCCAGCAAGCTAAGCAGAACCAAGTCTGCTACAAGTGTAGGGAACCATGGGTTCCAGGGCATAGACAGGTGTGCAAGATGAGCCAGAAAGCACAGATTCATGCACTGCTAAATCAGGAAGTTGATAAATCATATGTAATATTTGTGACAGACTTTGAGGACCCTGATTTGGACACACAAGAAGCACCAGCACCAGAAACTGTATTACAGGTTTCAGCTCATGCTTCTCATGGCCTAAATTCAGCTAAAAATACATTCATTCTGTCAGTAAGAGTTGGGGAAGTGACAACTACTGCTTTAGTGGACGGTGGGAGCGCTGCTACATTTGTCTCCCCTGAAATGGCAAGCAATATGTCCATTGCTCCTGTAGCTAACACTAGGGTGAAAGTGGTGGTAGCTAGTGGGGAGGTACTGTGGAATGAATTCACTTTCAAAAATTGCCCATATGAGATCCAGGGCAGTGCATTCTGTGACAGTTTCAGGATCCTTAAGCTGACTGGATATGATATGATACTAGGAGTGGATTGGCTTAAGAAATACAGTCCAATGCAAATGGATTTTATCAAGATGGAGCTGAAAATTGCAGGCACACAAGGTCAAGTGATCACCTTTGTGGATGAAACTGTTCCTTTGGAGAATATCACTGAAAGCAAGGACAAGACTAGTAGGTTAATGGAGCAAGCCGTATGTGGTTTCTTTTTGTTTCCTATCTATGGAGCAAATTATGAATTAAGAGCTACTGAAGTACCTGATGAAAAGACCTCGATGACGCCTAGAGGGGGGTGGGGTGAATAGGCTATTTAAAAACTTCTTCAGATTTGGCTTGACCCTAATGCGGAAATAAACTAAGAGGGTACTTGTCAAGCACAAATCCTAAATGCACAAGGCACTGCAACGTGTATCAACAACACGATCTACCAAGATGGACACAATGCAGTTACTAACAAGCACAAGTAAGTTACACAAGCTTACTTGAGCTATATCACACGACAAGTAGGTAAATAACACAAGATACTAGATCACACTATATCACACGATATATCAAGGGTTGCAAGTATGTACGTGTGGATATAGAGGGTATGCTTGAATGATTAATCTTGTACAAGAAATGGCCAACACAATATAATGAGCACAAGCAATATGCAATGTATGTATGCTCAAATAACACAAGTAAACCACAAGTAAGGAGTTAGGGTTAAGGATAACCAAGGTCACTGAGACGAAGATGTATCCCGATGTTCA
The DNA here is from genome assembly GCF_904849725.1 of Hordeum vulgare subsp. vulgare. NCBI lineage: Eukaryota > Viridiplantae > Streptophyta > Magnoliopsida > Poales > Poaceae > Hordeum > Hordeum vulgare. Next base: position 22,097,136 of record NC_058518.1, read on the forward strand.
CTTCCTTGGAGGGAAGCTAGTCACCGTTAGAGAGGTGGATGTTACCACGAAGGCACACCAACGCCACGAAGGCTCACCCTATTCTCCCTTTGAGATAACACCACGAAGGCGTTTCTCAACCACTAGTAGTAAGCCTTTGAGGTGGCTTCCAAACCCTCACAAACTTTTCCGGGGGAAATCACACGAATTGATTCCTCTCCGAAGAACTCCTACCGCCTATGAGTCTCCAACCTCCAAGAGTAACAAGATCACGGGGAATGCTCAAAACTTGCTCAAATCACAAATAGCTTGGGTTGAGAGAAGGAGAGGGAGAAGATCTATCTTTTGATTGGAACAACTCTCAAAGGGGCTCACAAATGCTCTTGGGATCTAAGATTTGGAGTGAGCAAATGTGTGTGAGGTGGAAATGTGTTCTTATGAGGATAAGGCTGTGTTGGGCTACCCTCTCATGAAGTGGGAGGGGGGTATTTATAGTGTGGAGAGAAAAAGAGCCGTTGGGGACACTTTAAGTCACACAGGGTCCGGACGTCCGACAGTTGTCGAAAGTCCGGGCGTCCGCGAGGGGTCGGACGTCCGACAGGGGTCGGACGTCCGAGACCTGTAGGCATGACTGGAACTCTTCTGAATTCATCAGCGGCCGGACGTCTGACAGGGGTCGGTCGTCCGAGGCCTGTAGATGTGCCTGAACATATTTGAATTCATCAGCATACGGACGTCCGGAGTGGCCCGGAAGTCCGTGATATACAACACAATTTCTACTGGTGGTGGCTTCCGGATTTCCGATGGATGTCGGACATCCGACGCTCGGACGTCCGGAGGGAGCCGGATTTCCGAGATATAGAACTCAACTTCTACTGGTGCAGGCTTCCGGATTTCTGGGAATTGGCCGGACATCCGGAGGGAGCCGGAAGTCTGAGATATAGAACTCAACTTCTACTGGTGCAGGCTTCCGGATTTCCGGGAATTGGCCGGACATCCGGGCCTCGGACGTCCGGAGGGAGCCGGAAGTCCGAGTTATATGGCTCTGATTTCTCTGGTATAGGATTCCGGATTTCCGAACTAGTCGGTCATCCGGTCCTCGGACGTCCGGAGAAAGCCGGATGTCCGAGGCACTGGTTCTGTTTTCAGATAACAGCAAAACAGTGGAGATGTGGTCTGAGCAGAAAGTGATGATGTAGTTTGAGCAAGTTCATCGCAAAACCTGTGATCCCCTCTTAATAGTGTGGGATCCCTAAGGACTCAAGAATCATAAAAGAGTACTGATGATCCATACTTGAGTGTATACTTTTATTCGCTGATCATCACTCCGCACAACTAACGTCAAAGGAACTGATACCTTTGAGTTAGCCCTTTCACCTGAGCTTGATGTTGTTGTTCCTTCTTGGCTCAAGTTGAAAGCAAGACATGATGAAGTCTTCAAGTAACTTTCCCATACACAATACGGAAAGCCTAGCTTATGTATTCATCTTCATTTGTCCACCATGTGAACATCCACAAGAATCAAGCATGTAGTGCTCAGGAATGCTTATCTTGATCTTGTCCTGTCCACCATGTGAACATCCACAAGAATCAAGCATGTAGTGCTCAGGAATGCTTATCTTGATCTTGTCCTGTCCACCATGTGAACATCCACAAGAATCAAGCATGTAGTGCTTAGGAATGCTTATCTTGATCTTGTCCTTGTTAGCACATGAGATTGTCCTTATCAACACATGATCATTGAAAATAGTTTCAATGATATATTCGTGTTGATCCACTTGAACTTGCACACCACAATCTTGATGACGATCACCACTTGACGTCATCCTTCATGGGTTGTATGAGATCTTCCTTTTGACGCAAGCCCAATGGAAACACACCTAACCCCCACATAGGAGTCTCACAAAGACCATGGGTTAGTACACAAACACGTAATGGACAATGCTTACCATACCATGGGATCACTTGATCCCTCTCGGTACATCTTATACGCTTTGTGTGTTGATCATCCTGATTTATTCTTTGTCTGAGATCTTGATCAACCTAGTGTTTCTATGACCATTCTTTGGATAATACCTTAAATAACATCTTGGTCAACATATAAACTCCTTGAACCCAACAGATGGACTTCAAGAAGTGCCTATGGACAAATCCTATAAATATAACTTAAGGCAACCATTAGTCCATAGGAATTGTCCTCAATTACCAAAACCACATATGGAGATATATGCTCTAACAATCTCCCCCATTTTGGTAATTGAAGACAACCACTTCAAGAGAGTTTATATAAGGAAATAAGCATAACCAAGCGCACACATACAAGGTAATAATGCATGTGAGCAAGATGTAAATGCTTACGCAATAAAAGCAAAACCCTCTAAACATATCCAAAGTAAACTCTCTAAACTTCTCCCCCATTGGCATCGATTGCCAAAATGGACGAAAAGTTTAGAAAGCAAATATAGTAGGTGGTCCCCCAAAAAGTGTGCACTTCTCAGCAAATGAGTGCAGAAAAATACACAAATACAATGATAAGTAGTTGGAGGAAAACAAACTATATCGAGGACCCAAAAATTGCAAATAAAAGAATCGTATGCCACAAAGACATACAAAGATAGAGGCAAGCAATCAAAAGATTCCAGATGGAACAAACAATCATATGGTCCTTCGAACCACGTGAATAAAAGATATTATGATAAAGGCAACGTAGTGCTTTATCAACAACTAGAGAAGCTCCCCATGATTTGTGCACTAATATGAGATTTTTGTATTTGACACAGGTGCACAAAATAGGATCGTTGCTCCCCCAGAATTTATAAAACACACAACGAGTGCAAGGGGATAGATGAGACACTAAGCACATCAATTGAACAAAACAAATGGTTGAGCAACATGTAATAGAAGCAACTTAAGAATAGGCTCAAACAAAGTAATGTGTATGAGTCATGGCAAAGCACCTGAGAAGACTAAGATAAGGATGAGCATTACTCATCAACATAGTCTTGATGAAATGAGATACAAAGTGCAAGACATATCATTCCCACACACACATACTAGAAAATGGGTTCACAAGCTTACTAATAAACAAAATAAGAACCAACGCTTGTGACAACCCATTGTGAAGATAGGAAGTAAGAACCTTGTCAAGAGGAGGGATACTAATTGAAAATGGCAAAACCCTCATCAAGACAAGCATGAGGAAAAATAATCTTCACGGCCAAAGAGTGCATCAAGATGTAAGAAAATAAGATACGCACTCAAAACAAATCCTTTCACGTTGCCACCAAAAACCGAGAAAGGAAATGCAGCGATGGACGTGAAAGAAAAGAGGATATCAATTAGAGATGTAAATTCTCTCATGTGTGAAAGATTCTAAGTAGAAGACAATCATGATGATATATATATCCACAAAGAAGGATGTACACACGAAATGGTTACAAGAAGGAAGAAAACTAGATATCCAAAAGGGAAGTCATAAATATATCAATGAGATCTTTTGCTTGGAAGCATAGCACATGGCCTAATATTTTCTTATTGTATAATATGAACTTCCAACATACGAACATCAAAGACATCCCAACTAGTAGTAAGACATCATCGTTCGGATGCTTTGAGAAGGCAAACAAGTACTATAAGAACAAATCAAGAGATTCATGCCATGATGCAACCTGGAAAAGAAAAGACAGGTTGGGTCCTTTGCAAGAGAAGAATGCATGAAGTGGATACTTGTTACCGAGACAGCATTGGATTGATGTAGTAGATAGTTGTTCTTTGATCATCCTAACTTGGCTCCAATAATCATATGGTCTCAACATCTTCCTTATAGGTGAGCCGAGCATCCAATGCATCTCCAGTTGTTCCTGGAACAACAAAAGCAAACAAAATGGTGCCCAAACTCATTGGGACCAAAGAGTTAGAAAACCAGCAATACATAGGACAAACTCCACACACATATGTGCATATAGATATGAATTTGAATTTCATGCACACCTTAGCCAATTTATGACAGGGTGGAGTTTCCCTTATATATTGGGTCAAAGGAGGAAAGCAAGCAAAAGAAGTTGTATATAGTAGCTAGATACGCATGCTCAAGACTATCAAGAATCAACTCAACACAAAGTTGATAACACTACTGAAATTCAGAAATTTGCCGTCTGCCAAGGCGGACGGCAAAGGGGGCAACCACCGACGGCAAAGGCTTTGCCGTCTGCCCCCTCATGGCAAAGTAGACGGTAAAAAAATTCCGGTGAAGAGGCTCTTTGCCGTCAGCTTTCACACCACGGACGGCAAAGAATCTTTGCCATGAGGGGACAGACGGCAAAATAGATGGGACGGCATATATGGCAACGTCCCCGTTAAGTGTTAACGGCAGGCCTCCTCTCTTTGCCGTCTGCCTTATCCCCTTTGCCATGTGGGGGCAGACGGCAAAGAGGGGAGAGAGGGGGGGGGCAGATTCCCCCTTTGCTGTCTGCCTTCCCCCCTTTGCCATGTGGGGGCAGACGGCAAAGAGGGGAGAGAGAGGGGCAGATTCCCCCTTTGCCATGTGCCTTCCCCCCTTTGCCAAGTGTTGGCAGACGGCAAAGAGGGGAGAGAGAGGGGGCAGATTCCCCCTTTGCCATGTGCCTTCCCCCCTTTGCCATGTGGGGGCAGACGGCAAAGAGGGGAGAGAGAGGGGGCAGATTACCCCTTTGCCATGTGCCTTCCCCCCTTTGCCATGTGTTGGCACACGACAAAGAGGGGATAGAGAGGGGGCATATTCCCCCTTTGCCATGTGCCTTCCCCCCTTTGCCATGTGTTGGCACACGGCAAAGAGGGGAGAGAGAGGGGGCAGATCCCCCCTTTGCCATGTGCCTTCCCCCTTTTGCCATGTGTTGGCACACGGCAAAGAGGGGAACCAACCCCTTATTTATTTATTTTTTGTTGTATCCAACATTTTTAACAATAATCAGGATATATATATATATATATGACATAAATAAATTTCTTTCCGTACTCATAACCATATTAAAATAACTCTCATCCATAGTGCATACATATTGTGCAAGTTACATCCGTACCAAACCATATATTACACCAGTTTCATCCACGTGCATACAAAGTTTCATATATTCATATACTACAATAGTTTCAATACAACCCATGGTACAAGAAATCATCTTCAAGCATTCCATCAACCAAGCTTCCCGTGAAGTGAAGGTAATCTGCAAAATGACAAATAAGAAAGTTAGAAAAATAATACTAGATGAAGTAGTGTATATATAGGTTATTTCGGAGAGAAATTAGCTAAGTATAGACCATTTAGGAGCTAACTAAGCTAATTATGTCATTTAGGTGGAACCCTAGCTAACTATAGGAGAAGAGAAAGAGAAGAAGAAGTAAAAGAAGGAGGAGGAGGAGGAGGAGGAGAAGGAGAAGGAAGAGGAGAAGAAGAAGTAAAAGGAGGAGGAGGAGGAGGAGGAGGAGAAGGAGAAGGAAGAGGAGAAGAAGAAGAAAAGAAGAAGGAGAAGGAGGAGAAGAAGAAGAAGGAGAAGGAGGAAGAAGGAGGAAGAAGAAGGAGAAGGAGGAGCTCCTTCTCCTTCTCCTCCTTCTTCTCCTTCTTCTTCTCCTCCTCCCTCTCCTCCTTCTTCTTCTTCTTCTCATTTTTCCTCTTCCTTCCTTTCATTTTTCCTCTTTTTCTCTTCTTGTCCCCTTCTTCGGGCTAAATTGGCTAAGAATGCCTTTTTGGAGCTAATTATGTCATTTCGAGGATAATTAGCTAAGTATAGGTCATTTTTTATTAAACAGACCATTTTGGAGCTAACTAAGCTAATTATGTCATTTCGTAGGATAATTAGCCAATTTAGCCTTTCTTGGATGAGTCTAAGCTACGTAGAAGAAGAGATAGAGAAGAAGAAGTAAAAAGAAGGAGGAGGAGGAGGAGGAGAAGAAGAAGGAAGAGGAGAAGAAGAAGAAAAGAAGAAGGAGAAGGAGGAGAAGAAGAAGAAGGAGAAGGAGGAAGAAGGAGGAAGAAGAAGGAGAAGGAGGAGCTCCTTCTCCTTCTCCTCCTTCTTCTCCTTCTTCTTCTCCCCCTCCCTCTCCTCCTTCTTCTTCTTCTCATTTTTCCTCTTCCTTCCTTTCATTTTTCCTCTTTTTCTCTTCTTGTCCCCTTCTTCGGGCTAAATTGGCTAAGAATGCCTTTTTGGAGCTAATTATGTCATTTCGAGGATAATTAGCTAAGTATAGGTCATTTTTTATTAATATAGGCCATTTTGGAGCTAACTAAGCTAATTATGTCATTTCGTAGGATAATTAGCCAATTTAGCCTTTCTTGGATGAGTCTAAGCTACGTAGAAGAAGAGATAGAGAAGAAGAAGTAAAAGAAGGAGGAGGAGGAGGAGGAGTAGAAGAAGGAAGAGGAGAAGAAGAAAAGAAGAAGAAGGAGAAGGAGGAGAAGAAGGAGAAGGAGAAGGAGGAAGGAGGAAGAAGAAGGAGAAGGAGGAGCTCCTTCTCCTTCTCCTCCTTCTTCTCCTTCTTCTTCTCCCCCTCCCTCTCCTCCTTCTTCTTCTTCTCATTTTTCCTCTTCCCTCCTTTCATTTTTCCTCTTTTTCTCTTCTTGTCCCCTTCTTCGGGCTAAATTGGCTAAGAATGCCTTTTCGGAGCTAATTATGTCATTTCGAGGATAATTAGCTAAGTATAGGTCATTTTTTATTAAATAGGCCATTTTGGAGCTAACTAAGCTAATTATGTCATTTCGTAGGATAATTAGCCAATTTAGCCTTTCTTGGATGAGTCTAAGATACGTAGAAGAAGAGATAGAGAAGAAGAAGTAAAATAAGGAGGAGGAGGAGGAGGAGAAGAAGGAAGAGGAGAAGAAGAAGAAAAGAAGAAGGAGATGGAGGAGAAGAAGGAGAAGGAGAAGGAGGAAGAAGGAGGAAGAAGAAGGAGAAGGAGGAGCTCCTTCTCCTTCTCCTTCTTCTCCTTCTTCTCCTTCTTCTTCTCCCCCTCCCTCTCCTCCTTCTTCTTCTCATTTTTCCTCTTCCTTCCTTTCATTTTTCCTCTTTTTCTCTTCTTGTCCCCTTCTTCGGGCTAAATTGGCTAAGAATGCCTTTTTGGAGCTAATTATGTCATTTCGAGGATAATTAGCTAAGTATAGGTCATTTTTATTAAATAGGCCATTTTGGAGCTAACTAAGCTAATTATGTCATTTCGTAGGATAATTAGCCAATTTAGCCTTTCTTGGATGAGTCTAAGCTACGTAGAAGAAGAGATAGAGAAGAAGAAGTAAAAGAAGGAGGAGGAGGAGGAGGAGAAGAAGGAAGAGGAGAAGAAGAAGAAAAGAAGAAGGAGAAGGAGGAGAAGAAGGAGAAGGAGAAGGAGGAAGAAGGAGGAAGAAGAAGGAGAAGGAGGAGCTCCTTCTCCTTCTCCTCCTTCTTCTCCTTCTTCTTCTCCCTCTCCTCCTTCTTCTTCTCATTTTTCCTCTTCCTTCCTTTCATTTTCCTCTTTTTCTCTTCTTGTCCCTTCTTCGGGCTAAATTGGATAAGAATGCCTTTTTGGAGCTAATTATGTCATTTCGAGGATAATTAGCTAAGTATAGGTCATTTTTTATTAAATAGGCCATTTTGGAGCTAACTAAGCTAATTATGTCATTTCGTAGGATAATTAGCCAATTTAGCCTTTCTTGGATGAGTCTAAGCTACGTAGAAAAAGAGATAGAGAAGAAGAAGTAAAAGAAGGAGGAGGAGGAGGAGGAGAAGAAGAAGGAAGAGGAGAAGAAGAAGCAAAGAAGAAGGAGAAGGAGGAGAAGAAGGAGAAGGAGAAGGAGGAAGAAGGAGGAAGAAGAAGGAGAAGGAGGAGCTCCTTCTCCTTCTCCTCCTTCTTCTCCTTCTTCTTCTCCCCCTCCCTCTCCTCCATCTTCTTCTTCTCATTTTTCCTCTTCCTTCCTTTCGTTTTTCCTCTTTTTTTCTTCTTGTCCCCTTCTTCGGGCTAAATTGGCTAAGAATGCCTTTTCGGAGCTAATTATGTCATTTCGAGGATAATTAGCTAAGTATAGGTCATTTTTTATTAAATAGGCCATTTTGGAGCTAACTAAGCTAATTATGTCATTTCGTAGGATAATTAGCCAATTTAGCCTTTCTTGGATGAGTCTAAGCTACGTAGAAGAAGAGATAGAGAAGAAGAAGTAAAAGAAGGAGGAGGAGGAGGAGAAGAAGAAGGAAGAGGAGAAGAAGAAGAAAAGAAGAAGGAGAAGGAGGAGAAGAAGGAGAAGGAGAAGGAGGAAGAAGGAGGAAGAAGAAGGAGAAGGAGAAAGAAGGAGGAAGAAGAAGGAGAAGGAAGAAGTAAAAGAAGGAGGAGGAGGAGGAGGAGGAGGAGAAGGAAGAGGGGAAGAAGAAGAAAAGAAGAAGGAGAAGGAGAAGGAGGAAGGAGAAGGAATTATGTCATTAGATGGAAGTCTAGCTATTTTGGAGCTAACTAAGCTAATTATGTCATTAGATGGAAGTCTAGCTATTTTTGAGCTAACTAAGCTAATTATGTCATTAGATGGAAGTCTAGCTATTTTGGAGCTAACTAAGCTAATTATGTCATTAGATGGAAGTCTAGCTATTTTTGAGCTAACTAAGCTAATTATGTCATTAGATGGAAGCCTAGCTATTTTGGAGCTAACTAAGCTAATTATGTCATTAGATGGAAGTCTAGCTATTTTTTATTAAAACACTAGAAATAACATACCTAAGTTAGGGTGAAGCACGGTGGCTCTGGCTTGTTTCACCTGGAGAAGGCTGCCCTGGAGAAGGCTCGACTGTAGAAGGGTCGTGCGATGCGTTTCGGGACATATTCTGCACCAAACATCGTTTGCAATGTGTAGTTAGCATGAGGACACTCTTAAGGTCACTCCACTGAAATGAAACTCACCGTCCCCGCCACGTTAATGACTGGCATCGGCGGAGGGACTTGGCCGTTCTTCTCGCACATAGACTGTACATTTGGTTTCGACAAGTCAAACTTTTTATTTATTAATGAAACGGACATTCAAATGCAAGATTTGAAATAACATGAAGAAGAAACTTACCACGAAGAGCTCGTATATGGCCTTGGTAGACGCTTCATTCCGTGCCCTCTCCGCCTCCACCAATGCAGTCGTTCTCTCCTCCAGCTCCCTAATTTCCTTATCCTTCTCCGCCATAGCCGCCTGCATTGCCGCTCTCTCTTTCTGAATAGCAGCCTGCAACACAACTCATTACTAGCAATGTAATCATATTGGTTCCAACGCACAACATAATGCGGAAAGATAGTTGAGTCCATTAAACTAACCTCGATGGCGAGCTCGACTGGCCGTGGACGACGTGTTATCTCCGGACAAGAGCTCATTTGGCATGCCTTTATCTGCCGGAGAGTGCTAGGACAACGTATAAGGCCGTCTCCAATGGCGATCGAGCCATGGGGCCTCCCGTTGCCAGCTATCATCACCAGCTCTGGATCAATAGGCCCCTCGCTCGGGTTAAAGTCCTCCCCTTTCCTCGCCTTCCCGTGATCTCTGTACTTCACGAGCTTGTCGTGGGAGGAGATGTTGGTGAAGTTTTCTGGATGCTCGAGGTCAGACTCAGAGAATGCCTTGACCTTCTTGTACGAGGCAGTATGGGCCATCGCATACAGGTCGTACATCTGTGGCGCCTCCGTCTTATTGTGACACGCCTAAAAGAGAGAGAGCGGAAAATTGTATTGGTAAAGGGCTCAAGATAGCATTAAGAATGAATTGCATGAGGCATGAAGCAAACCACATACCCAGTTCTCGCCAAATTGGATTAAGTTGACGCTCCCTTGATGGTGTGGCACGCCAACCATTTTGCCACGCCTCTCCTTGGCGTTGTTGTGGCTGGTCTCCCACGTTTCGGAGCACCACTGATCCACCAAGGCCTCCCAACAATCCATCTTATCCACACACCATCTCGGGGGCACCTAAGTTAATAAAGAGAAATTTGAGTGTGTAAGAACCAAATCAAGGAAACTAACTACAAAGCCTTAATAATATGTAATTACCTTCATGTAATGCTCCTTCTCCATCGTAGCATCACGGCACTTCGCCTTATCAATCCTAATACGCCGCGTGGCATAGTAGTCTCGAACAGCCTGCACCCGAGCCTCGTGCCGAAAGTTTTGAAGTAGGCGGCGACATTCGGTTTCGATAACCTTTGCCGCGTCGTCCTCGTATCCCTCCTCACACCTGTAGAAGGTCTGCAAACGAGACAACACCGATTAGTACAATAAATAGCTATGGTTAATTTATAATTGTGTGAAAGAGAAATTACCCAGAACTTTTGGATCACCATGTCCGCCCTCGTGTCACACAAAACACCGTCGATCTCCACCTCCGGCGGGGCCGGGGCACCCAAGTAGTGCTCCCAGGTCATCCCTACCTCTCTCTCCCGACCGGGCAACGTAACAAACCCTGGGAAGTTTTGACGGCAAAGAACACCAAGGACGCTGTTGGGCTTGCGGACACCCTTGGCAACAATCCAACCCCTACAGTATGACAAATTAAAGCCAAAACATTAGATATTTGAGAAAACGCGAAGGAAAAAGGTTAAATAAGAGTAAATTAACTTACTTGTCCCCATTTGGCCTAATCGACCACCTCTGCTCGGGGGTCGCTGGCACAAGCGGGAGCCCCGAACTACCACGCTGGTAGACGGTATCCCCCTCACCCAGCTCCTCGTCGCTACCAGCATGGCCAGTTGGCTCAGGCCAGGTATCCCACTGGGTCTCTTGGGACGTACCCTCATCCCTGCTGTGCTCCGCAGTCGTCTGGAAGGAAGCCTCTGGGACACGAGTCTCGTGGGTCGAAGGTTCGTCGACCTGAGGCTCGTCGACCCGAGGCTCGTGAACCGGAGACCGTGTAGCCTCCACCTCAGACGAATCCACCCTAGAAGTCCTCCTGTGCTCAGGTGAATCAGCTTGGGGTGGTGGCGGAGACCGTGTAGCCCTACCTCTCCCGCGGCCACATGTACCTTTAGTACAACATAAATACCAACATGAGTAATAAAATGTATATAAATACCAATATGCATACAACATGAGTACAACATAAATACCAACATGAATACAACGTGTACCTTTAGTGCCTCTCGGCTTCGCGGGTGGTCGACCTCCTCTCACGGGGGGCGCTCCTTGCATAGTAGAGAGCAACACTCTCCGAAGAGGCGAGGAAGGAATGGAAGTACCCATCCCATCACCCGCCGACGAAGAAGCAGCCTCGGCGTGCTTTCGACCCTTTCCCACCATCTTTCAACACCTGTCATGACAAAGAGTAAATGAAATTAGTACAACATAAATACCAACATGACTAATAAAAATTGAATACCTAACATGAACTCAAAATTTATATATAGTATAATAGTTGAATACCTGACATGAACTAATAACAATCGTCCTCGTCTATATATGCTTCGGGGTCAATAAATGCATCATGATCATCACTATCATCAATAAATGCATCATCATCATCACTATCTAGAAGAACATGTGGAAGGCCACCATTATGTAATCGGTCAAGAAGTGACAGGTCATCCGCAGCAGTAACCTCTTCTTCTTCCAGCTCTTCCTGTTTGGGCTCAGGGGTTAAGACGGATTCACTGTCGCTGTCTACTTCAATGTTCTGGGGTGAAGTAGAGCGGTTCTTGAAACGTTTCTTGGACATACGTGTTTCTTGGAAGAATTCTCCTTCATATGTGTCTGGGTTAATGTGAGGTTCGTAATCCTCTTCATTGAGGGTAGGTGGTCTAAAATGTGGTGACACTTCATAAACGACATCCCAACCTTTGAGATTTGGATCAGTTTGGCAGGCCCACGGTAGATAGAAAACTTGTGTCGCCTGTTGAGCCGTAATAGACATCGGGAACATCTAAGTGGGTGTTTTGGTTGATTTCGACTAGTCCTATATGTTCATGAGTCCTTCTAGTCTCCCTCGGCTCAAACCAATAACATTTGAAGACTACGACGGTCGGTGGGTTTTCACCATAGAATAGAAGTTCATAAATTGCTTCAACTCTTCCATAATACTCGGTGTCTCCTTCGCCGATAGCAGAGACAGAACAATTTGTAGTCTTTAGGTCGGGCATAGATAGCTATTTGCCAAAGGTACGAAAGTGATACCCGTTGATGTTGTATTTGTCAAATGAACGGACCTTATAGTCAAAACCATTAGCGACTTGTCTCAACTCGGCGTCCATAGACTCTGCATCAGCCTACAGTTTAATACGAAAGAATGGATGCATTAGCCGCAAATTAGACCAATAAATCAAATGGGCCCTTAATGGTAATTAATTACCCTTTGTTTGAACCAAGAGATGAAACCAGGATAGTCGCCTCCATGCTTTGCGAGAAGCTCATACTCTTCGACGGAATCCTTTTCGATGAACGCTCCATCCGAGAATTCGGCGACGTATCGACTATATCAAATATCCGGGAATAAGAGTAGTTCAAAGCAATTAGAAGTTGCGGAACAATAAATTATCGAGAACTTACTCGATGTACGGCCGCACTTCTGTTAGGTTGGTGAAGATATACAATGAAATGGTCCGCCATTCTTCGACATCCAACGATTTCCCTTTCGAAGCACCGGATGGTGCGAGCTTACCTTTGAATAGGCTGAGGTTGGATCAAACTTTTTCTCGATCGCCATCATTGTACCGAGGCTTCGGGTTATGCAAATGATGATTTTTGGCTTCGTAGTGTGCTGTCACGAAGTTTGCCGCCTCCTCAGTAATGAATGCCTCGGCCATCGATGCTTCAATTCTACGTTTATTTTTACACTTAGCTCGAAGCGTCTTCTGCATCCTCTCAGTTGAGTAGCACCATCGATTTTGAATGGGCCCCCCCATTCTTGCCTCGGTCGGGAGATGCAAAATCAAATGTTGCATTGGATTAAAGAAGCCCGGTGGAAACATCTTTTCTAATTTGCAGACCAACTCCGGCGCCAACTCTTCCATTTCATCTAGCACGCCAGGCGATAGTTCTTTCGCACAAAGAGAACGGAAGAAATAGCTCAGCTCTGCCAGTACTAGCCATTCATCCTCATGGATAAAGCCACGCAACATCACCGGCATTACCCGCTCAATCCATATGTGCCAATCATGACTCTTGAGCCCAAATATTTTCAATTTCTCAAGACTCGCTCCCCTCTTTAGATTCGCAGCATACCCATCGGGGAACATCAACCGCATTTTCACCCACAATAGCATTTCCCTCATAGCTGGCCTTTCAAGATTGAACCATGCCTTTGGCTTCGCTATGCTTTGCTTTCCTTTCCGTTGTCGCAAGTTTTGCAACGGTCTATCACATAGAGCCTCCAGGTCGATTCTAGCCTTAGGATTATCTTTTGACTTCCCCTCTATGCCGAACAATGTACCAAAAATGGCCTCCGCAATATTCTTTTCAGTGTGCATCACGTCAATGTTGTGTGGGCAAAGGAGGTCTTTGAAGTAAGGGAGATCCCATAAGCATGACTTGTGAGTCCAGGCGTGTTCCGTATTATACCCTTTGAAGTATCCTGGACGCAAAGGATCGGGCTCGAGAGCGTTTAACTGATCAAGGGTCTGTTGGCCTGTCAACGCAGCTGGTGCAGTGTTTTTGACAACTCTACCTTTGATGAAATTCTTCTTGTCTTTTCTGAACTTATGGTCAGGATCCAGGAATTGTCTATGCATGTTGAAGCAAGAATACTTGCGACCAGCCTGCAGCCAATGGAACTGAAGAGCTGCCTTGCATGTGGTGCACGGGAACCTTCCATGCACACACCAGCCAGCGAATAGCGCAAACGCCGGATAATCATGCGTCGAGTACATGTACCACACATGCATTTTGAAATTTGTTTTGGTAGCCGCGTCGTAGGTCTTGATCCCATTATCCCAGGCTTCTTGCAACTCATCCTTAAGCGGCTGCATGTACACATTCATATTCTTCCCCGGATAGTTGGGCCCTGGAATTATCAACGTCAGGAAAATGTTCTTTCTTTTCATAATCTCTCCGGGTGGCAAATTTAGTGGAATGACAAATATAGGCCAACAACTGTATTGTGCTGCCGTCATACCATACACATTGAACCCATCCGTGCTGATGGCAACTCTAGGTTGCCTTGGATCTTCCGATTTATCCTTATGTAATGCATCAAAGTGCCTCCACGCAAAACCATCTGAAGTGTGTACCAGCATCTTGTTCCCATCCGCATCTAGTTCGGTTCTTTTGCCCAATTTGTGCCATGTCATCTGTCTGGCCGTCTCTTCGACCATGAAAAGACGTTGAAGTCTTGGTACGATTGGCAGATATCGAAGAACACTAATGGGGATTTTGGTCTGATTCTTCTCACCCATGCCGTTGTCTACCACAATATACCTGGAAGAATTGCAAATGGGGCAATAGTTCAAGACCGCATACTCAAGCCTAAATAAGGCACATCCATTCTCACAGGCATGTATCTTCTCATACGGCATCTTAAGTACACGGAGGATTTTCTCTGACTGGTACAGGTTTGCAGGCAGTACATGGCCTTTGGGTAGAAAGCGTCCAAATATCGTCATCATCGCGTCGTAGCATTCTCTGCCTAGGTTGAATTGAGCCTTCAGAGCCATTACTTGCGCGATGGCATCCAGCTGACAAAGCTCAGTCTGCTCATGGAGAGGACGTTTTGAAGACTCCAGCATTTCATAGAAGGCCTTTGCAGATTCCTCCATCTCATCGTTCGAATCACGAGCATCATCAAAGTCTTGCACCATGTCTTCAATCCCGGTACCATGCTCGTCGGTGCGACGACGAATCACCTCAGCCCTGGCACGTTGGTCAGACTCACCATGAAAAGTCCACACCGTATAATTAGGCGTAAAACCCCACTCATGCAGGTGTTTACCCATTTCAAACTCTGTCTGCTTTTTCCAGTTGCCGCAGTTGGGACATGGGCACCATGTTTTATGCTGGCATTTGCAAATGCGGCTCTCACAAACCCCCTGGTTTTTGTTAACCATTCATGGGTCATGTCTTTCTGACTAGGGTGACCAGTGTACATCCAAGCACGATCACTCATGTTGCCTAGCTACCTATGGGGGCACAAGAAATAAATATATAATTCATCATCTATATTCATACGCTAATCAAGTCTGTCAGTTTTATTACGTCCATGCAACCTACATGCTAATAGGTAAAGATAGGTCCTAATCCCACCCGAGTATGTGTAGACTGGGTTCGTTTTCCCATGCTCTGCTCCAGATGCGACGCAGAATTTCGACAACACCTCCCCGCTGTTCTCCTGATACACGTCTCGGCAATAAGCAGAGAGGATGTGTACCCGGAGAACAACAGGGGAGGCACTGACGAAATTCCGCATCGGATCCGGAGCACAACATACGGGAAAACAAACCCAATCTACACATACTCGGGCTGTCCATGGATAATGTTGGACAATTCGAAAGGATGGCGGTTATAAATATGCAAAGAAATGCATATTTATAGATGTCGCCCTTTCGAATGGGAGATGCATACTGGTCACGCATACTCATGATTGAAGAAACCTATAGCTAGCAAGTTTCATCGGCACGAAGACCGGGACAGAGCAAATTAAGGGGGTAGGAGGAGAAGTCATTTGTGCTCACCAACAAACGCAAGGGCGGAGCTCGTCCAACGCACGTGGAGGTCGTCGAACAACTGCACATTGAAATTCACCCGATCAACACAAATATGATGTTTTTATAATTAACATAACTATGTGACCTAACTCATAACTATGTGGGTCAGTGTCATCGGGGGTCGAAGGTCACTGGCGTCGGGGATTGGGGTCTTTTCGGTCAACAAGAGGCCGAAGAGGTGTCGGGGCTCGGGGGTTGGGGGTCAGTGGCGTCGGGGGTCGGGGTAGGGGGTCGGGGGTCGAGGGTGAGTGTTGTCGGGGGTCGGGGGTCGGTTGCGTCGGGGGTCGGGGGGTCGGGGGTTCGCGTACTACGGCATCTCCTCCAACTTCATCAGCTACCTGACCGGCCCGCTCGGGGAGAGCACGGCCGCCGCGTCCGCCGTCAACGCCTGGTCCGGCGCCGCGTCCATGTTTCAAAATTTCATTGTTTTGTCTTGTGGAAGCACACACACCACAACATAGTGCTTCCCACGTCGCTGTGCTCATGAATCAGCTCGACCGGGTCGATCTTTTTTTTTTGGGAGGGTACCGGGTCGATCTTCGAAGATAGAATAATGTGCTCAACCCTAAACCTTTTTCTTTTCTAATGACACCACTTTTTTCTTGAAACACATCATCAGTACTCCCGAGTCAAAAATATATATTGTTTTTTAGCCATTCCGATGAAGAGGTACTATGAGAAAAAAATATTTTTTGTAGATAATAAGTGTCACATGTGTGACACAGAACACATCGGCGTTTTCAAACTACAAATACCATTAAATAGAAACAAAACCAAAAAAACACATCATGCTTGACAACTAATGTTAGCATCCTCGTGTCATTAATTTTACCATAAACAATTAGCATATATAGTATAACCTAACAAACTAATTACCACAAACTAATTACCATGAACTAATTACCATGAACCTAAAAATGACAAAAGAGAAAAAAACAAAAAAAACAAAAATAAATTTACCTAGGGAGGAAGGGCGGTGCAGGGAGGAGGGGCGGCGCAGGGAGGAGGTGCAGGGACGAGGGGCGACGCAGGGAGGAGGGGTGCCGCAGGGAGGAGGGGCGGCGCAGGAGGGGCAGTGTAGGAGGGGCGGTGCAGGGTGGGGGAGGCGCCGGGAGGGGCAGGCGCCAGGGGAGTGGGCAGCGCGGGGCAGGCAGGAGGGGCGGCGCGGGGCAGGGAGGAGGGGCGGCGCAGGGAGGAGGGGCGGCGCGGGGCAGGGAGGAGGGGCGACGCGGGGCAGCGGCGCAGGGCAGGCGGCGCGGGACGTCGGCAGGCGGCGGCGCGCGCGGTGAGGGATTCGAGCAACGGGGTGGGCTACGTGTGAAGATCGGTTGGAGGGGGGCGGGCGTGAGGTAGGCTGCCGCGCCTTTGCCGTCTGCCGCGCTCCTAGGCGGACAGCAAAGGCCCCCAAGGCAGACGGCAAAGGTCCCCGGGGGGGGGGGAGGCACCGGGTGGGGGTTGGGTTGGTGGGCCGCCGTCCCCTTTGCCGTTCGCCGCGCTCCCAGGCGGACGGCGAAGGCCCCCAGGCAGACGGCAAAGGGGAGGGGTGGGTGGGGTGGCGTTTCGGCCGTTTGGGGGGGGCCTTTGCCGTCTGCCCTCCCTTTGCCGTCCGCCAGCGGACGGCAAAGAGGTGGCCGACGGCAAAATAAACGTTTTCCATCAGCCACCTCTTTGTCGTCAGCACTGTGACAGCTGACGGCAAAGAGTACCTTTGCCATGCGTCAGCTGACGGCAAAGGCCAAGCAGACGGCAAATTTCTGAATTCCAGTAGTGTAAGTCATCAAAAGACAAGGTATCAAGTGATAATAAGATCCTAAAACAAAAGAACTATCACTTGAAGGATATCAATTAAAAGATACATCAAGGAATGGGATATCCATTGACAACATGCCAAATAGAAGGCAACAAGAAACCAATTGAAGGAAAACAAACACGAGGTATCTAGTTTCCAAGAGAGAGCTAGGTTCCAACAAACAAAGCCCTCTACAAATTTTTATGATGGCACAAAGCATCATAAAGAGCAAGACTTGCCTCCCATCAACACACACTTGATGGGGATCTAATGATTTTATGATGGGTGAATAAATAGAGTGTTTTAAAGAGAATAGGATAGCTCCCCCAAGGGACGTGCATTATATAGAAATTGCATTTGAATACAAAACGCACACGATGGGATCATCACTTTCTCTATATCTATAACCACACTAGACATGTTAAAAATAGATTCATAAGAGGCAAGAAAGACAAACGAAACACAAAATCCAATGTAAAGATGATTATCAATTCCAATCACATGATGAAAATACCAATTGTCAAGGACAAGAAGTATTTTTGAAATGATACTCATTGGTAGATCACAAATATATCCAAGATCATCTTTACCCATAAAACGCAAGCAAATGACACTTGTAGAGCTAACATGCCACCTAGGAACAAGATAATTTACAATATCAACACTAAGTGGCAATACGTCAAATGTACACATTTTCTAGGTTTGTAATATGCACATAGCATATTACTCCCCCATAATGTGATAAACCAATAACATTAACAAGTGGCAAATTAAAACCAACAAGAGATGCTTAATGGACCATATAGAATTTGAATTTCTCATGAGTAAGACATACCACATAGACACTAGATAATTTTGAAGCATCAAAACTAAGTGGTATTCCCCATGTATACACATTTATAGGATTGTGAGGTGTGCAAAGCACATCACTCCCCCACAATGGGATAATCCATTAATCTCTCACAAGAGCCAACAAAAATACAGACAAGATGCAAATAGGCTCACTACAAGACTCACATGTACATGATGTGCAAACCAACATACACATACTTGATTACTCAAGATAAGCAAGTTGGAGGCACAACATATACAAACGCATGCAAGGTACAAAACCACAACATGCAAAGGGGCAAGCACCTAACAATGTAAACAGTTTAAGTATAGGTTACCGTAACGAGGCACATTGGATATAAGATAGAAACTCGATAATCCAAATGACTTGGCTTGAGATAATATGAATGATGAAGACCCCTTAATTCTTCATTAGTATCCAAGTCTCTAATGTCCTCCATAGTCACCTATTGATCAAGTTTGAGCTTGTTGGTCCCCAACTACGTTGGGTCCTAAGAGGTTAATCACAATAGGCTTGGCAACCCAAATGGTTCTTTTCTTGACACCATTTTGAGTACCAACAAACTTGGCAAACACATTGCCAACCTTATCCTTCCCAAGGGAATAGATATCATCAATAGTGATTGGGTTGGATAAGTTACCTCTTGTGCATGACGAAGCGACGTGACCCTTCTCACGACATAAGTAGCAACATCTACCCTTTGCTTTCTTCCCAGTTGATATCTCACCTCGGGGAGTGTTGGCTTGGGTCTTATTGGGAAGAGGCCTTCCTTCAACTTGTAGTTGAATATGTGATTGAGTTTGTGGCCGCTTCCCTTGTTGCTTGTGACTTTGAGACTTCATCTTCAGAGGGCAAGATCTAACATGGTGCCCTTTAACTTTGCACTTGAAGCAAATGATTTTGGCCGAATTCTTGACTTGTGCTAGGCCCCTCTTGTTCTTGTTTGAGTTTACTCCAAACTCATTTTTGTCATTCGGAGATGTTTGCTCACACAGGACGTTGTTGAGTGTGGGCATCCCTTCATGACACTGTTCCAAGTCTTTCTTCAAAGAAGTGACTTGGGCCTTGAGCTCTTTGATTTCCTCTGCACGGTTAGTATCAATGCAAGTACTAGAGGAAGTGTAAGCTTCAATGTTAGAGCAACAAGGCAAGGATGGATCTTGGAGGCTCTGTACTGACTACAGGAAGCTGAATGCTATCACTGTAAAGAACAAATACCCTATACCTATCATTGAGGATTTATTGGATCAACTGAAAGGAGCAAAGTATTTCTCAAAAATTGACTTGAGAAATGGATACTACCAGATAAGAATGGCAGAAGAGGATATAGAAAAACCTGCTTTTTCAACTCACATGGGATTATTTGAGTATCTGGTAATGTCCTTTGGGCTCACAAATGGTCCACCATCATTCCAAGCACTAATGAATCTGCTATTTGGCCTGCTTAAATTTGTAGTGGTTTTCTTTGATGACATTCTGGTTTTTAGTTTGACATGGGAAGAGCACAAAGAGCACCTCAAGCAGGTGTTTGAGATCCTGCAAGAAAACAAGTTGTATGCCAAAATAGAGAAGTGTTCATTTGGGCAAAAAGAAGTGGAATATCTGGGTCATATTATCAATGAAGAGGGGGTATCCAGAGATCCCTGCAAGATCAAGGCTGTTCAGGACTGGCCTATTCCTGCTAATATCACATAATTAAGAAGTTTCTTGGGCTTGAGTGGTTACTACATGAGATTTATTCAGGGATATGGGATAATTTGCAGACCATTATTTGATTGTTTGAAAAAGAATGCATTTGATTGGCATCAGGAGCAAACCAAGGCGTTTGAAACACTGAAGCAGAAGCTGCCTAACACTCCTGTGCTGGCTTTACCTGATTTCACTAAACCATTCATTCTGGAAACTCATGCTAGTGGTTATGCTAATGCAAGAAGGGAGACCTCTTTCCTATTTCAGTAAAGCAATTGGCCCAAAAGCTGCTGCTATGTCTACATATGACAAAGAAGCTTTAGCCATCATTGAAGCAGTAAAAAAATGGAAGCATTACTTTGCAGCTACTGCCCTAATAATCAGAACAAATCAGGAAAGCTTAAAGTACATCCAGGAGCAAAAGATAACTGAGGGCATTCAGC
Organism: Hordeum vulgare subsp. vulgare; assembly: GCF_904849725.1. Lineage (NCBI taxonomy): Eukaryota > Viridiplantae > Streptophyta > Magnoliopsida > Poales > Poaceae > Hordeum > Hordeum vulgare. The sequence continues at coordinate 22,117,536 of NC_058518.1, forward strand.
ATAAACTTTTGTTGAAACTGTTGGGGTATAACTTTACTGTGGAATACAGAAAAGGAAAAGAAAACAGAGATGTTGATGCTTTGTCCAGAGTGAAACACAAGCTTTCTACCCTGATTGCCACATCTGCTTCACCAACTTGGGTTAAGGAGGTTATTAAAAGTTATGAGGGTAATGATAAAATCAAAGAACTGATTGCTGCATGTGTGGTTGATAAGGAGAACAATTCTGCTTACACTTTTAGTAATGGGATCCTGAGGTATAAAAGCAAGGTGGTAGTAGGAAAAGCTACTGAGCTGAGACAAGAAATCATGAAAGTGTTCCATAATTCTGAGCTAGGTGGACATTCTGGTGAGAGAGCAACTTATCACAGGGTCAAGCTGGTTTTTCACTGGTCAGGTTTAAAGCAGGATGTAGTGCTGTTTGTCAAGAGCTGTCTTGTCTGTCAGGTTAACAAAGCAGAGCACACACCATATCCTGGGTTGCTTGAGCCCCTGCCAGTTCCTAATTTTGCTTGGGCACACATAAGCATGGATTTTGTGGAGGGTTTGCCTGTGTCTGAGAACAAAGACCTGATCCTAGTAGTGGTGGATAGATTCACAAAGTATGCCCATTTTATAGCCATGAAGCATCCTATATTAGTTCAGACAGTAGCTAGAGCATTTTCTCACAATGTCTTTAAGTTGCATGGCATGCCTATGGTTATTGTCACTGATGGAGATATGATCTTCGCAAGCAACCTTTGGCAGCAACTGTTTAAGTCAATGAAGGTGAAGTTACACATGAGCACTAGTTACCACCCTCAAACTGATGGCCAAACTGAAAGAGTGAATCAGTGTTTGGAGAACAACCTCAGGTGCATGTGTTTCCAACAACCTAGGAAGTGGCATGGATGGTTGGCTTTGGCAGAGTGGTGGTATAAACTTCTTACCACACATCCTTGGAAATGACCCCATTCCAGGCTTTGTATGGATTCCCACCTCCAATGGTGACTGAGTCAGCACTGCCTGATTCTATCTGGACAGAGAATGAAAATTTGATGCAGAATAGGGAGCTGGCTATGGAAGTAATCAAGCACAACATCAGTAAAGCTCAAGCTAGAATGAAGCAGTATGCTGATCAAAAAAGAAAGGAAATGGAGTTCATAGTGGGGGACATGGTCTATTTGAAACTTCAACCCAGAGACACACCTCTCTTAGCCTGCATAAGCACCTTAAGCTACATTCTAAGTTTTATGGTCCCTTTAGAGTGTTGGCCAGAGTGGGCAAGCATGCTTATAAGTTGTTACTGCCAGAGGGCTTCCAATTACACCATACTTTTCATGTGAGCCAGCGGAAAAAGCACATTGGAGAGCATGTGGTGCCATCTCCTCACTTGCCTCTGGTGAATGCAGATGGAACTATAAGGAGAGAACCTGAAGTGAGATAAGTGTCCCTGTGGTGCGATGGCTGATCAAGTGGATCAATATGCCTGCCGAAGAAGCAACGTGGGAGGATGCAACCTTCATCGAGAAGATTTTTCTCGCATTTAGAGCTTGAGGACAAGCTCAGATTCAAAGGGAAGGTATTGTCAGGCTCTCTGAAGAAACACCTAAAGCTAATGCACTGTTGATTCTGTGTGAAACGTTATTGACCATCTATCGTCGATCCAACGGATGCGACTTAAAGTTCACCGTGGAAATTCCGACAACGCCCCTGGCCGATCGCGCGTCCCTCGCTTGCTCGCCGCGCGCGTCCCTCTCCTCCTCTGGCTATAAAGCCATGTAATTCCCCTTTGCTTACTTTATGCTTATTGTAATTCGGGGTAGAACCCTAGCCGCCGGTGGCGAGCTACACTACTATTTCCCTTCAGTAAAATCCCCAAATTCCCCCGCGATTTCCCTCGGTTTTGAGCTCTTGCTTGTCTATGCATGATCTTACTCTGTTCTTAGCTAGCCTGAGCTTGACACCGCTCCGACCTTGTTGCTCGCTGCCTCCAGCTCTGGCGGCTTAGCTGCCGCGGCGACGCTCACCCTTCGCAGAGCATGCCCGGCTATCCGAGGCCACATCCGCAAGCCCGTGACGATGGCGGCCACTCCGGCACCACCGGCGGCCGCTCTGACCTCGCTGCCTGCTATTGCATCTCCCGTTCCTTGGCTTGCCACGACACCCCCACCTAGCCCACGAAGACGGCGGCCACTCCAGCACCACCAACGCCTGCTTCGACCTCGTTGCCCGTTGACCCATCACCGGCCGTCGGCGCCTCCGCCTCTGGCTTGTTGCTGCCACCCCCAGCGTCGGGATCGGGCCCAGAGCCTCCTTTGGTTCTTGGCTCGGGGCGACCACAACTTGAGTCATGGTCCCCATTAGAAGCCAACGACGACGACGACTTCGATGAAGAGGAGTTGGCCCCTACGACACCGCTTGCTGTCAAGGCATCGCCCCCGGTCGCCCTGACCGCTGACCAGCCGAGTGTGGGATGTGTGACACAGGTGTGCGGGGGATGGCAAGAGGTGTTGCCCTGGCGTGGTCCATGTAGCCCAATGTTGCTAGCCGAGACAATGCCCCGGTCCCATCCTTGATTGGTGCATGGCCGGTGCCGTGGATGCCTCGTTTGTGGGCACCGTGCGCATGAGTGTAGATATCCGTTTCGGTGCTCTCGTTGCTTGGAGAACGGTCATCGTGCACGCGGATGTCGCAATCCATGGCGTCCTCTATGCTCGTTTTCATGCCTTGCCATGGAGCCAATTCTGGGTATCGTGCATCGTCCCGCTCCAGTTTCATGTGAGGGTCCGATGAAATCAACGCTACCATCCAAGGCGTCTCGTCATGGGTCTTGGGCGTCTGTCGTCTCTGCTACAGTTGACTCGACAACCCAACCCGATGTGCAGTCCGCTTTGGTTGATCATACCGTGCAGTTGCAGGGTTGGATGACACGGGTTGAGAGCTTTCTGGAGAGGGTGAGGCTGCTCTGGATAGGCTCTCCTTTGGGCAAGCTATGTTATCGACCACTCTGACGTCATGTCCTCCTGGTGTGGCCGGTGTTGCCACCTACCACTGAGGTCGAGCCCATCGCCGTGTTCGAGGCTCCAGTTCTACAGATCATGCCCGACTTACAGGAGCTATGTCTGGGCCCTCTTTTGCCGTTGTCTATGGAGCGCTTGGAGGTGGACTCGTTAGTGACCTCGTGTGAGGGGCATATTTCGGCTTTGTTATGCGAGCAAGTGGAGTTGCCTAAGTCAATTGTATCAGTGGTTCCTGTGGGCGATGTTGTCGTTGTTAGAATTAATTAACACATGTTAATTATATAATTAATCCTTGCTTGTGTGGAACCACCGGCAGTTGCCTTTAGGCAATGAACATGTCGGTTCACTTGTGTCTCTTGCCTATTCGCTTGTGTCTTTTGACACTGTATAAATAGCAGTTTACATCATCAATAAAGGATACACGATTCACTTCTACTTCCTCCGTTCCTAAATATAAGTCTTTTTAAAGATTTGACTAGGGGACTACATACGAAGTAAAATGGAAGAATCTACTTTTTAAAGCATGTCTATATACATAAGTATGTAATCTCTTAGTGAAATCCTTTAAAAGACTTATATTTAGGAACGGAGGAAGTATATCTCTGTGCTTTTGTCTCTCGTTGTATTTTAAACACGTTATCAGCACGATCTACCGAGAGCATGAACAACAGAGAGGAATCGTAGAACAGACGAACTCACCCTCTGCTCCGGTTCGACGAACAGCCGGCATCCTGTACACGCAGGTAGCAGCCTCGTTCGCCAGCCACGACGAGGTTAAACCCATGGTGTTCCCTCGCTATGGGCGGGACGGACATCAACAACGACGCTCTTCCCGTCGATGGTGAAGGCGACCAATGTCAGATGCACCAGAAGGAAGAAACAAGCATGTGTTACATGCAGTTCTGCACAAAAAGAAATCAACCAATTGATTGGCCGCAGTTATCAATCAAGCGTGATCAGGAATCTGGGCAATGTTTGCATTCTTCTGTAGGCAAGAAAATAACGGAGGAAAAGACGAACAGAGAAGCGCACCCTTGATCAATGGATTGAAAATCCAAACAAGAATTGTAACTACTCTTTTCGTTCTTAAATATAAGTCTTTTTTAAAGGTTTTACTAAACGACTACACACAGATGTATATAGATATGTACTTTAAAGTATAAATTCATTCATTTCGTTTCGTGTAGACCTTTAGAAAAATCTCTTAAAAGACTTATATTTAGGAACGGAGGGATTAGTCTTCTTTAATTCGTGATGTACTTGCATCTTAACGGATCGACGCAGTCGATTCCGAATGGCTTGAGTGACCTACGGCTGACAAGAAGCACGTCGGGCATCTTCGTCCGCGCTACAGCTTCAGGACGTGGCCACCACGCCGCGTTCGACAGCCGCCAGTGCCTCACCCGGCCGCCTCGCCGCCGCGCCCCGTCGTTCCGCGTCCGCGCTCCCCGTGCTTCGCACACCCCCTCCCGCAGTCATGCCACGGCCGCTTCCTAGCGCCCGGTCGTGCCCGTGGCCGCCCCGACCGCACCGCTGCACCCAGACACCGCAACGCTCCTGGAGACCACCATCACTCTTCGGTGAACCAGAGGCTGCCCCTCTCTCGTCGCCGATCCGACCGCGTGAAGGATGCGAGGGGGAGCGGTTTCTCCGGAGGGAGAGGAAACCGGGACCTCCTAGGGACGAAGTGACTCGGCCGCCATCGCTAGCGAAGTGACTGGGCAGGCCAGTTAACCAACTCATTTTTTTATTTGTTTAGCTATTTTCCGTTTTTTTTTCTCTTCTCCCTTATTTTCTTTTGTGTTTCTCTTTCTCCTTTTTCTAACAGGTTACATTTTCTTAATTTATAAAACTTAAATAACCTTTCTATTTATGAATAAAATTTATAAATGAAAATCTTTTTGACTTTCTGAAGAATTTATAAGAACACAAATAAATTTGAAAACTGGAGCACTTTAAAAACTTAGAACAATTATTTTTAGAAAATAACATTTTTTAAAATTTGTAACTAATTTTAAATCGGGAACATTTTTTAAACTTATGTACACTTTTTGAAACACAAACATTTTTTGAAAAGGGAAACATCTTTTAGAAACGAAGAACATTTTTAAAATGCTGGGCATTTTTTAAAATCCGGATTTTTTTTTGAAAAATCCGAAACATTTTGAAAAAAATTCCAGAACATTTCTTCAAATTCCGGAACATTTTTACAAAATTCCGAAACCTTTTTTCAAAAATTCAGAACTTATTTTCCAATTCCAAACTTTTTTAAATTGCAGATTTTTTTTCTAAATTCGAAAGATTTGTTCAAATTCTGGAATATTTTTCAAATTCCGAAACATTTTTTCTAATTGCGGGATATTTTTTCAAATTCCGGAACATTTTTTCAAATTCAGAAACATTTTATGAAAATCTAGAACATTTTTAAACAGAAACAAAAGAAAAAGAAACAGAAAAGGAAAAAAAACGATAACAGTTTAAGTAATCTTTTAGAAAGGTTCCAAAACTGGAGAAAAAACCGACTGAAAACGTTTTTCAAAACCCGCATCTCCTCAGCTGTTAATAGGACGGCCCAAATCATCTTCACTCGCGTTTTTCTGTGTGTGAAGCTGCAACAATTTGATGCAACGCAATGCAAATAGAGTTTTCCAGCTGAGGCGGATCAGAACGAAAATTCAATGTCCCGGTCCCGTGCGGCACAACTAGCATACCAAGCATACTTTTGCCGCGCATTGCCGCGAATTACCGGGGTTTCGCATACAAAAACGCCGGCGAGCGATGATCTGGGTCGGCCCATTATCCGTTGCAGAATCTTGGTTTTGGAAACTTCTAAGCTTTCCAACCTTTGTTTTTTCGGTTTTGGGAACTTCATAGAAGGTTCTCCGAACTGTTTTTTTTATGTTTTCATTTTTCTTTATTCTTTTTTGTTCTCTCTGTTACAAAAATGATCTGTATTTTTAAAAAATGTTACGGATTTTCAAACATTGTTCTTCAAATTCGAAAAAACGTTTTTATTTTTAAAAATATATTCTGGATTTTTAGAAAATGTTCTGGATTTTCAAATATTATTCTTCAAATTTAATTTTTTTTTGAAAATTGTTCTTGATTTGAAAACTTGTTATCAATTCAAAAATGTTTTATAAAATGTTCGCATCTCCAAAAAATTTCACGTTTTTTCAAAAGTTCCCTGTTTCAACTTTTTTTTCTCAAGATTCAAAAAGTGTTCATGCTTGAAAAAATTGTTTGCGCTTTCAAATTTGTTTGGGTTTTTCAAAATTATTCTCTGTTTCAAAATTTTGTTCTCAAGATTCTAAAAATGCTCGTCCAATAAAAACAATGTTCACATTTTTTTCAAAATTTGTTCCCGGTTTGAAAATTTGTTCTCAAGATTTTAAAAATTTGTTCTCAGGATTTTATAAAATGTTTGCGCTTTCAAGTTTTTAAAATGTGTTGAACTAGTATTTCAAAAAATGTTTTTCAAATGTTTTTCAAATGTTGAATTTATATAGAATTTTTTTTTTGTCATGTATTAAAAAATGATGTAATCTTTTGATCATGTATTTGTAAATATTAGTAAACCATTTAAACAAATATTTAAAAAAATGGTAATCAAGCATTTGGAAAATGTCAAATGGAATACACAAAATGTTGACCATGCATTTCAAAATATGTTAATCATGCATTTTAAAAATATTGATAAAGCATTTGAAAAATGTGAGATGTTCATAGAAAAAATGTTGACCATGTATTAGAAAATGTTAATCTTGTATTTCAAAAGTTTTAATCAATAAATTATAAAAATGAAAAAGTGTATAAGAGAAACGTTGACCATGTATACAAACATGTCAAAATTGTTAATCACACAGTTTTAAAAAATCGGAAAAAAATGTATAGAAAAAATGTTGACTACCTATAAAAATGTTAAGTTAGTATTGAAAAAACTGTTTAACGTGTAATAGAAAAATATCATTGACATATTCAAAAAAAATGTATAATGAAAACCAACAGGAATGAAGTAAACCAAAAGAAATTAAGAAAACTAAAAAAATAAAACCCGGAAAAGAAACAAAATAATGAAAAATAAAATTGAAGAAAAAAAATGAAAGAAGAATAATGAAACAAAAAAGAGAAATAAAAAAAACGCCCGAAAGAAAAAAGAAAAAGAAAGCAAAAACGATGAAACCCACGCTCATTTCGACTGAACTACATCCAGCCCCAGTACTATAACAGAATCAAAACACTATCCCCATGGCTAGCACCATTGCAATCTCTCTAGGAGACCATGGTTCTAGCACCCCTCGTGATGCGCTTCCTTTTCTTTTGAAGTGTGCGGTTGTGGGGCGACCCGTTACTGTTGTAGCTCGCATAGATAATTTTATTATTCATTATAAAAATGAACGGGCGCGGTAACGTGCATCATCATGATCTAGTATAAATACAACCATTAAACATGCGGCCATGATGCTCGGATGAAAATGCTGCTATTTGCACCAAAAAATCTCATTTCCTTACTATTTCCATATAAAAAATGTTAAGCTATGCATGTGCAGAATTTCCCGCAGAAAGATGTACCTAAAAAAATGCATGTTCATGAACTTAGGTGCGATATTTTTCTTTAGGGATCGTACACAACAACAAAACGCACTCAGGGAATTAACTCGTACTCCCTCTGTTCTTAAATAGAAGTCTTTTAAAAGATTGCACTATGACCTACGTACGGAGCAAAATAGATGAATCTACATTCTAAAGTATGTCTATATGCATTCATATATAATCGATTAATGACACCTTTAGAAAAACTTATATTTAGAAACGAAGGGAGTATACTTAATGCCTTCCCAGTCCCCACAAATGATAAAAACCGTCTATTAGTATCTTCTAGCTAGTCGACGGAAATATATTATTTTTTGCTGCACACGAAGGGCCAAAGCACCCATGTAGCTAACTATCGGTGGCTCCCATAAAGGCACATGAGAGAGAAGTGTGGATCCACCTTTGTTTGGTGGGAATGAGAGGGTTGAGGAACCGGATTGGCTCATTGCGTCCATTTGGACGAACGATAGGAGTCCTTGTTATAGGGGTGTTTGGTCACAGAACTTCATTCCAAGAAAGATAGTGTTGAGTACCAGATAGATCAAGCTTGAATTTTTTATTACACTTAGTTGCATATTTGTTAAGGTCTCAAAGATTGAGATGCAAAATACGCGCTGCAGGAAGTTGCCTCGCTCCCTGTGATGTTCCCTTGGTGAGGCATGCCACCCAATACAAGGCGCATTTGTTGCATCCAAAGCATCAATTGCTCAAAAGATGTAGGCTACAAGCATGCAAACATTCTGCAAAGGTAGTGTGATGCCTGGTACCATAGATCAGGAGACGAGACACGTTGCATCTCACATGAACATGCGTGTCTGGTACTAGAAGAAAATTAGACTGTAGCTCTGGATTTAAAAAAAAAGGAGGAACAAAGACTGTAGCTCTGGATATCATGGCTTTCCAATTGTTCAGATCTTACATCGATGTATGGAGTATCAGAGACAAATTCTTATATATATATGTACAAAGACTGTAGCTCTAGGTATAGGTAAAATGTTTGAGGCACCTAGGTGTCCAGGCACCTAGACACCATGCAACTATTGCCATATATGGTTGATTCCTTTCCAAATATTAGTGTGTGATATACTTGTCATTAAATGCATAATACTATGTGATTTATTTTCATATATGATGCGACGTCTTAATTTCATTGTAAATATTTATTTATGATGTATAAACTATAATACTTTGTGTACATTTTCTTATTTTTGTCTTGTCTTTGTAGCTGGAATACAATGCGCGCACACATATGTTACACTCATCTTTATTTTTGGTCATTAAAATAAAAATGCGTACGTACATTTACATATTTTGATGTGAAATTTTATGTACATACCTAGAAATATATATATCCCGACTTAAAATTTATACCCGTAAATGAACATATCCGGCATGGTATTTATGTGTACATACCTATAGATATTCATATACCCATGAATTTATATGTATATACCCATAAGTGCACATACTCTTAAATATAGATACCCCAATATAAATTTTATGTGATAGATATATGTAACCTAATGTGAAACTTATATGTGCATACCCCGATGTGAAATTTATGGATACATACCCATAAATGTATGTATTCCAACGTTAAATTTATGGGTATATACCTGGACAAAAAACTTGGGTGTACATTTCCTGACTTGAAATATATGTGTACATACCCCGACGTAAATTTATGTGTGTATACCTAATAGAGATGTATCCGAAGTATAATACTCGAGAAAGATAATAATTAAATTATACATCTATATGTATGTGTGTGAAAACAAAATATTCTGCCATAAATGGTTGCCATGCATGCATGATTACCATACTCATTAACTAATATCATAAATAATCACATTAATGATTTACCATATCAACACCGACTTCATACATCAACTCGCCATCTAACGGCTACGAGATAAGGTGCCCAGGCACCTAGGTGTCCCAAACGGACGTCCTATATATATAAGGTAATTATCAAAGTCCTCTAATACTTGGATACATATGCTTTGCCAAGATTCATTGAGTATATTGGTATCTTTTTGGCAATTGTCAGTATAGGAAGGGTGGAATGGCTCATAGGTGCATGTCCTCAATGGATGGACAGTAAACTTTACAACACGTAACAATTTGAGTTTTATATGTTCTTGCAACTTTTCAAACTTCTGGTCATCTGGTGTCATAGGGAAGATACATGTTTTATGAAGAAGCAACTTTTGTAGGGGCTAGACTTTCTTTTACAGCGCGAGAAACTCAATTTTTGATGAAATTTTGCAAGAGCTCAAACATTTACATATGCAATGTGTGAAGAAAATAGGACTCAAAGCATTTATATATGAAACATGTATTGGTCATGATGGCTGCAAAGATGTTTTATGGTGTTTGATAAGAGATTTATTTTTCTTTCCACTTGCATCCTTGGTCTTTGCCTGAGCAGCTGGAGGGTCGGGAGATGGTTAAGGCTGCACACATGTAGAAAGGTGACCAGCGAGTTGCTTCACGTTAGTGTTTTGTCACCTTATTTCAGTTTTTTCTAGATCTTTGGGACTACTGTACTGGTACATTATAAAATCCTTCTGTATATTGGCTGGGTGCATCCTCAATTGTGGAGATCAGAGGTTGAGCTACTGCACAGTTGTATTAACTTTTCATGATCATAAAATCGCTGTGAAGCTTTCCATCTAAATGAAATAATTAAACGCGCGGTCAGGATGCTTGAACAAGAACACTGCTCTATGAACCTAAATTTCTTTGCTCCTTTACTGTTTGCATATAAAAAGTTTAAAGTCAGGTAGGTGCAAAATTTCAGGCAAAAGGATGTACGTGCAAATTTAATGTGTGTCTATAAAGTTAGGTGCGACATGATTTTACGTTAGGGCTCACATACACAAGAACAAAATGCATCTAGGGAAGTAACTCCCTCCAAGGGAAAAAAGACTCCTATATGTCTTCTATCTAGCAGATTGAAATATATTGCTCTCCGCCGCACCCCCAACGCTCAAATATACTGAACAACGGAAGTTAGATGGATCGATCCTCATCGGTAGAAAAGCTCCTGTTTTTTATTTTAGGTATTTTTAGTCTGTTTAGGTTTTGTGTCATGCTTAGGAAGAATGGCTGCCATTCGTTGTGATGGCTTGGATCTGCAGGACATTTTGCGACACTTTCCAGCTAAGCTCACGCCTTTGCCAGTGACATACCTTGGGCTACCCTTTTCAGTCACGAGTCTTAAGACGGTGCACTTCTTGCCGCTTGAAGATAAAATAGCCCACAAGCTGGCTCCTTGGATCGGAAAACTCATGGTGGCCCCTCGTAGGACTGTTCTAGTTAAGGCGGTCCTCACCGCCATAGCCATCTATACTGCCACTTCGCTTGTCCTCCCAGCTGAGGTTATGAAAATGATTGATGCCATGAGACATGCCTTCCTGTGGGCGGGCTGCGACAAGGTCACTGGAGGCAAGTGTAAAATTAACTGGGAGCGCGTTTGTCGATCGATGATTATGGGTGGGCTGGGGGTCCTGAACCAGTTCAATTTCGCCACCGCGCTCCGCCTAAGATGGCTCTGGTTCGAGTGGGCCTCATCGGAAAAACCATGGTTGGGGCTTGGCAACCCCTATGATGATGCCGACAAGAACCTCTTCGCGGTGGCCACGACGGTGAAGGTTGGCGGCGGCAATAAGGCATGCTTCTGGAAATCACCCTGGCTCGAGGGGCTGTGACCTATGGATATTGCGCCTGGAATCTTCAAGATTACCAAGAGAAAGGACTACACAGTTGCTAAGGCTCTATCTGATAACTTCTGGGTTTCCCAGATTAAGTTTACTGAGGGTATTTCAGCGAGCCACATTCAAGAGTTTGCGACCCTTTGGGAGAAGCTTCAAGGGGTGGTTCTTGACCATGATACACAAGATACGATCACCTGGAAGTTCACGGATAATGGTAGTTTCTCGACGTCCTCTGCCTACAAGATTCAGTTTGAGGGGCGCACCATCACACCGCTGCTTAAGACAGTTTGGAAGGTTTGAGCCACCCCACAATCTAAGTTCTTTGCTTGATTAATCATCCACAATAGGGTTTGGACGGTAGATAGGCTCCAGTGCATCCTGTGAAGATCAGAGATTGAACTACTGCAAAGTTGCATTGCCATTTCATGATCATAAAAATGAAAAAAAATCTCTGTAGAGCTTCCCATTTAAATGAAATAATTACACACACAGTCAGGATCCTTGAATAAGAACACTCTATGCACCTAAATCTCTTTGTTCCTTTCCTGTTTACATATGAAAAGTTTAAAGTCAGGTAGGTGCAAAATTTCCCACAAAAAGATGTACATGCAAAATTAATGTGTATCCATAAAGTTAGGTGCGACATGATTTTTCATTAGGGCTAACATACGCAAGAACAAAATATATATTGCTGTCCGCCGCACCTCCAACGCTCAAAGCACCCAGGTAGCTACCAATGACTCTCGTAGAGACACAGATAGAGAAAGCAAAGCATGTGGATCGCTGTTGTTTGTGGGAAGGAGAGGGGTCAGGAACTAGATGGCCTCTTTTTGCCCACCCAAACGATACAACTTGCAATGTTGCAGAGTATTCCACCACAGAACTTCATGCTAGGGACACTAATCTCGAGTACCAGACAAATTAGGCTTGAAAATTCTTCTAGCTCTGTTACAAGAAGACGAGACAGCTTGCTGTTAGATGAACATGAGTGTATGATATGCGAAGACAAATAGTCACTAGCTCTGGGCATGTTGTGCTTTCTATTGAAATTTCACATCAACGTAGTACAGTGCAGCTGAGCCAAACACTTGCTGACATTACAAGAATTTAAATAAATCAAATTGCGTAACAGATATATATATAACTCATATAGCTACAGTGCCAATGTTACTTCGTCTGTTTACATAACTACAAAAGCTGCCACCTTTTTCGCACCAAAATTGCTTACGTAATCGGCATTGACAAGTGTTAACGGGCAGGCTTGGTTTTTGGTAGGATAAAGTTAGTCCTTTTCAGAAAAAAATAGTCGTATTCACAGTTCTTTGGAAGTTCAGACTCCGCTCCAGCCTCCATCTCGTCAGTCGTCACTTGACCCCGAAAATTGCAACCATCAAACCTTTCTTCCTAAAATACAAATGAAACATGCATAACCCCAGGCATGTGCTTGCAGAAGTTAGGGTCTCATTCATGCCATTCACAGTTTGAAATGGAAACGAGATTGTCTTTGAGCGGTTTGGATGAGCTCCTCCTCCTGGTCGGTTTGAAATGGACATGCACGGCGCACGCGCGGGGATCCATGATATCTTTGAACGGTTTGGATGGACAAATCCTAATTTGACACCACATGCATGATGGGATTCGAACAACGGGATCTCGTCGTCCAGGACGAACCGTGGTAACCACCCCGTCAAGGACACCTGATGCGCTTACTTCCATCATTTTTTTTAACTTATCATCTTTTCTTTCGTTTCTTTTGTTTTTCATTTTTTCTGTTTTATTTCTCGTTTTTCTGTTTTATCATTTATTTTTCCTACTTCCTCATTCCTTGATTTTTCCAAATCCATTCTCATTTTTTTAAATTGATGAACTTTTTCAAATTCGGTGAAATTTTTTACTTCAATTAACTTTTTTTCAAATTCCACAAAACTTGTTTTCAAATTTCATGAAGTTTTTCCAAACTCAATGAACTTTCCTAAAAATTCTTTGAACTTTTTTCAATATTGACGGATATTTCCTTCAAATATATGAACTTTTTACAAAATTGATGAATTGTTTTTCTAACTTAATTAACTTTTTTTGTCAAAGTCATTGAACGTTTTTCTAAAATTGATGAAATTTTTTATTTTTCAAAATTGGTGAACTTCTTTACAAAATTTATGAACTTTTTTCAAATTAGATGAAAATTTTCAAATTCCTGAACTAATTTTCAATATTATTGAACTTTAAAAAAATTATGAACGATTTGTTTAGATCATGGTGAATTTTTTTTAATTCGTGAACTTTTCATTCGAAATTTATGAGCCATTTTTTGCATTTATGAACTTCTTGTGTTCACCTTTTCTTTTTTCCTTTTAGGGTTTTTTATTATAGAAAATTAAACCCTTAAACTGGTCCGGCTCAATTGGTAGGGCGTGTGGCCGCCGGTTCTCCTACCGGCGCTTAAGGTGCCGACTAGGAGAGGGAGCTCCTATGCAACGCTGCTGGCCCCGTTAACAATCCAGAGCCTGAAGCGCTGCTAGCATGGGCCAGCCCAAAAAAGGAACCGATGAAAAAAAATGAAAAAAATAAACCAAGGAAAAAAAATAAAAAAATCAAAGATGCCAATAAAAAAATGAAAACGCTAAAACCGAGAAAGAAACAATGAAATAAAAAAAGAAGAAACCAATGCAAAAAATAATAAAAACACTAAAACCGAGAGAGAGGCAAAGAAAAATGACAAAAGAAAGAAACAAGACGGGAGAAAAATGAAGAAATAATAAAGATAAAAGACTAGTGAAAACCAAGAAAACCAAAGAAAAATAAAAAACAGAAAGAAAGAAACGAAAAAAATTGAAAACAAAGAAAGGAATGAAGAAACTGATGAAAACTAAGAGAAAAAAAGGAGAACCCTGCGGTAAATAAATATATTACCAACCCAATTTACATAAAACATTTAAAGAAAATTTTAATCAAGGATTTGAAAATGTTAAACATGTGTAGAAAAAATGTTGACTATGTATAAGAAAAAATTGTACAAATAAAATAAAATAAAAGTGTGTGTGAAAAAAGTTAATCATACCATGTGCACTCATGGTAAGCAATCCAAACTTGATGAAAAACCAAAAAAGTTTATCATGTTTTTAAAATTGTTAATCAAGTATGTGAAAAATGTTAATCAAACATTTAAAAAGCTGGAATAAGACTCTTCTAGGGTTTTTCTACCTCATGTCGGCACCGTCGCAGATCTACCTCGTTTTCTGTTGTCTTAGGGCTACGAAGACGGGGTGGATCGACCCTCATCAGTAGGAGAGCTCCTGTTTTCATGTTAGGTATTTTTAGTTTGTTTAGGTTTTGTGTCATGCTTAGGAAGGATGGCGACGACTTTTCAAAGTTGGAATAAGGTTTTCCTCGTCTACCCCCTATTCTCGCGGTGCATCTAGCATCAAGGTTTGTCTTTGACAAATCTCATGGGTTTGGGTTAGCGTTTGTCTTCAGTGGATCCACTTGAATCCGATCTTCGTTCGTTTTCATGTGTCTTCATGTTGGATCATTTCAATCTATGCTTCTCTTCGTATATGACGGTTTTTGTGCTGGTGTCGTCCTATTAGGCCTTGGCACGAGGACTTTTCGATTGTTTACTATAACAAGGTTTGCCCGTCTTCGGTGGAAAGAAATGACGACAACGGCGCCTTCAATTCGATCCAATGACGGACCTGGATGCAATTTTACGTTTTTAGTGTTGTTTGTGTATTGCCGTGACAAATAATGAACATATCAGAAATCTGCCAAGAAGTATGTGTTCAAAAAATAAACTACTTTTGCAGTACAAGAGGAAGCCGAAAGGGAAACCAAAACTGAATTGAGTCTAGCTCAGATGATTAGGTATTTTGGTGAAACCAGTCTATCATGGTTCAAGTTTTAGTTTGACAATGATGCTTGTATTTTTCTCGATTTATTTCAACCCTTTCATGATGTTTGTTTAGTGAGAAAAGACGTTTCCGCCAACTACGAAGATATTCGTATACATGGACATGCATGTTAAGATTAAATTACAATATGTAATTAAGTGGAATCTTCCCTTGACCAACGGACGGGGGGTTGCACCCGCAGGGGCGCTTGTGTTTCTCACAACCATCGTGTCTCCTGGAACCGACGGATCCCCTCGGATCGTTGCGTCTCTCCCCCGTGTATAAATTGCAGATTCCTGCACATCAATGGATTAGAGATTTTTACTTTCTTAAACACGTTATCAGCACGTAGAACAACCAGCGAGAGCAAGAGAAAAACGAGAGAAGGGAGGAGCGAGACTCACCGGTGAGATGCCCGACCTTGTTTCCTTCTTCCTCCGTCTGATCCACGAGGGCGGTCGCCGCTACCGCCTCCTTGCCCTTCGCCGGCATGGAGTTGGTGCCCCCCGCCGTTTCTATCACCGGATAAAAGTCATCCGACGGTTTGGCCGCAGCGGCGCTGGACGAGCCCGTTGCGGTGCCGCTGGAAGCGCCCGTCGCGGTGCTCACCACGCCTCTTGACATGGTGACCGTGCTCCTAGATGCACCCAGCGCGGTGTTCCCCGTACTCATGGTCTAGCGCCCATGGGTTTGGCCGGCCCAAGCACCCACATGGTGCACGGGGCCGCTTCCGATCCTGTTGTGCCCAGCATGTCCCCGCCTCCACCCCGTCCTCCACCGTCCACGTGGATTCCGCCGTCGACGCCGATGCCAGATACCGTGGCCGCTGGCCCAAGCCTCTGCCTGCCTGGGTACATGCTACTTTTTGAGCTTGCGTTGGTTTTCCCTTGAAGAGGAAAGGGTGATGCAGCAAAGTAGATAAGTATTTCCCTCAGTTTTTTGAGAACCAAGGTATCAATCCAGTAGTAGGAACAAACAAGGCCTTAATCTTAGCACCTACACAAAGAATCAAACATTTGCAACCAAGGCTAAAAAGGGGTTGTCAATCCCTTCACGGTTATTTACAAGGATGAGATCTGATAGAGATAGATATAAAAGATTGCTAGAACTAAAAGTAAAACAAAAGTAAATAAATGGAAGCAATATATTTTTGGTTTATAGATCTGAAAGTATAATATGGAAAATAGACCCGGGGCCATAGGTTTTACTAGAGGCTTCTCTCATGAAGGAAAATAATACGATGGATGAACAAATTATTGTCGAGCAGTTGATAGAAAAGAGAATAATTATGAAGATATCCAAGGCAATGATTATGCATATAGGCACCACGTCCGTGTCAAGTATACCGAAACGATTCTGCATCTACTACTATTACTCCACACATCGATCGACTCCTGCCTCCATCTAGAGTATTAAGTTCATGAAGAATAGAGTAACACATTAGGTAAGATGAGATGATGTAGAGGGATAAACTCATGCAATATGATGAAAACCCCATATTTTTATCCTCGATGGCAACAATGCAATATGTGCCTCGCTACCCCTACTTTGTCACTGGATGAGGACACCTCAAGATTGAACCCAAAACTAAGCACTTCTCCCATTGCAAGAATTACCAATATAGTTGGCCAAACCAAACCAATAACTCGAAGAGACTTGCTAAGATATGAAATCATGCATATAAGAATTCAGATAAGATTCAAATAATATTCATAGATAATCTGAACATAAACCCACAATTCATCGGATCTCGACAAACACGCCGCAAAAGAGTATTACATCTGATAGATCTCCATGAAGATCATGAAGAACATGGTATTGAAGAACAAAGAGAGAGAAGACGCCATCTAGCTACTAGCTATGGACCCCTAGGTCTGTGGTGAACTACTCACGCATCATCGGAGGGGCAATGGAGTTGATGTAGATGCCCTCCGTGATCGATTCCCCCTTCGAAGGATTGCCGAAAAAGGCTCCCAGATTGGATCTCATGGGAACATAGGCTCCCAGTGGCGGAAAAGTATTTTTTTGGTCTCGTTCACGTATTGGGGGAATATTTGGGAATCTATAGGACGAAGATTAGGGTTAGGAGGCCTGCAGGGGGCCCACAAGCCAGGGCACCCCCCTAGGGCGCGCCTTGCAGGCTTGTCGTCTTCCGGCAGGTCTCCTGCCCGCTTCTCCAAGTCTGGCAGGTTTCTTCTGGTCCAAGAAAAATCATTCCGGAGATTTTATTCCGTTTGGACTCCGTTTAATATTCCTTATCTGCAATACTCAAAAATATGGTTAAAAAAACTGGCATTAGGCTCTAGATTAATAGGTTAGTCCCAAAAATAATACTCCCTCCGTCCCAAAATTCTTGTCTTAAATTTGTCTAGATATGAATGTATCTAGTCACGTTTTAATATTTAGATACATTCATTTCTAGACAAACCTAAGACAAGAATTTTGGGACGGAGGGAGTATAAAATAGCATATTAATGCATATAAAGCATCAAAAACAGATAATATAATATCATGGAACAATCAAAAATTATAGATACGTTGGAGACGTATCAAGCATCCCCAAGCTTAATTCCTGATCGTCCTCGAGTAGGTAAATGATAAAAACAGAATTTTTGATGTGGAATGCTACCTAACATATTTATCCATGTAATATCCTTTATTGTGGCATGAATATTCAGATCCGTAAGATTCAAAACAGAAGTCTAATATTGACATAAAAACAATATGGCAAGGCAACTGTGTCCTTTCGAAATAACATGGTCTTAGAAAGTCATCCCTAAAAAATCATATGGTCTGGCTATGCTCCATCTTCCCCACACAAAGTATCTGAATCATGTACAACCCCGATGAAAGTCAAACAATTGTTTCACACTTTTTATGTTCTCAAACCTTTTCAACTCTTACGCAATACATGAGCGTGAGCCATGGATATAGCACTATAGGTGAAGTAGAATATGGTGGAGGTTGCAAGAAGAAAGAGGAGAAGATAGTCTCAGATCAAGTAGGCGTATCAATGGGCTATGGAGATGTCCATCAGTAGATATCAATGTGATTGAGTAGGGATTGCCATGCAACAAATGCACTAGAGCTATAAGTGTATGAAAGATCAAAAATAAAACTAAGTGGTTGTGCAAAAGATGAAATTCCACTAGTTATATGAAAGTGACAAAATAGGAGACTCTCTATGAAGAACATGGTGCTACTTTGAAGCACAAGTGTGGAAAAAAGGTAGTAGCATTGCCCCTTCTCTCTTTCTCTCATTTTTTTTGGTTTTTCTGGTGGGCATCTCTGGCCTCTTTTTTTGGGCTTCGCTGGCCTCTTTTATTTTTTGTAAAGTCTCGAGACTCATCCCAACTTGTGAGGGAATCATAGCTTCCATCATCCTTTTCTCACACGGGACAATGCTCTAATAATGCAAATTATCACACTTTTATTTACTTACAACTCAAAGATTACAACTCGATATCTAGAACAAAATATGACTCAATAAGCAATATGAAAGTGATGGTGCATGTCATAAAAAAAGGACGATGGTGTTGCATGTCAATATATCTCGGAATGGCTATAAAAACGCCATAATAGGTAGATATGATGTCTGTTTTGAGGAAACTATATGGTGGCTGTTTTTAGGAAGGTGGGTTTAATGTACCGGCAAAAGTTACACAGTACTAGAGAGGCTAGAAAAGGTGGAAGTGTGAGAGTCCGTATAATCCATGAACTCAACATTAGTCATAAAGAACTCACATACTTATTGCAAAAACCTATTAGTTATCGAAGCAAAGTATTAGACGCATCCCGACCTCCACACAAAGGTTGACAATCATTAAATAAATCATGCTTCAACTTCATCACATAACGGTTCACCATACGTGCATGCTACGGGAATCACAAGATTTAACAGAAGTATTTCTTCCAATTCACTATTACTTACTATCGTGACTCTCATATTACCATCTTCATATCTTAAAACTATATGCAAGAAATCAAACTTCTTATCATATTCAATGCACTTAATATGAAAGTTTTTATTATATCCCTCTTGGATGCCCATTATATTAGGACTAAATTCATAACCTAAACCAATCACCATGCTATTTAAAGACTCTCAAAATAATATAAGTGAGGTACGAGAGTTTAATAATTTCTATAAAATAAAACACCACCGTGCTCTAAAAGATATAAGTGAAGCACTATAGCAACATTGACTAGCTCAAAAGATATAAGTGAAGCACATAGAATATTCTAATAAATTCATGATTCAGCGTGTGTCTGACAAAAGATGTGTGCATCAAGGATGATTGTGGCAAACTAAAAAGTAAAGACTCATATCATACAAGACGCTCCAAGCAAAACACATATCATGTGGTGTATAAAATATATCCTCAAGTAAATTTATCGATGGATTGAAGACGGAAGAGGGGATGCCTTCCGGGGCATACCCAAGCTTAGGCCCTTTGGTATCCTTGAATATGTCTTGGGGTGCCTTTGGCATACCCAAGCTTAGGCTCTTGCCACTCCTTATTCCATAGTCCATCAAATCTTTATCCAAAACGTGAAAACTTCACAACACAAAACTCAACAGAAAACAAATGAGATCTGTTAGTATAAGAAAAATAAATCACCACTTTAGGTACTGTTGTGAACTCATTCTTTATTTATATTGGTGTAATATTTACTGTATTCCAACTTATCCATGGTTCATACCCCTTGATACAACCCATAGATTCATCAAAATAAGCAAGCAACACAAAGAAAACAGAATCTGTCAAAAACAGAACAGTCTGTAGAAATCTATAAACTTTGAATAATTATGTAACTCCAAAAATTCTGAAAAACTAGGAAAATTAGGGAAACTAGTCGTCAACCCGTGCGTTCGCACGGGCTAGTCCAATTCTACATAGCATCATTGTTTGGTCATATATGAATATCTTGTGTTTCCTTTTATTTTTTATGCATGAATGACTCATATGATATTGTTCACTTCTGAGTTAACTTTAGATCTTCAGTGTTACAAAGATATTAGTGAAAACATGTAATATTTTTCCTTCATATAAAAGAGCATGGAGAAATGCCTTTTGGATCTTAATTCATGTTCTTACTTAAATGGGTTAAACCTATGGTGGTGTGCATGCCCACTTATCTGATTGAAGCTTTGTGAACCTATGATGCATTCCAATATACCAGAATCCTATTTGGTATTGATAAGGCATATATGCATCTAAATTTAGATAAATGTCTACAACATGGTTAGAACATGGTTAGTCACACTTCCATGTGTGAAAGAAATATATATTTTGCAAAAGCTCAAGTAGTGGTTAACACTACCTTTTTGGGTCAAAACATCCATAGCTGATAAAATTAGGTTCACTGTATGACGAAGTTTCCTTATTTTTGACAAAGGATATAATTGGTCAACATATTGTCCTAGTTACCTCGACAATTGTGTATAAATTCAATGTTGAGTCTGATGATTAAATGTATTGATATCAAAATTTAGAGAGACCTTATATTTTTTATATGAATAAAATAGAATAGTATATGACTCGAGTGAGGAAAATGAAACAAATCAATATATCAAATATGTCTAGTATGGCAATTTATTATTCAGGAAATAGGAATTGCATTATCCAACTTTCTCATATTCAAAAGCTCAAGAAGCTAGAAGAGGAATTTTTCACTCTAACCTGATGCATGCAATGGTTTAAATTAATAAGCTAATGAAATGTTGGCCTTGATCGTCGACATAGAATCTTCTTATTCCTAGACCGGTCATCCCAGCCATTGTACCACACGGCTTGGTGATACTGATTGACACTATAAACATCCATTTGTGTGACTTATGACTTATGAGATACTTGATAAATAAAAAACCATATGTAGCTGTGTGTCTTGCCAAACAACTGACTTTTGTTCATCTATGTCAATGACTAAACATGGCCAGTACATAGCTAGTAGGAAAGCAATCATATAGATTAATCCAAGTTATAATAACTAGTGGCGTGAAGGCGCGGCGGCACGCCGCGCCCGTGAAAATGCCCATCGTCGGTTTAGTTATGATTTGACCGACTATTGTTTTTGTGAGAGCACCAATCAATGTAGCATAGAAGTTCATTTCTATTATAAAATATCAAAAGGAAGAGAAATTTGTTGTTGTTGTTCACTGAAAAGTATGTCTCCGAGAGTTATGTCGAGGGCCTCAAAATGGTGGCGGTCTACCCTTGCAGCACCATCCCAAAAGTAGCAGGCAAAATTGCATGAGCAAAGCCCAAGTATCCTAAGATCAAATGCTATAATCCAGTACCATAATTACCTTGTACTATATGATTACCTTGTACTATTTTTTATAGATCATATGTATAAATTGGTTATTGTGGCTATCTTGAATAGAAGTGGTCACCCAACTCGCAGGCATTGTACTTGTAGCCTCTAAAATTGTTTTAGTTATGTAGACGGAACTTACTATTTAGTATTTACCTTGATCAGTCTAAACGTGAGAGAATGTAATCTTTACTCCAATAAATAAAATTATACAGTAATTAAATGTTGACAGGTAAAAAAACATCTAAACCTAAAGTGTCATGAATAACCATCACCTGCATTTTCAATTAACAGAGCAACCTGCACGACTTACCCATGCAGTATACACAGCATACATTATCTTTTCTGGTTGAGTTCAAACACTTGCCAATCTATACCAGGAGTATCTTTCTATTGCTTAAAAGCTAGCCAGAAAAACAACACACATAGCAGAGAAAAATATTCTTTTATTTTTGCGAGAAGTTTGAGGAAAAAATCATTACATGGTTTTAGAATTTACAAAATTGGTAAGAATCGTGCTGGCAATACAGCCACCATAGCAGTTCGATGAATCTTCACAAATTCAGTTATATCCGAAGAGTCCCTAGTTTCCAGATCACAATTACGAAGTCGAGATCTATTGTGCATTGCATTCTTCAAAGTAGAAATAACAGCCAATAATGATGGGAGGATCACAACTATTGTGAGTGCTTTTAGGTCTTGAAGTCAGGCAATAATTTTAAGTTCTTCAGCCTCAAGTCACAACATCAGAGAAGAACATACAGATAATATGATAGACCCATCCAGATTACAACAGCCGCACCAGTGCTACCTTTCTCAGTATTATCATCATGACCTGCATACAATACAATTTATTTTCTGCATATATGCACCAGAGTATGAAATAGCTATATATAAATCAATTCGATAGGTTAACTCACAAGAATTGATAGAATTCTTTGGAAAATATTGCGGGATGTTCTAGTGAGCAACAAATGCAGTAAACTCTTTTAAAACAAATAGCGAAGTACATTTGCATAATATCTCTTTCGGTGAATCAAGTGGATCAGACTAAAAGAGACATCTTTTGAAACAAATAGCAAAGTACATTTGCATAATATCTCTTTCGGTGAATCAAATGGATCAGACAAAAAGAGGCATCTTTTGAAACAAATAGTGAAGTACATTTGCATAATATCTCTTTGGGTGAACCAAGTGGATCAGACAAAAAGAAGCATAATTAGGAATGAAAACAATCATGAGCAGTGTGGTGAAGAAACAATGTATATGAAAGCGATCGAATTGAACATTGCCTTGACTGGTTGAATGAGCTTCCAGTATAGAGCGAAGTGCAACACTATTAAAAGAAAATCATCAAATACGTTTTTAGGGAGAACACGAATATAATTAAGGTGAGCTATTGAGAATTCCGAAAACTTCTTTGGAAACTAAAAAAAAAAGAGAAACCAACAATGTCAAATTAGGCCAGCACTGGATAATACCCAGGCTAAACCGAAACATGGACGTAATAGGAGATGAATTTATCAGGAATATAGATATTCATAGTAAGAAGGGGAACCTTGGCGCAGTGGTAAAACTACTACCTCATAAGCCTAATTTTTTCACTTTCAGATTTAAAACACAACATACTTTATCTTTTTTTAAATATAATTTACAACCTTTCCGGGCTACCTTGTAGATACATTAGCCAACACATGAACGATTTTTTACAAAGTAAACTTCAAAATCAAGAAAGCGACACAAAGCACATGAGTAAAGTTACTCCAGTTTCTCATAAGCGTCATGTTTAGAGCAAATGATCTATCTATATAAAAGGAAGTCATCATCTTTGAAACTTCATAAACTCGTAGCATTTGGAAGGAATGTAAAATCATAACAGCCAATTATTTCCATGCATACAAAATGAGGAGAAAATAAATACATTATCTATATAAAAGGAAGTCATCATCTTTGAAAGTTCATAAACTCGTAGCATCTGCAAGGAATGTAAAATCATAAGAGCCAACTATTTCCATGCATACAAAATGAGGAGAAAATAAATACATTATCTATATAAAAGGAAGTCATAATCTTTGAAACTTCATAAACTCCCAGCATCTCGAAGGAATGTAAAATCATAACAGCCAATTATTTCCATGCATACAAAATGAGGAGAAAATAAATCCATTATTTGACTTAACACCAAAATATTGTACCAAACACACTTCTGAAGTTTTGAAAATGGGAACACGTCCAAAACATGGAAGTTTTATGGTTGTGGAGCAAGTGATACAGATATAGTTCTCGAGTGAAATAAAATCTCCATGGGTGATGAAATCCACTACTTAGTACTCCCTCTGTCATAAAATAAGTGCCGCAAATTTAACACTAAATTAGTACAAATTTTGTACTAAGGCTGCGACACTTATTTTTTGGAACGGACAGTGTATTTTTCTCTAGCCTTCAATACCAAAACAGTCAATAGTAGACTAATCCTTCCTCAAACTTTATATGTTTAAAATCTGGACATTCTATTGAACGTCATTGATCCCTCTAGAGTACCACCCTGTAAAATTACACATGTGTCAAAAACAGTGCCTCGTCATGCCATATTAATGGCTCAAACCAACACTGTACAACTTACTTTGCGGTAACCATGAGGATAAAATAAGTTCATGACATTAAAAATGTAATTAGTCTGACTCTTATGAAGCTACGAAGTACAAACCACCAACAGTTTACACGGGTCCTAGTTTTTGAAGTCCAAAAGGATTCCATAAAGCTACAATGCAGCACCACCTATAAACGATACCGTATACATATTTAGCACTAAAACTGAAATTAACTAAAAAGTTGTAGTGAGCATGGCTAAATAAATTTATGACATGAGGCCTGGGCCCACCATACTTTGGTAGTGTTGTTGTTGCCGCCAGCTGCAAAATAGAGACCAGATGGAGAGCTTCTGGCAGGTAATTGTTGGCTTGCTTCTACCAGCATTGTAGCTACTGCGGTGCTGCCTAACACGTGAAAAAAGTTATGGAGTCAGTGAGGAAGGAGGGAAGAAAAATAACAAAGAAATTGAGCAAAGGACGTACCTAGCAGAGAGGCCCTACCTAACGCCATAAGGAACACAGAGAAGATCCCAACACACGAACACGACCAAGGAGACGGGCGCATGTAACGCCACGCGATCAAGAGAACCAGCGATGCACTTTGCCGACACGGGCTTCCAGCGCTCTCCTCCTCGCGGCGACGCGGCTGAAAGACGAATCCTGACACATGCTGTTGTCGCACACGATCTCCAGATCGAGGTGCTCGCCAACATCAGCTCCTTCTCCACACTAATCGGTTGGCTCTCCGATGTCCTTGAGGTGACGGCGAGAACGATGACCTCAGATAGGGGGAGGAGGGGCGTCCAGCGAGCAAGATGTGTAGCTGGGAGGAAAGGCGAGGAGGGCGCCGCCTCCATTGGGAAGAGGGAGGAAGAGGGGTGGGAGGAGAGACCGAGAGAGATAGAGAGAGGGACGGTGCGTAAATGAGGTGCAGATACGTGCAGCGGCTGGAAATATCTAGCGTAAGGCGGTGCGACTGGAAATCACGCTGAACCAAATCGAGAGAAAAGCGGTTTGGCGGTAAACCACAAGAAAAATCAGTTACACGTGTCAGCCAGGTAAAACCAATCACGCAACACTTCAAACGCACGGGAGGAGCCCCTCCTTAGTAGCTTTAATATAGTGTATTATAAGAAAATTATAATATTCAGATAGGTGCATAACTGGCATTTTAGAATATTATATAGAATGAAGGGAAGAACGCACCTGACTAAACCATGAACTATTTAGGAGTAGCACGTTATTAGAAGAAATCAGATCCAAGTATAATAGAACAAAAAAGAATTGTTATAGCTGCTTGCTTTAAACCGTTCCTTTAAAATAGCCGATGTTAGGATTTAGTCAACTATAGTTGACAAGAAAAAATGTAACTATTACTTGGCCGATCATGTACATGCTGAAGAAGAAACTAATAAATGGGATTGAGGACCAGAAATACGTGCACCAATTTTTTAGCAGTAGACATGAGGGAGATGAGAATCGAGTTTGTTTGAAGTACATATAATTAAACAATGTCTCGTAGATAAGCTGTTTAATATACACACAACAAAATAACTACTGTTACTGTTACTTGATGAGTATAAAATATTCTATGAAACTCACTTTCGTTGATAAGAATCTGCATGTAGAATATTTAGCATGTAGGAGAAATACCTGCACAAGAGAAGCTAGTCTTATTTAGAGTATACCATGTAATGCACTGTGTCTTAAATATAGGACCTTGAGCACTGGTTCAGAGGATATATCGATAGCTTATAATATATAGAGAGGGATTCATCATTTTCAACTTTAAAACTCCACAATCATTAGAAAAGAAAATAGCCACTCATAACTATTCTCTCTAAATATTACATCAAAGGCTCAACCACATGCATGGGGAGCAGGTCGAACAGGTAGTCAGCGGGATGTTTGAAACTGACCGGAGAAAAGGGATATATGATGCAAGATGTATTGCATTGTGCCCGAGTAACGCATGCCGATGGGGGTTGGCTTCATCCTTGTTATCTCAATGGATGGCATTCAATTGCTTCTCGCAAGTCACATGCGTAGTGGGTGTCATCATGTGGTTGCATGACACGCTGAAATTTAACTCACGCATAGTCTCGCGCCTTGATCAATCTCTATAAAAGAATATGCAATACATCACCCGTAGATAAATTAATCGGTCAGTTCAAAACTCTAAGACGAAATTGAAGCAAACCATCGACTTGTAATTGCCGGTCTTCATGGTAGTGATGTGGTCATTTTCTTCCAAGAAGACGTTGCTAAGCACTGAGGTACGTGCTCAGCAGATGGCTGGAGGTGGTAAGGGTGCAGTGAGGGCAATGGCCAGGCTGAGGCGCATCATAGTTATTCAGGAGGTGACAGCATGCTCTTCGCCTACATGGCATATCCCGCTATTTAAAACACTGCATGTAACGTGCAAAAGAAGACTGCAAAAGATAGACAGTGGATGAGATGGGCTTTGGGAGAGATTAAAGAATCAGTTCATGGAGATTAAGGCCGTACCGATTCCTTCTTATTGATTTGGGTCGACACTTGTGAGGAGAGAAACTGTTGGACTTAAAGTCCTTGATGGGGTCATAGTCCTAGGATAGGGTCATAGTCCTGCCATACAGGTCCTACCCAAGGACTACCCCACACAAAGGACAAGACCCTAAGTCTACCCCGACTGGATTAAGGAATCCCCATCATCCAGTCGGCAACAGGTCCTGTATCATCCAGTCGGATACTAGCATTCGGAGAATACCAAGCTAACCGACTGGATACACTCGGTACATCGTAACCTCCCTGGAGGGAAACGGTCGTACGTTTCCGGGTGCATTTATTAGCATTTAGAGCGTACGTTACCTGTAACGTATGCATTCAATCGCCACTACTCCGCCCGTGAATCAAAACCTCGGTGGAGGGCAGCGCACTCTATATAAGCCGCCCTCCCCCACTGGTAAAGGGGTTAGCAAATCATTGCATTCCGTATTACACTCGACAACCAGCTCCGAGAGCACTGAGACGTAGGGCTGTTACCTCCACCGTAGAGGGGCCTGAACTCATACAACCTCGTCGTAGCTAGGACTCTGCCCATCTCATTCGTACCCTACACATCTACTGTCAGGCTTATACCCACGACAGTTGGCGCCCACCGTGGGGCAGGCGTCTAAGCGACTTCCGACGAGTTTGCGACTACTTTCTTTCGTCATGTCGTCCGGTGGAGTTTCGAGCATGGGTCCCTAGATCTTCTTCGGCGCTCTCTCCTTCACCGTCGACGATTCGGCGTGGCTTCGGGAGGCACCTCTCGACGTTGAGGCGCTTCCCCGTCGCGGGGCCACGCACTTCCGTGCCGGCGCCCGCGGCGTTCTTCTTCTCCAACAATCGGCTCCGTTTTTGGCCTGCACCTCCATCATGCACCGCAACTAGCGGTCCCGCCGTCCGCGTCTCCAACGTTGGGTGCAGCATGCCCGAGCGTGTCAGATCGCGTCTTCTCAAGTGGCAGTTCTGGAGTCTATTGTGGTTGCCCCGCGTTCCCAGCACTCGGGCTCAGTTCCGACTGAGCTCCCTACCGAGTACGCGGGCCGCGGACCTGCAGCAGAAGTTCACATGGCCAACACCCATGAGGATCCCCGTCAAGCTGGTCGGAGCGAGCGCGAGGTCGGCGAAGCATCCGGTGCACGCCGTCCACCTCGCCGTTCTGCCAGTCGACACACTCGGCGGAGCAACGTGGAGTTGTTCCGCACGCCCCTCCTCAACTTGGCTGCTACTGCCAAGATAGCCGATTCCCTCCAGCCGACTGATTCAGAGGCTGGTAGAGGGATCGAGCAGATGCGAGCCCTGTTGCACACGGCGCAGCAGCAGAATTCGGCAGTCTCCCAGTCGCACAACCGGATCTACAATAGTTCCATCCACGCCAACACGCATCGGTCGGTTCACAACCCTGGATCCCATCAGCGCCACAGGGGAGGCAGTCGTTCCTTGATTCATAAAGATCGCCGCCGCTCATGCACCCCTCCGCGGGGTGGGTCCTATGGGTCCCGGCATCATGATGATCAGCGTTCAGTCAGCGACACTCACGACCCAAGACCCGACGCAAGAGGACGTATCGCCCAGCGAAGAGTCGACAGGGGTCGAGCCCACCGTGATGGTTACAATATGGACCGTCCGAGTGGAAGCAGGGCCATCGTGTCCGGTCCCGAGTGTTTTAGTCGAGCCATCCGCTCGGCTGACATCCCGCCCAACTTCCGATTGGCAGCGGGAATCAGTAAGTTTACAGGAGAATCCAAGCGAGAAACATGGCTGGATGACTACCGAGTGGCAGTCCAGATCGGAGGCGCGGACGACCATGTCGCTATGAAGCACCTCCCTCTGATGCTCGACGGCTCGGCACGAGCGTGGCTAAACCAGTTGGCCCCCTCGAGCATTTATAGTTGGGCGGATCTGGCCCGAGTATTCGTCAGGACCTTCGAGGGGACGTGCAAACGCCCTGCAGGCCTTGTGGAGCTCCAGCACTGTGTCCAGAAGCCGAATGAGCCCCTGCGTGACTTCATCCAGCGTTGGACAACTCTCTACCATACGGTGGAGAACGTCACCGAGCATCAAGCAGTCTGCGCCTTCAAGGCAGGCGTGCGGTACAGAGAGCTGTACTTAAAGTTCGGTCAAACATGCGACATCTCCATGAGCAAGATGATGGAGATAGCGGCGCGCTATGCAAATGGCGAAGAGGAGGACCGCATCCGGAGCGGCAAGCACAAGACAGTCGGCGATGTTGACGGAGGTAACACTTGGAAGCAGAAACAGAAAGCTCCGCCCACACCGCAAGCAGAGGCTGCAGCCGTGACCAATGCTAAGTTCAAGGGCAAAGGAAAGGCGCAGTTTACCCCCAAGAAGAAGCCGTTCAACAATCCCATCCTGGACCAGCCTTGTCCGGTGCATACGAAGATGGATGAAGAAGGCAACCCCGTATATGCGAAGCATACCACTCGACAGTGTCGTCTCCTGATCCAGGGGTTCAGCGAGGGACAACCGAGTGAGAAGGATCCTGAACAAGATGAGGAGGATAAGGAGGATCCGTTCCCCCAAGTCCATGCAACCCTGATGATCTTTGCTAACGTCGAGAGCAAGAGCCGACTGAAGCTGGTAAACAGAGAGGTGAACATGGCCACCCCTTCCAACCCCAAGTTCCTCAAATGGTCCCAGACTGCGATCACCTTCGACCAGTCGGATCACCCGGCACATGTCCCCACCCCGGGAAGACAGGCCCTGGTCGTCGACCCGGTGGTAGAAGGAGTCCGACTGCGCAAACTCCTCATGGATGGCGGCAGCGGCTTGAACATCATGTACGCCGACACCCTCAAGGGGATGGGCATCCCGATGTCCAGACTCAGCGAGAGTGGCATGCAGTTCCACGGAGTCGTCCCTGGACGAAAGGCCAAATCACTCGGCCAGATCGCGTTGGACGTTGTTTTCGGCTCCGTCAAGAACTTCCGCAAGGAAAGGCTGACGTTTGAAGTGGTTGACTTCCAGAGCGCTTATCACGCAATTCTGGGTCGCCCAGCGTATGCGCACTTCATGGCCCATCCATGTTACGTGTATCTGAAGCTGAAGATGCCGGGCCCGAAAGGCGTGATCACCATCACAGGCAATCGGCAGCGAGCTGAAGAGTGTCTGCAGCAGGGATCAAGGGTTGCCGACCAGCAGATGGCCGTCCTCGAGCTGGACGAGTACAAGAAAAGAGTCGACCCCGCCGACCTGATGCGCTCGAAGAAGCCAGCTTCAGAGTCTGCATTTCAGTCGGCGGGAGAGACGAAGAAGGTCAGCATCCACCCGACGGACGCCACTGCTGCCCCGACAAACATCTCCACCACCCTCGATCCTAAATAGGAAGCCGAGCTCACCCAATTCCTCCGTGAGAACTGGGACATCTTCGCATGGAAACCCTCCGACATGCCAGGTGTACCCAGGGAGTTGGCTGAGCACCGACTGCACGTGGATTCCACGGCTCGGCCTGTTCGAGAACGTCTGCGCCGGTCCACCGCGCACAAGAGGAAGGCAATCGGGGAAGAGGTGGCCAAGCTGCTGGCAACTGACTTCATTCGCGAGGTTCACCACTCCGAGTGGCTCGCCAATGTCGTCATGGTGCCCAAGAAGGACAAGTCACTCCGAATGTGCATCGACTTCAAGCATCTCAATAAGGTCTGTCCGAAAGACCATTTTCCGCTCCCCCGCATAGATCAAATTGTCGATTCGACTGCGGGTTGCGAGCGTCTGTCGTTTCTCGATGCCTACTCGGGCTATCATCAAATCCGTCTGTATGGTCCCGATGAGTTAAAGACAGCCTTCATCACCCCATTCGGGTGCTTCTGCTACATCACTATGCCTTTCGGTCTGAAGAATGCAGGAGCTACCTTTATGCGCATGATCCAAAAATGTCTCCTCGACCAGATCGGTCGCAATGTGGAGGCATATATGGATGATATCGTAGTCAAGTCACGCAAAGGTTCCGACCTGCTGACTGACTTGGCAGAAACATTCGCCAACCTTCGTAGGTACGATATCAAGCTCAACCCAGCCAAATGTTCATTCGGTGTTCCCAGCGGAAAGTTACTCGGTTTCTTCATTTCCGAACGAGGGATCGACGTCAACCCCGAAAAGATCGGGACCATCGTTCGAATGGAGAGGCCCGTCAGAAGACACGATGTTCAACGGCTCACAGGTTGCCTAGCGGCTTTAAGCAGGTTCATCAGTCGACTCGACGAAAAAGCACTTCCTCTGTACCGACTCATGAAGAAATCAGATACTTTCGACTGGACAGACGAAGCCCAAGTCGCATTCGACGACCTCAAAGTCCTACTTTCCACCCAGCCAGTTCTTACTGCTCCGCTCAGTAAAGAGCCCCTTCTTCTATATATCGCGGCTACAAATCAAGTTGTCAGTACTGTTCTTACAGTCGAGCGAGAAGAAGAAGGCAAAGCATACAAAGTTCAACGGCCAGTGTACTACGTCTTCGAAGTCCCGACCCCTTCCAAGCAGAGGTATCCCCATTATCAAAAACTTATCTATGGGATCTATATGACTGCGAAGAAGGTGGCTCATTATTTCCAAGACCACTCGGTATCTCTCGTTTCTGATGCTCCGTTGTCGGAAATTATCCACAATCGGGACGCATCAGGCCGAGTGGCGAAGTGGGCAATGGAGATGCTGTACTGTGACATCAAGTTCGAGGCCAAGAAAGCTATTAAGTCTCAAGCCCTGGCTGACTTTATAGCAGAATGGGTAGAACAACTGCAACCGACCCACATCTACTCGGCTCATTGGACAATGTTCTTCGATGGGTCTAAGATGTTGAATGGCTCCGGCGCTGGCGTTGTGATCATATCACCAAAGGGCAACAAGCTCAAGTACGTGCTGCAGATACACTTTGATTCCTCCAACAACGAGGCAGAATATGAAGCTCTCCTCTACGGATTGCGCATGGCCATCTCACTCGGCGTCCGTCGCTTGATGGTCTACGGCGATTCGGATTTGGTGGTCAATCAAGTGATGAAAGAGTGGGACATCAGGAACCCCACCATGACCACATACTGTAATGCAGTGAGGAAGCTGGAGAAGAAGTTTGAAGGTCTAGAGCTCCACCATGTTCCAAGACTGAAGAACCAAGCAGCTGACGAGTTAGCAAAACTCGGATCCACTCGGAGACCAGTCCCGAGTGACGTCTGCCTCGAGCACCTCCACCTCCCCTCAGTCAAAGAAGATCCTTTCACAGAGGAACCAGTACAGCCCAAGAGCACAACAGATCCGACTTAAGTTGATGTACCTGCTGTGGTTGATGTGGTCATGGAGATTCTGGCTGTCATTCCCGATTGGACTGTGCCGATCATGGCATATATCTTGAGGCAAGAACTTCCAGAAGACGAAGTACAAGCCAGGCAGATAGTCCGCAGATCGAAGTCATTCACTGTCATTGAAGGCCAATTGTACAAAGAGAGTATCTCAGGCGTTCTTCAACGATGCATCTCCCCAGAGGAGGGGCAACTGATTCTGGAGGATATTCACTCAGGGACCTGCGGTCATCACGCCTCTTCGAGAGCAATCGTAGCCAAGGCATTCAGGGCTGGCTTCTTTTGGCTGCAGGCTAACGAGATGGCTAAGGATATGGTTGATCGATGTGAGGGCTGCCAGTTCTACTCCAACAAGTCCCACAAGCCAACGTCCGCGTTAAAGACGATCCCTCTCGTGTGGCCGTTTGCAGTGTGGGGATTAGATACAGTCGGCCCGTTCAAGACAGGCCAAGGTGGGTACACACATCTGTTGGTGGCAGTTGACAAGTTCACGAAGTGGATCGAAGCGAAATCCATCAAGAAGCTCGATGCTTTGACAGCCGTCAAGTTTGTCAGGGACATCATCTTCAGATTCGGTGTACCTCACAGCATAATTACGGACAACGGGACAAACTTTGACTCGGACAGATTCAAAGGGTTCGGTACAAGCCAGGGCATCCGAGTGGATTTTGCTTCCGTAGCACATCCTCAGTCCAATGGACAAGCAGAGCGGGCAAACGGGCTTATTTTGCAAGGAGTGAAGCCCCGACTCCTGCGAGAGATAGGACATGCCGCTGGCGCTTGGGTTACCGAGCTACCTTCAGTGCTTTGGGGACTTCGAACAACCCCGAACAGATCTACAGGGCGATCACCGTTCTTCCTCGTTTATGGAGCAGAAGCGGTCCTTCCGAGTGACTTGTTACACAATGCACCACGCGTCGAACTCTTCTCCGAAGCCGAAGCAGAACAAGCAAGGCAAGATGGAGTGGATCTTCTGGAAGAGGAGCGCGAGATGGCGTTAACTCGCTCGACCATTTATCAACAAAATCTGCGGCGTTTTCATGCACGCCACGTCAGAAGTCGGACGTTCCAAGCAGGTGACCTGGTGCTCCGAGTGGATCAACAAAGACCCCACAAGTTGGCTCCGGCCTGGGAAGGACCCTTCATCATCTCCAAGGTGTTGAACAACGGAGCATACAGACTCTACAACATTCAGAGGGAGACAGACGAGCCACGCACATGGAACGGAGACCTCCTGAAGCGTTTCTACACGTGACCGTCGACTGAAGCGATGTAAAGAACAAGTATTGGCGAAATAATATAAAGCAAATTGATTTTTTAGTAGGTTCAAAGTTCTTCCGCGGTTGCAGACTTCGGTCTCAAAAAAAAAACTTAGCTGCGATCCAGAATCGTCTAAGTATTAACTTTCTCCGAGTGGGTACTTAACGTCACACTCGGAGGCTTAGCCGCGACCCAGCATCGCCTAAGTGTTAACTCTCTTCGAGTGTGCACTTAACGTCACACTCGGGGGCTTAGCTGCGATCCAGCATCGCCTAAGTATTAACTTTCTCCGAATGTGCACTTAACGTCACACTCGGGGGCTTAGCTGCGATCCAGCATCGCCTAAGTATTAACTTTCTCCGAGTGTGCACTTAATGTCACACTCGGGGGCTTAGCTGCGATCCAGCATCGCCTAAGTATTAACTCTCTCCGAGTGTGCACTTAACGTCACACTGGAGAGCTTAGCTGCAATCCAGCATCGCCTAAGTATTAACTTTCTCCGAGTGGGTACTTAACGTCACACTCGGAGGCTTAGCCGCGATCCAGCATCGCCTAAGTGTTAACTCTCTCCGAGTGTGCACTTAACGTCACACTCGGGGGCTTAGCTACGACCCAGCATCGCCTAAGTATTAACTCTCTCCGAGTGTGCACTTAACGTCACACTCGGGGGCTTAGCTGCGATCCAGCATCGCCTAAGTATTAACTCTCTCCGAGTGTGCACTTAACGTCACACTCGGAGGCTTAGCTGCGATCCAGCATCGCCTATGTTTTAACTCTCTCCGAGTGTGCACTTAACGTCACACTCGGAGGCTTAGCTGCGATCCAGCATCGCCTAAGTTTTAACTCTCTCCGAGTGTGCACTTAACGTCACACTCGGGGGCTTAGCTGCCATCCAGCATCGCCTAAGTATTAACTCTCTCCGAGTGTGCACTTAACGTCACACTCGAGGGCTTAGCTGTGATCCAGCATCGCCTAAGTAATAACCTTCTCCGAGTGTGCACTTCACGTCACACTCGGAAGGAGCTTAACAGCGATCCAACATTGGCTGTTTGCCTTTAGCTTCACCAAGAAACGCCAACCAAAAACCGAATCAACATTGCAACAGAAGAGCAAAAATCGGGTTCCAAAATTCTCGCAAAGATAGCTAACTCCATGCGGATGAAGTTTACCCGCACTGATTTAAAAGTGTGACGGCCAACAGAAGTGGCCAGAGTACCTTACAGATAAACACTCGGCATACCGAGGATAAAGTTTCTTACGCGTCAGCTGGGCCGGCACCAGGACTGGAGGGCTCCACGAAAGTGTCCAAGTCGATTCTGTCGGCGATGCGGGTAGCACTCTCAAGGAACGTCTCCATGAAGTCTTCGAATCGAAGCTTCTTCGTGTTGGCGACCTTCAGCGTCTTCAGTTTTTCCTCACGCACCTCCTTGCAATGGACTCGGACCAGGGACAGAGCAACATCTGCACCGCAACGAGCTGCAGATTTCTTCCACGACTGCACTCTGTTGGGAATCTCCGCCAGTCGACTCATCAGGTTCTCCATCTCCTGCCGCGACTCCTCTTCTGGCCAAAGCTCCTTGTCGATTCGGCCGACGACTTCTCTCAGTCGACCGATGAAAGGACCAACTTTGCCCACGCGGATGTGCGCACGGAGCAGATCCCGATTGGCGTCGTCGTCGAGTGGAACGTTCTCAAGAATCGAACGCTCCACGTCAGCCGCTTCAGCTTCGGCGTCAAAGCAAAAATCTGCGACAATAGGACAAACAGACAATAAGCGCCGAGTGCTACGCGCATAGCACAACCACTCGGAAAAATAAGGACCTACCAGCCAGTCGCGTCATCATCTGCCGAGCCCAGTCGCTCACATATTTCTCTTGCGCTCTGCATCATTTGTTCAGCACGTCCATCTGACTCATCAGCGTAGTCCTCTGCTTTCCCATCCTTTCCACTTCCTCAGTCAACGCCTTGTTCACTTCACGCGCCTGCTCCAATGATTTCTCCCGTTCCGCCAGAGCTTCCTTCATGCCGACCATTGCAAGCATGGCCGCGTCAAGTTCACCAGCGAACTGATTCCTCTCCGCCTTGAGAGCGTCATAGGCCGTCCCCATTTCACAAGTTTTCTGCCAACAAGAAACAAGGGACAATCAGAAAGTTCAACAACTAACAGTCTATGTTCTTCAGACCCCTGCCGATGCAAGCAGTCGACAGCGGTCTCGGGGACTACACCCAGTGGGTTCACTAAGAGTGACCCCACTGGCATGCACCTCAAGCAGGCCTTCCCTATTGAAATGCATGTTATCACCTACGCCTCCGAGGCCAATACTACCCGACCTGAGTACAACTTACTCTCGGGGACTCTTACCGTAAGTGCACTCCGACTGCAACAATTACTCGCACTCGGTAATCCTATTTACAGACACAACCAAACTCAAGGCAAAGTGTATAAAGACAACTGTCGGTGCAAGCACTCGACAGAAGTCTCGGGGACTACACCCACTGGGTTCACTCAGAGTGAACCCATTGCAAACAACAGCTGATATTCAATAACACTCAGTGGGCTACAGGGGAAAAGTAAATACTTACTAGACCACTTACTCGGATATCATCGCGCAGCTCCAAGCTCCGCTGGTACAAGGCCGCAACGGAGTCATAAGCCGTCTTGGCTTCTCCAGCCATCAGCTCTGCCTGCACCATGGCCCCCTTGGCCGCTCCCACCTGCTCATCCGGAAGACGCCGGATGCTGAATTCAGCATTCGACGAACCTGGAATCGTCGGAGGTTCCCGAGGCATCCCAAGGTCCGCCCCAGTCGGCTCCTCCCCCACCGGCACTGGTTCAGTCGGTGGCGGCACTTAGTCGGCGGGATGTCGGCGCCGGGAGCGGCAGCAGGAGGAGCAGCCTCAAGAACAGGCTCCACGGCGGGGTCGGCCCTCCCCTGGTCGGCCTCGTCCAGGCAAATCGCCCCTGACAAGTCGAATGACATGACGTCTCAGGAAAAGAAAGAAACAAGCCCTATGATAGAATTCGAGACGCGATGGGATAAAACACCTGACTCTCCTACAACACACCTGGCTAGGACGAAACGACGTTGTCCGTGTCCATGGGGTCGTCCCCTTGGCGGGCCGGAGAGGTGGCAGAGGTAGCGACCCTGTCGAGTGAAACCCATTCGACCTGTAATCAGGAGTTCACTCGGATAACAGAAAGAACCGAAAGCTAGATACACTTACGTGGAGGTGACAGGGATAGCAACCCTCATTCGCGGCAGAGCCTTCCGAGGCTTAGGCCCACTCGGCTTGGGCGCCCTGGAAGACTGGCCCGCGGGCTCAGCGGCGGCGTCCCTGGCCCTCTTGGTGCCTCGAACACTCGGGACCACCGGAGCAGTAGGCGGAGCACTCGACGACGCAGGGGGAGCTGAGGGGACGGCGGGCTCGTGTCGGCGCTTGGTCCGATGCTCTGGTCGTGGAGGTGGCGAGTCTTGCTCCTCATCTTCTTCCTCTTCCTCGTTGTCCTCCTCCTCCGATTCCTTGCTGTCGGAGACGTATTCGGCGCTCTCCACGCTGCCCTCCTGGCTACCTTCCTCCTCCTCCTCCTCCGGATTCCCATTCGAAACGGGGGAGAACCAGTTGGTCCACGCCTGCATGAAGTTCAGTCGGAAACAGTAGGCATCACACGGAGATATAAGCAAACGACTGGAATTAAGACAGTTCAATGCACTCGACTAGTGCCACTCACCTGATTCGGTGGGGGATGATCCGCGCTGTAAGGCTTCACTCGGCGAGCTCCTTTGGGATTCTCACAGGGACCCGTGATCTGGAGCACCCACGAGGTTACCCTCTCCTCGGTCACGCCCACCACGTTGGTCCGAGTGGAATCCTCAGGCCCCGTGTAATGCCACATAGCATGGTCGTGAGCCTGCAGAGGCTGGATCCGCCGACCAAGGAAGACTTCCAGCAGGTCTATACCGGTGACCCCCCTCCTGACGACATCCACGAGTGCCTCAACCAAAGGCTGGATGCCGTTCTTCTCGGCCTTCGAGAGCGCGAGCTGCTTAGGCGGGGCAGGCCGGTCTAGGCTAAAAGGAGGCAGCCCAGTCGGCGCATTCGGACAGGCGATGTCCTGGCAGTAGAACCACGTCGACTGCCAGTTCCTAACCGACTCACTCAACTGGAGAGCAGGATAGCTACTCCGACTCTTCTTCTGGAATCCTAAACCTTCGCAGAGCTGGAGGAGGTGAGTCTTATCATCCGACTGGCTAAGTCGTTTGATAGTCTGGGATCGGGCGGAGAAGATGTGTTTGAACAAACCCCAATGAGGGGGGGGGGGACAACCGATGAAACACTCGCGCAAAACAATAAAGGCAGAAAGATGGGCGATGGCATTCGGAGGAAAGTGGTGGAGTTGAGCCCCGAAGTGATTCATGATGCCTTTAAAGAAGGGATGCGGAGGCAAAGAAAAACCTCTGTGAACATGGCTGGGGAGCAGGACGCGCTCCCCCTCCCGAGGCGCTGGCTCGACCTTGTCGTCCGCCGG
This sequence comes from Hordeum vulgare subsp. vulgare, assembly GCF_904849725.1. NCBI lineage: Eukaryota > Viridiplantae > Streptophyta > Magnoliopsida > Poales > Poaceae > Hordeum > Hordeum vulgare. Next base: position 22,155,262 of record NC_058518.1, read on the forward strand.
CAGTCTCCAGGACTTATGCACGAGCATTCCGTGCTCCACCAGCTCCAGCAGATCTCCCTCCGTCACCGTAGAGGGAAGGAAGTCTCCTTGGATCCACCCCGCCGGCAGCGGTCGCTGCCGCCGCTGAGCAGGCGCCGCCGCCTTGCCCTTCTTCTTCCTCGCCTCCATCTTGCTGGTCTGACCCTTGGTCATGGAGGCGACGGCGAACTCTCGAGAGGAAAAGGAAGGAGGGAGTGTAGGAGCGCTGGAGGTGGCGAGGAAGACGGAGCAGGCGAGAGCGAAAGGGTCGGCGAGCGTAACGAAGAAGCCTCGCCGCCCAGATTTAAATAGGGTTCCGACTGGGTCACTGGCGGGTGGCCCCAAAACCTTATCCGCCCGACCGGCCGCGGCGATATCAGTGGAGGACTTGACGGCGCGAGAACCGAGGCGTCAGGCGCTACTCGAGTGCGCTGACGTCGTCCCCGCTGAGCGCGCGGAACCCGAGATTTGAGATCCCGGAAAATCCGCCGCTGTCAGTTGACCGGTCGCGTCAAAAGATGCCGCGGAAACATTCGGCTCCCGACAGTCGGTTTCGCAAGCACTTCCACTCGGATCGTTGGTCAGAAAAGGTAAAATGGATAGGGGCAAGCAACGCCCAAGCCGAATCTAATCCAGTCGGATCCGAACTTCAAGCACCGCTTCGTCGTATCAACCCCAATCCATTCGGGGACTAATGATGGGGTCATAGTCCTAGGGTAGGGTCATAGGCCTGCCATATAGGTCCTACCAAGGACTACCCCACACAAAGGACAAGACCCTAAGTCTACCCGGACTGGATTAAGGAATCCCCATCATCCAGTCGGCAACAGGTCCTGTATCATCCAGTCGGATACTAGCATTCGGAGAATACCAAGCTAACCGACTGGATACACTCGGTACATCGTAACCTCCCTGGAGGGAAACAGTCGTACGTTTCCGGGTGCATTTATTAGCATTTAGAGCGTACGTTACCTGTAACGTATGCATTCAATCGCCACTACTCCGCCCCTGAATCAGAACCGCGGTGGAGGGCAGCGCACTCTATATAAGCCGCCCTCCCCCATTGGTAAAGGGGTTAGCAAATCATTGTATTCCGTATTACACTCGACAACCAGCTCCGAGAGCACTGAGACGTAGGGCTGTTACCTCCATCGTAGAGGGGCCTGAACTCATACAACCTCGCCGTAGCTAGGACTCTGCCCATCTCATTCGTACCCTACACATCTACTGTCAGGCTTATACCCACGACAGTCCTCTTCGTACAAATCTTGCTACCTGTTGGCAAGATGTAAAGAGTAATTTTTCCACCATCACCAAATTGTGTGAAGATTCAGATTGGAGAACACATTAAGAATCTAGGCGGAACACACACATGCTCATGTATTTTTGGACACTAGTTAGCATGCACGTGCAACACACGTATAATTATTGCTCCCTCCGTCCGGAAATACTTGTCCTAGAGATGAATGTATCTAGACTTATTTTAGTTATAGATACATTCATTATATTCATTTTTAGGACAAGTATTTCCGGACGGTGGGAGTATAAAAATAAATATTCTTCCATTTTAGTTAGGGCACAATTATTTCAATAAAATGAACGCGTACTAATATAGGAAAAAACTTAATTTCAACTGAATCAGCTTTGCATATTTTTTTTTCATATGAGCATCATATCTCGTATCAAACATGCACACACAATGGACTTATCAACCATATAGACTTCACAAAAACAAATTACATGCAACATCACCGTAATCAATTTCATTCCACAATTGACAATCAAGTAACACTATTTTCATCTATTTTCGTAACTCCATCCTTTACGGAAGCAACAAACCATGTGTAATTAACTTTTGTATATAATCAATTTTTCTCGTTATATTTTAAGCTTGATCATATCTTCATTGATACTATGCACCTACAGTATAATCCAGTAAATCGGAAACTATCAAAGTATCAATAAATGGGGCACACAATTAACATCACAAAGATGCATCACCATGTATCACAAGCTATGCATACAACTTTTGCTACCATGACTTCGTGTAACCAAATAATAAAAAGTAACCACAACAATCTTGTGACACATTCAATATGTAACATAATTATGAAGCTCCACATGCCCTACAACCCACGAATCACCTCAAGTCCTTATAGTGTTGTGTAACAAAACCTGCACCTCACAAATGATATTTAGTAAAACTAAAATATGTATGCTCTAAAATGATACCTAGAGAAAGAATAAGTAGATTAAGCCGCAGTGGTGTGTATGTCTGATGTGTGTGAAGGCCTCCTGAATAGTGCAGTTAGTAGATTCTCCATCTACAAGAACATCAAGTACGATTATCATTTTTCCACCTTTGTATTTGTATTTAAATCATGATGATGGGACATTGCACAAGTAATCTACTGTGTTACAAAAGGTCACACAAAAACGCAGCTAAGTGCTTTTAAATGAACATACGTGCACTATAATTACAGGAATTACAGTAATAATGCTTGAAGCTGATCACTGTACTGTAATTACAGGAATGACATTAAATTTTATCCCACATGATGCTGACCAGCTGCAGTAATAATGATTTGAAGCAACACCGATGCTTGGAATGATTTGCACACACAAGCAAGCAAAAAAAATCAGGCTTATACCTGACGCAGGGAGCAGCAACTGCACGCGGTCACCGTGATATGCAACTAATTTAACATATTCAGTATGGGACAGAGGGAGTATAAGAACTGGGTGTCGGATGGCTAAGAAACAAGCAGTCCAAATCTGGCATGGCCACGGCTCTTCCTCCTCCTCGTGAGTAGCGGCGCCGACCAGTTGCTGAGCTCCTTTTCTTGGCTCCTTCTCGGTTCTGGCAGTTAATGGAACTAAGGTTTAACCTAGAGCGAATTGTTATTGTTATTGTGAAAGTATAGAGAAATGCTTCCTCTCACCCTGGAAGTTAATGAAACTAAGGTTTAACCTAGAGTGAATTGTTATTGTTGCAGCTAGTGATAGTAGACTTGTAGATTGTAACTAACTTACTAAAAATCTAATAATCAGGAACCATGAAAAGGAACGATTTAAAAGTATTGGTACAACTTTACTTGTGCAATAATAAGGAAATAACCTAAAGCAAACTGTAAGATCTCAAGCAAAAATGAAGTTGTGCAGGACTTACAATATCCATCGACACAATATCCATCGACGCAAAATGGCTGCTATAACTGAAGCCCGGAATACAAAATGCCGAGAAGTTACATGATAGAACTGCATAAACTTAAGTGCAAAGATTAAAACAACAGAATTACATAAACTTACAAGTTTTTGCAGATTGTTTTAAATCAATTATTTTCTATTGATTATCTTCAACTAATATAGAGTTGGAATAGCTTACATTGATGATTGGTAGTAGTACTTGGTATCCATCAACATTTGTTAGTCAAACCGAGACTGCTTAGAACCATCTTCAACAGAACTTACAGGTTTACCCCATGAGGCCCATTGTAGCATATACGCACAGATATCCAATCCTTAGAAGCTTCCCATTATACAGAAACACCCCACCACGGGGTTGCTCGGCAATCTGACCAGCCAGATAACATCATGTAGCTGTACATCATTGGTTGCAGCGACACCCAATGAAAATGAAAATTGATCAGCGACACCCCGCCCCTGACTCACGTGCACGCCGTAGCACGAGACAAGAAAATGCCACGCCTATCGATCCCCCTTTTTTCGTTGTTGCCTAGTACTGTACGCCAGTTGTTGCGTACGCCTCGCACCTACACTACGCATCACGTCTGTGCGCGGAGCGAAACCTCAAGACGGTTGCTGTCCTGTCGCTACTCAGACGAGGGGTAAAAGATAGTACTGTACCACGAATTCGTGAGCTCTAATGCATCGACGGCAAGCGATGGAATTAGTAATAACGTACCTGGCCGACGATCCCGGCGTCGCGCATCCACTCCGACGGGATCTGGAACCGGCCATACCTGCAGGTGGCGCCGTCGCGGACGCGGGCGAGATCGTACACGCCGTGCTCCAACCTGCACGCACGCCGCACCGTCATTGGTTGGTTGGTTGCCACATGACAAAACGCCCGACGATCGTGGAGGTGCGCTTACTTCTCAAAGAGGGCCTGCATCTTCTTAAGCGCGGCGGCGCAGGGCTGCCGGGGGTCGTCGCGGAACGAGGACGCCTCGCCCTTCAGCTTCTTCAGGTCGCGGTACCCGAACGCCGCCTCCCGGAGCGCGTCCGCCTTCTGCTCCGGCCACTCGAAGTGCTTCAGCACCGCGCGTTCGTCCACCTGCAACCACGCCCACCAAGCCATTACTAACTGCCATCACCGGTGGCCATCGAACAAGCACCTCAAGTGAATTCATTTTCGTTTTGGGGCATGCACGCACCAGGCGGGATAGCTCGTCGTCGAGCCACTTGACGAAGCTGACCACGCCGTCGATGTTGACGAAGGCCGCGCCCTCCACCTCCTTGATCAGGAACCGGATGTTGACGGGGAGGGGGAGGAGGAGGCGGACGGGGAGGGGGCGTTGGACGCGGAGGCGACAGCGATGGTGCAGGCTAGGGCGTCTGCCGTTAATTCTTCCTAATTTTCTGTACTTGATTGGTTTCTCTCTTTTTTCGTGCCGGTGCAACAGTTTTTCGCTGTAAGTAGGGAGAGGTGGAGCACGGTCAGCCTTAGTTTATTTGGTAAATGCACACGGTGGTGATGCATGAATGGTGGAAGCCGTTAGATTGTAATTTGTTGTCTAATTGTGTGGTGGTGATTGGTGTTTGTTTTTTGGGGGATAATAGTTGTGTGTATTTAGAGAAGTTTTCGTTTGATCTTTTATTAGTAAGTATAGATAAACAAACGTACCAATATAGGAGAGTAGGTAATCGTGGGAGAGAATCAGCAGCGGAAATCCAACATAGGCGAAGAGCACGCGGAGATCTTCGAGATTCAATCCGTAGAAAGCAAGAAAAAATCCTGAATCCAAAACCAAAGGAGAACCTCGTCTTGATCCAGAGAACTGAAAACAAAGGAGAACCTCATCATGATCTAGATCTCAAGGGGAGGGGTGATAGTAGAGATTTCATGCCGCAAGATCTCCTTCAGATTGTTGTTGTTTTTTCTAACGGGGAAAGAAGGAGATTGAGATTGACGTAGTTCCTTTTTTAGGGTAGTTCCTTTGGTTTTCTATAAGAAAAGAATACGCTCATATTGTTGTTGTTTTTCTAACGGGGAGAGAAGTAGATTGTGATCGGCGTTGCTCCTTTGGATTTCTGTTAGAAAAAAAAATAGGTCGATTAAGAAGAACTAATTAGAATAGTTCGGTTAATCTCCACCGTAATAATTTGGTCCCACTAAAATAAATGGCTCATAAATTCTAATTAACGTGGTAATTTCTTGAGAGTGCCTAATTAGTATAAGTATAGATTTGTATATCAATTTTGTGTAAAACATTCAGATCAAAATCACGTTCCAGTGAATTTACAAAATTCCTAGACTGAGAGCGAAAGTTTCTATTTTTCAGCAAAATCAACTTGCAAACACCGTAGACCATCTCAAAGGTCTTACTTGGGTCAAACACTAATTTAAATAAGAAAACACAATCATTACAGAGGTAATAATGTGTGCAAAACTAAAAACAGAAGCAAAAACAAAAGCATAAAAATAAAATTGGGTTGCCTCCCAACAAGCGCTATTGTTTAACGCCCCTAGCTAGGCATAATGCAGTAGATCTAGGTATTGTCATAATAGTAAGGGTGATCATCAATGCTCACCTCATAATCCCTTCTTTCAGCAGTAAGTTTCCTTTGTGGGAAGCAAAAGTAATCAAAAGGGCTAAATTTAATAGGATAAGGATCCTTAAGATCAACTGATCAAGTGCGGGAGGATTAGGTTCCTCCTTCGGCCCTCTATAGTGTATAATCAATTCATCATTGTAGGCTTTCCTCTGGTGGAAGGTCATAAGTCTATCTCCTAGTATGAACTCTAATCCATTATTTTGTATAGCAAAATTATCGTTGAGTTCAGAAATCTTATCAACCAAAACCTCAATAGGAACCTTTTTCTCAAATTTTTTGTTATAAGCAACATAATCCGGAGAATGCATTCTCATTATTTCTTCTTGATTAAAAAGGATCTCCTTTATGTGGGGACATCCACCATTAATTTTATAATGAGAAAAAATTCAATAGCCTCTTTCATGATGAATCTAAACTCGTGGGCTAGAAATATAGTGGCAGCACGCTTAACGAAAGCAAGGTGAATATTAGAGAACTCAAGAAAAATCCTTTGTATGCAAGGATGCATATGAAAAAAATTGCCTCTCAAGTTCAACTATTAGTAGTGTTATGGCGTCCGCAAGGCTATTAGTTTTATTAAGGATAGGCCCTGCTAAGGTAGGTAGCGTACCAGCACAAGTAAAGAAATCTTGAATGCCACCTTTTCCAATAACATTGCCGCTACCTATGCAGATTTTTTTGTATGCTTGATAATAGGTTCTCTATGAGAATCATTATTCACTTCAAGATTATTACTATCCTTTTCAATGTAAACCTCCCCAGATTCAGACATGGTGGCAACGAATATATCTAGCACACAAGCAATCAAACGAAAATACGAACGGAAGAAGGGCGAATAAAAAGGCACATCTTTTTGGTATTTTCTAAAAATTGTTTTAGAAGTGGGGGAGAGAAAACGAGGGGCAAAAGACAAATAATGTAAATGCAAGAGATGAGTTTGTGATGGGTACTTGGTGGGCTTGATCTTGCTATGTATCCTCCCCGGCAACGGCGCATGAAATCCTTCTTGCTACTTCTTGAGCTTGCGTTGGTTTTCCCTTGAAGAGGAAAGGGTGATGCAGCAAAGTAGATAAGTATTTCCCTTAGTTTGTTTAGAACCAAGGTATCAATCATGTAGGAGGAACAAGAAAATCCCTAATCTTAGCACCTACACAAACAATCAAATACTTGCACCCAACGCTAAAAGGGGTTGTCAATCCCGTCACGGTTATTTGCAATGATGAGATCTGATAGAGATAGATATAAAAGATTGCTAGAACTAAAAGTAAAAAAAAATTAAATAAATGGAAGCAATATATTTTTGGTATTTTTGGTTTATAGATCTGAAAGTATAATATGGAAAATAGACCCGGGGCCATAGGTTTCACTAGAGGCTTCTCTCATGAAGGAAAATAATACGATGGGTGAACAAATTACCCTCGACCAATTGATAGAAAAGCGAATAATTATGAAGATATCCAAGGCAATGATTATGCATATAGGAGGCACGTCCGTGTCAAGTAGATCGAAACGATTCTGCATATACTACTATTAGTCCACACATCGCCCGACTCTTGCCTGCATCTAGAGTATTAAGTTCATGAAGAACAGAGTAACACATTAGGTAAGATGACATGATGTAGAGGGATAAACTCAAGCAATATAATGAAAGCCCCATCTTTTTATCCTCGATGGCAACAATGCAATACGTGCCTCGCTACCCATACTTTATCACTGGGTGAGGACACCCCAAGATTGAACCAAAAACTAAGAACTTCTCCCATTGCAAGAATTACCAATCTAGTTGGCCAAACCAAACCAATAACTCGAAGAGACTTGCTAAGATATGAAAACATGCTTATAAGAATACAGAGAAGATTGAAGTAATATTCATAGATAATCTGAACATAAACCCACAATTCATCGGATGTTGACAAACACACCGCAAGAGAGTATTACATCGGATAGATCTCCATGAAGATCATGAAGAACATGGTATTGAAGAACAAAGAGAGAGAAGAAGCCATCTAGCTACTAGCTATGGACCCGTAGGTCTGTGGTGAACTACTCACGCATCATCGGAGGGGCAATGGAGTTGATGTAGATGCCCTCCATGATCGATTCCCCCTCCGGCAGATTACCGGAAAAGGCTCCCAGATTGGATCTCACGAGAACAAAGGCTCCCGGCGGCGGGAAAGTATTTTTTTGGTCTTGTTCAGGTATTGGGGGAATATTTGGGAATTTATAGGATGAAGATTAGGGTTAGGAGGCCTATAGGGGGCCCACGAGCCAGGGGGCGCGATCCCCCAAGGGTGCGCCCTACAGGCTTGTCGTCTCCCGGTAGGTCTCCTGCCCCCTTCTCCAAGTCTCGCGGGTTTCTTCTGGACAAGGAAAAATCATTCCGGAGATTTTATTCTGTTTGGACTCCGTTTAATGTTCCTTATCTGCAATAGTGAAAAACATGGAAAAAATAAAAACCGGCACTAGGCTCTAGATTAATAGGGTGGTCCCAGAAATAATATAAAATAGCATATTAATGCATATAAAACAGCCAAAATAGATAATATAATAGCATGGAACAATCAAAAATTATAGATACGTTGGAGACGTATCACTACGCCTCGGTGCCGATGCACTCGCTGGTGAACGAGGAGGGGGCTGTCTGTTGGAAATATGCCCTAGAGGCAATAATAAATTAGTTATTATTATATTTCTTTATTCATGATAATCGTTTATTATCCATGCTATATTTGTATTGATTGGAAACACAATACTTGTATGGATACATAGACAAAACACTGTCCCTAGTAAGCCTCTAGTTGACTAGCTCGTTGATCAAAGATGGCCAAGGTTTCCTGGCCATAGGCAAGTGTTGTTACTTGATAACGGGACCACATCATTAGGAGAATCATGTGATGGACTAGACCCAAACTAATAGACGTAGCATGTTGATCGTGTCATTTTGTTGCTACTGTTTTCTGCGTGTCAAGTATTTGTTCCTATGACCATGAGATCATATAACTCACTGACACCGGAGGAATGCTTTGTGTGTATCAAACGTCGCAACGTAACTGGGTGACTATAAAGATGCTCTACAGGTATCTCCGAAGGTGTTAGTTGAGTTAGTATGGATCGAGACTGGGATTTGTCACTCCGTGTGATGGAGAGGTATCTCGGGGCCCACTCGGTAATACAACATCACACACAAGCCTTGCAAGCAATGTGACTTAGTGTAAGTTGCGGGATCTGGTATTACGGAACGAGTAAAGAGACTTGCCTGTAAACGAGATTGAAATAGGTATGCGGATACTGACGATCGAATCTCGGGCAAGTAACATACCGAAGGACAAAGGGAATGACATACGGGATTATATGAATCCTTGGCACTGAGGTTCAAACGATAAGTTCTTCGTAGAATATGTAGGATCCAATATGGGCATCCAGGTCCCGCTATTGGATATTGACCGAGGAGTCTCTCGGGTCATGTCTACATAGTTCTCGAACCCGCAGGGTCTGCACACTTAAGGTTTGACGTTGTTTTATGCGTATTTGAGTTATATGGTTGGTTACCGAATGTTGTTCGGAGTCCCGGATGAGATCAGGACGTCATGAGGGTTTCCGGAATGGTCCGGAAACGAAGATTGATATATAGGATGACCTCATTTGATTACCGGAAGGTTTTCGGAGTTACCGGGAATGTACCGGGAATGACGAATGGGTTCCGGGAGTTCACCGGGGGGGGGACCCACCCCGGGGAGCCCATAGGCTTTGAGGGTGGCGCACCAGCCCTTAGTGGGCTGGTGGGACAGCCCAAAAAGGGCCCTATGCGCATTGGAAGGAAAATCAAAGAGAAAAAAAAGAGGAGGTGGGAAGGGAAGGAAGGACTCCCACCCACCAAACCAAGTCCAACTCGGTTTGGGGGGGAGACCTCCCCCCCCTTGGCTCGGCCGAGCCCCAAGGCAAGGTCCCCTCTCTCCCACCTATATATACGGAGGTTTTAGGGCTGATTTGAGATGACTTTTCCACGGCAGCCCGACCACATACCTCCACGGTTTTTCCTCTAGATCGCGTATCTGCGGAGCTCGGGCAGAGCCCTGCTGAGACAAGGTCATCACCAACCTCCGGAGCGCCGTCACGCTGCCGGAGAACTCTTCTACCTCTCCGTCTCTCTTGCTGGACCAAGAAGGCCGAGATCATCGTCGAGCTGTACGTGTGCTGAACGCGGAGGTGCCGTCCGTTCGGTACTAGATCGTGGGACTGATCGCGGGATTGTTCGCGGGGCGGATCGAGGGACGTGAGGACGTTCCACTACATCAACCGCGTTCACTAACGCTTCTGCTGTGCGATCTACAAGGGTACGTAGATTGGAAATCCCCTCTCGTAGATGGACATCACCATGATAGGTCTTCGTGCGCGTAGGAAATTTTTTGTTTCCCATGCGACGTTCCCCAACACTATCACCTTCCTCCCCGTGCCAACCGGCACCTCCGACGTCGTTCGCCTTGGAGCCGGCATGGAGGGCACCACACCTCAACAGGACATGGCCTCCATGGATGGCCGCCCCAGTCGTCGCGCTGGCTCATGGGATCCGGCGGGTCTCGGCCTCGCCCTCGCCCTGTCGTGCGGTGTGCGCCTCGATACCATCATGGTCCCCTCTTCCTCCGACGAGGAAGACTACCCCATGGCTCACTGGTGACCGATCGGAGTGGAGCAAGGTGGCACCGGCGGATTTGCTACCCCCATCGAGGTGGTCGAGGACTTGAGGTCGTGGGTGGTGCAGGAAAGGCTCTTGCCTTATCCTTTTACCACCCCTCCCCTCTACCTTATGCGGCGACTGATTTGGGACAGCAAAAGGCCGTGGCGGCCCAGGCCCAAGCGCCCAGCTGCCCTCTGTTTTCATTTTTTCTTCTTTGTATTAGTTAATTTTAGTACTAATTATTGTATTAGTGCAATATTAGACTATATCTAGTAGTGTTTAGTAACTAGTTTGACTATTTACATTTAGTCCAGTTTTAGATTTATCCTAGGTTAGGACTTGTGTAATTATTAGTATATTGATATTATGGAGTGACTTGATAATATAAATAAAGTACCATATTTCATCCGGGAAGTATGACATGTTCCGTGTGTTTACCACATATTTCTTGAACATGTTTTTGCGACTGAGACCAGTTTCTCTCGCATATCAAACTTGCAAATTTTTGAATTTTCTTCCTTATTATATTTGCAATCATAAGGTAATGAGTTTGGATCTATGATTTGTCAATCTCGACAAACGATTACCTTCAACGTGTATTCCTTATATCTAATTTGTAGCATACACAAGGTAATGACCATGCAGCCTGTTACTGTGAGATCTAAGTGATCTTGAAATGTGTTATATTCACACAATTGAGGTTGAGAATTTCTGAAGTTTTCACTTGACTATCAAATTTTTGCATTCTTATTAGAAAACCATGATGGTTTTTAATTTACCACGCGTAAATTAATTTTCTTTGGTTCCCCTTGTAGGCAAAGATGGCTGTCAAAGAGTTTGAGGAGCTTGCCCTCAATGGTCACAACTACCCTACATGGGTTATGGACATCAAGATCAGTCCTGCGTCCCGTGGGATAGCGCGTGCAATCCAGCCCCCGAAGACTCCTCTCCCGGCTGGAGCCACGATGGTGGCAGAACAACAGAATTATGCTGCCTTATTCATCATAAGGCACTATGACAACCCGAGACCGACGTTCGAGAAGATTCTCCTTTTCTTTCCGTTTTTGTCGTGTGATTATTTTATTTGTCGCATCATGCGCATCATCCGCATTGCATCGGCATCCCGTTGCCGTCAGTTTTCAAAATTTGCATTCGTTATTAGTTGCCGGCCCATCTCCTGCTGCGTGCCTCGGCCTGCCTCCTCTCCTCCATGTGGGTCGAAGCCCATAGGGTGAGCAAGCCCCAGCCCTGCTCTATCTAGCGCCATGCGCGCGTCTTTGATATATTGCGAATGCTTAGATTCGGCCCGTCTAGTTTTTATTTATGTTTTCGGATTTATTAATGTTTTAGAAATATGCCGTATTTTAAAACACCCGTAGATTTTAAACCGTGTGTCGGATCGAAACGTTTTAAATATGAAACTCGATTAGTTTTCCGCATAGATTAATAGTTTGCAACTTGCATACATGTTTAAAGTAGTTTGACCTACGGTTTACCTAGATTTACGTGCTGTCCTAATAGAGGATTATCCCATATATAATTTTGTGCGTGTCCGGATTGCTCAAATCCCGTAGTTTAAATGCTCATGTTTTTAGGGACCTTTTGTCAAGTATTTTAGAGTAGTTGTTTGCATTTTTGCATGTAGGTTCCCTTGCTAGTTTGTTATATCGCGTTTAGGACATATTCTCGCATATTCGGGTAGCGTTATTTTTATTTTGCAACCCCACATATTATATATGTTTTCGGGGTAGAAAAATCCATAGAATTTAACTGTGCATTTAGTTTTAGCTTTTGGGCAAGTTAGTGCGCGTGATATTTTGACATGTTGCCTTTTTTGTTTATGTTGTGGGATTTAATCCGTGCATGATATGAAGGAGTTGTCAACTAGAGATATGCCCTTGGATGTGTAGACTAGCCCCTGGTGATTTTGGTTGCTTTAGAAATCCATGTTTAGGTGTTGGTTGCTTGCTCTCACCATGCTAGAAAATAGTGCTCATTTGGAGATGCTGAAATATTTCTAAGTCTGAAATCTGTTATATTTTGTTGTTGTCTTCCCATGAGTTTATCTGGTGATCTGTAGCTCTTTTGAGGATGGTGCAATGGAGTTAGTAGTAGACCTTAAGATTCTCTAGCATGCTGTGTATTTTCGTGCCATTTGGAGTTCTGTAACATATAGTTTTGCTGTTATCAATATGCCTTCAGATCGAAAACTGCACTGTCATAAACTGATATTTTTACTAAGTCTGAAACTGTGTGTGAGATGCCCTTTTGTGAGTTCTTTTCCTAGTGATACATGCTTCCATGCTAAATGTTATTAGTAGCATGTTGTAGTGTATCTTGCCCTCTATTGTCTCATGCCTTGGTTGAGCATTTTGGATTTGTGTAGCTAGTTGTTCAAGGGTGTAGAAAATGCTATGTGGCTGATTTTGGCAGATTGTAGTGATTTCTTGTTTAGCTCATAGTTGTTGAACCGTTGCTCCGTTTTGATCATGTCCTATATGAAACTTTCTTAGAATCTCGTGTAGTTTCATATTATCTTGTTGGTTGTAAGTTTTGAAATGCTTGTGAATGTCGTTGCACACATATTGCATTCATGGCATCATATCTTGCGTTGTTTGTATCTTTTGAACCGTAGCTCCGTTGGAGATGTTATTTATGTGTAAATTGATTGAAATGAACATTTATTTTGCTGTTTAACAAATATTAAAACATGTTATTTCAGATCTGGACAGAATTATAAATTAACGTATGGGGTCATCTCGGAGATGCTATATGTCATTTCCGACCTCATTTAAAATGCCTAGATAGATAGCTTAGTTACGCTTCACCTCTTGCCATGGTAACCAACATTTAATATTGCCGTGTACCTAATCGGGATAGAACTAAATAATTCTATGTTGAGTTTCGTCAATATGCAACTCGTTGCATGTTGAACTTCATTTAATGTGTAGTGTTTGATTGTTGAGAATTGACATGCCTTGTCTTGCATATATTCATCTGATCATGGATCATATGTGGATTGCATCTTGTCGTGCATGTGCCGTGGTGAATATCGTGTGTTGATTCTTGTTTCCGGTTTGCTTCGGCTCGATAGAGTTCCGCAAGCGTGTCGGAGAGTGAGGACCCGTACGACTACATCAGTTCGTCTGCTTCATGGAGTCGTTCTTCTTCCAAGCGGGATCTCAGGCAAGATGACCATTTCCTTAGATACCATTACTCTCATTGCCATGCTAGTTTTACCGTTTCTATCATTATGTCTCGTCGCCTACCACCTGTTGCATATCAGCCTCCCAACATTGCCATGAAAACCTTCAACCTGTTCACAACCTAGCAAACCACTAATTGGCTATGTTACCACTTGCTTAACCATGTGTTAGCGTTGCTAGTTGCAGGTGCAGTTGCTTCCATGTGATAACATGGGTTCCTTGTTATATCACCCTATAAAATGCTATTTAATTTAATGCACCTATATACTTGGTAAAAGGTGGAAGGCTTGGCCTTTCTAGCCTGGTGTTTTGTTCCACCTTTGCCGCCTTAGTTTCGGTTACCGGTGTTATATTCCATAACTGAGCGCTCCTAACACGATTGGGGTTGTTATGGGGATCCCCTTGATAATTCATTTTAGATTAAAGCTCGTCTGGCAAGGCCCAACATTGGTACTATATTTTCCCAACATAATAATTCTGTTAATACTGAAAATCATAGGGTGTCATGAACCCAAGGAGTAATTCTACATAATGTAGGGAGGGCCAGTGCTGATGGTGCTGGTCCAAAACAGAGCATCTTATTAACGCTACCCAGGGCAACTCGGCGTTTGGCGTGGTAACCATCGCTCATCCGTCGTGTCCTGAGAACGAGATACGCGGCTCCTATTGGGATCGTCGACACGTCGGGCAACCTTGCTGGATTAGTTTTACCTTTGACGAATGTCTTGTGCATCGGGATTCCGGTGATGCTTTGGGTAATCTTAGAGTTGAGGTTTTCCACTAAGGAGTCCGACAAGATCGCGAGCTTCGTGATCGAGGATTTCTATGCGGCTTGTGGTAATTTGTGATGGACTAGTTGGAGCACCCCTACAGGGTTAAATCTTTCGGAAATCCGTTCCCGCGGTTATGTGGCAACGTGAAAACTTTGTTTAACACTTGTTCTAGATAACTTGAAATAAACTTAATTAAAATATGCCAACTGAGTGCGTAACCGTGACTGTCTCTTTCGTGAGCTCCTTCTCCGATCGAGGATACGGTGGGGTAATGTTTGACGTAAGTAGGTGTTCAGGATCATTCATTTGATCATCAGTAGTTCACATTTGCTATGCGTAGATCACCCTCTCTTTGTTCTTGTACTCGTAAGTTAGCCACCTCATATAATGCTTAGTCATCTGTTGCAGCCTCACCACTTAACCTTACCTCACCCTTTAAGCTTTGCTAGTCTTAATACCTTTCGAAATGAGGTTGCTGAGTCCCCTGTGGCTCACAGATTACTACAACACTAGTTGCAGGTACAGGTAACAGTTACTTGACGCGAGCGCGTTGATTGTTCATTTGGAGTTGCTTCTTTTTCCTCTTCCTCATCGATCTAGGATGGGTTCCTGGCCGGCAGCCTAGGATAGCAAGGATGGACGTCGTTTTCTTTTCTCATTTATTTTTCGTCCGTAGTCGGACCCTACTCCTCTTCGTGATGTTTATGTAATGTACTGATGATACTCTGATGTAGCTTGTGGCGAATGTAAGCCAATCCCATATATCTCATCTTTTCAGTACATGTACTTGTAACGATATCCATTCTTGCGAAACGATAAGATGCGCTTCTATCCCTGTCAAGGCCCTCGTGCCTAAATAAGGATAGGATTGCATCTTGGGCGTTACAAGTTGGTATCAGAGCAGTACCGACCTAGGAGCCCCCTTGATTGATCGAACTTGGCAGAGTCGAGTCTAGTGAAAAATTGCTTTGAGTCTAGTTATATATCGGAGAGTAGGATTCTTATTCACCTCTTCTATGCTCTGGTGAGGAATCTTGACGTAATAATTTTAATTCTACTCCTCTTCTCACTCAAAAAAAACTTAGGATCACGCGGATATTTTTGGAATCTATATGATGTCGATGTGACGTAGTTTTTTCTAGGTGCCTCCTGTCTGACTTGATTTCTTCCGGAGAGTCGAGCTCCAGGGGATTCTTGAGCATATCGCTATCATTCAAATTTCTTAGTATCTCGGGCCGAAGGATGTTTGAAATTGCTTCAATACTAGTAGTGGCGAGAGGATTCTGCTATCCCACAGACAACAGCGCCAAAAGTTGACACGTTGACAGAGGCTGGGCTTCCGTTGGTTCTGCCATTGAAGAGGAAAGGGTGATGCAACACAGGAGCAGTAAGTATTTACCTCACTTTGAGAACCAAGGTATCGATCCAGAAGGAGGGTCTCGTCAAGTCCAGAGTACCTGCGCAAACACAAACAAGCTTCAACCAACGCTTCAAAGGGGTTGTCAATCCCTTCAAGATTGTTTGCAAAGTGAGATCTGAAGGCGGAAAGTGCAACGAAGTAAAAAGTGTAAGGCTGAAAATATGGTGCGGAGTAGACCCTGGGGGCCATAGTGTTCACTAGAGGCTTCTCTCAAAATAGCAAGTATTACGGTGGGTGAACAAATTACTGTCGAGCAATTGATAGAACCGCGCAAAGTCATGACGATATCTAAGGCAATGATCATGCATATAGGCATCACGTCCGAGACAAGTAGACCGATACTTTCTGCATCTACTACTATTACTCCACACATCGATCGCTATCCAACATGCATCTAGTGTATTGAGTTTATGACGAACAGAGTAACGCTTTAAGCAAGCTGACATGATGTAGAGGGATAATCTCATACCAATGATGAAAACCCCATCTTTTTACCCTTGATGGCAACAACACGATGCGTCCCTCGCTACCCCTTTTGTCACTGGGTGAGGTCACCGCATGGTATGAACCCAAAACCAAGCACTTCTCCCATTGCAAGAATCATAGATCTAGTCGGCCAGACAAAACCCACAACTCGAAGAGAATTACAAGGATATGAAATCATGCATAAGAGAGATCAGAAGAAACTCAAATAAGATTCATAGATAATCTGATCATAAATCCACAATTCATCGGATCTCGACAAACACATCGCAAAAGAAGATTACATCAGATAGATCTCCATGAAGATCATGGAGAACTTTGTATTGAAGATCCAAGAGAGAGAAGAAGCCATCTAGTTACTAGCTGTGGACCCGTAGGTCTATGGTGAACTACTCACGCATCATCGGAGAGGTCATGGTGTTGATGAAGAAGCCCTCCATGTCCGAATTCCCCCTCCGACAGGGCACCAGGACGTGCCCAAGATGGGATCTTGCGGAGACAGAAGTTTGCGGTGGCAGAAAAGCGATTGCGATGATCTCTTGATTTTTTCTAGAATTTATGGGATTATATAGGCGAAAGATCTAGGTCAGGGGACCTCCAGGGGGCCCACAAGCCTAGATGGCACGGCACCCTGGCCGCGGGGTGGGGGCTTGTGGGGGCCCCTGGAGCTCCTCTGGCTTGGCTCCCAAGTTCTCCGATCTTCTTCCGTTCCAAAAAAAATCTTTTCGGGGATTTTCTTCCGTTTGGACTCCATTTCAAAATCTCCTCTGAAAGGGGTCAAAAACATGAAAAAAACCAGGAACAGGCATTTGGCACTGAGTTGATAAGTTAGTCCCAGAAAATAAATAAAAATCATGCAAAGCATCCAAAGTTTGACAAGATAATAGCATGAAACCATCAAAAATTATAGATACGTTGGAGACGTATCAGAGTCCGGCTTCCCCAGTACTGGTGCAGAGAGTTACGGATGTGTCGCCATACTTAGTATCGTTGTGATTACGAGTGTCTGAGATAGATGAGGTTCTAAGATTCTGGTTATGTGTTGACGGATGTGATACACTGGATGGGTTAGTATAGGAGTTGAGTGATATATTACTCCTTGTATCCGTGGACCAGATTGCATGACCAGAAATTTTGGGAGTTCTTAGGTGGGAATTCAAGTAGTTACTTATAGGACAATCTTACAACAAATTTATGATGTTAGGTTGGGGTTCGACATCTAGTGGATTCGTTTGTTCACGGTCGACTTACAGCGGTTCTCGTTGTGTCTTAAAGAGTCCTTGTAGCCTGCTACGACTCGAGGACGCCTTGCACATGATGGCTACTGTAGGGATCGAGCCCGTGCGATCCTGTCCATGAAAATATCGAGCGGAATCTCTCTCATGAATTTGTCCTGGCTTGTTTCGTAAGCCTCACCCTTTGTTTTGTTGGAATATGGTAATTCGAGTTGCTTCGATGTCAAATGGTGAATTCATATCTTTCCAAGAGGTGCTCTCATATTTTTATGGGAATGCTAGTTCTTTTGCTCAAATCATTGTCTAATCAATTCTTTTCAACCGGAGTCGTCATGTCAATACACGCAACCTACAGGCAGTTGGCTCTGATACCAACTTGTGACGCCCTCGGCTTAATCGTACGCTAACCATAGACGCAAATGCGTACGATCAAACCCAAGGACTCACGGGAAGATATCACAACACAACTCTAGACACAAGTAAAATAACATCAGCTTCATATTACAAGCCAGGGGCCTCGAGGGCTAGAATACGAAAGCTCGATAAACACACGAGTCAGCGGAAGCAACAAATATCTGAGTACAGACATAAACATGGGGTGCCTTAGAGAAGGCTAGCACAAAAGATACAGCGATCGAACGAGGCGAGGCCTCCTGCCTGGGAACCTCCTAACTACTCCTGATCATCAGCGGCCTCCACGTAGTAGTAGGCACCGTCGGGGGTAGCAGTCGTCGGCGGCGGCGGGGACCTCCATCTCCTGGGCTCCAACATCTGGTCGCAGCAAACGGATCAAGGGGACAAGGGGGGAGCAAAGCAGCGGTGAGTACTCATCCAAAGTACTCGCAAGTCTTACATCAGAACTATTCTAATTATGCATCAGTATCAAAGAAGGGGGTTATAGGTGGACTGACTGCAGCAATGCGAGAATAGAGAGAGAAGGCCTAGTCCTATCGAAGACTAGCATCTTCAGGGTCTTGCAGCAATAGACGAGAGTAGAACACGGGTAAAACATTAATAATCATATTGTTGCAGCAATATTAAAGGTGAGGTCACGCCTAAGGATCCTCCCTCGACTCCCTGCGAGGAAGCAATCCCGAGGCAAACTAATTCCAGTTAAGTAACAATTGTAGTTGTATAAGATCGGGGCACAACTCCAAGTCGTCCTCTAACCGTGGACACGGCTATCCGAATAGTTAATTTTCATCCCTGCATGGGTGCACCACATGTCCCGTCACGCTCGATAACACTCTGGCCGGACATACTTTTCTGGGTCCTATCCGGCCTCGGAATATCGACACGTCGCAGCCCCACCTAAGACTAATCAGAGAGGCCAGCCCGCCGGTCTAAATCCTAAGCACAAAGGGTTCGTGGGCCCAGTTCCCCTTCACGCTCCTGCACGTGGCGTGGGCGGCCGACGTCAGTCCTAGCATCCCTTAATCACAAGCGCGATGCATCTCGGGACCACTCGGGCGCGCGCCGCTACATTGCTGGCATCTAAAAAGCTTCGGCTGATACCGCGACGCCGAGTACCCATAATTCTTCCCGCGTAGCCGGTTAGTGCGAAAAGGTCTCCGACCAACCCAGATCAAATACCCAAATCCATTAACATTTTAATTAGGCCATCAACACAGTCTCACGGGAATCCACCCGTCTTACAACTAATCACCAAAGATCCCAGTAACATGGTCGAGTAACTGTGTGGTTGTAACATCGGGAGGAATCCGAGGTATCACCCTCGTTGGATTCCGAACGATGTACCCGTCAAGGTGGGCTTAGAGGAATCACCCTCGGGGGTCCCACACTCGCGGGGTGGCACGATAGAGACTTCATCGGGAATGGTGAAAGAGGAATCACCCTCGATAACCACGACCGACTAGCTATACTACAGAGATATCATCAGGAGTACTTAGCGAGGTGTCACCCTCGGTACCCGATAGTATCCCTATAGCGTCGTACAACGAAGGGGGTGAGTGTGCTGTGTCGGGTCTGGCTCGTCGATCAGAGATCGAGATTGAAAACAAGCGGGGCAAGCAGTAGGAAGAAATACATAGGCGATATAGGAATGATCAAGGGGAGTTTGCTTGCCTTGCTGCTCTGCGGCAAAGGACTGATCGACAGGGTCGTAGATGTACCCAGCAGCAACGTCAGTCTCGGGGTCTAACGGTAAGAAGAGGGGGAAGAAACAATAAATAATAGCACCGATGCAACACAAAGCATGACATGGAAAGATGCAGGCTAGACATGAGCTAACGCAGGAACATCCGTCATAGACGGGTCGGAAGAATATCTGACGATATTTTTCCGGGTCTCGGGCTACTACCAGTTATACTGGAAACGATGGAAAAGTTCCATGTTTGCTATGCTAGGGACGCGTGACAGACGAATGGACCGTGTATCCGGGTTCGTCTCGCTTTGCTGATCAACTTTCATGTTGAAATTATTTTGATCTGACTTACGGATTATTTAATATTAATTTTCAAAGTTTTATTAATTATTTAGGAATTAAAAACAGATTTAGCTATTTTAATAAAATCCCATTATGACATCATCGCGATGTCATGCTGACATCAACATTTGACTGGTCAACTCACCAGTGGGTCCCGAACATCATAGGCACAAGTTTTATTTAAGATTAAATATTAATTAATCAGATTAATTTAGTGGGGGACCCACGTGTCATACTCTAATTATGTTAATTAATTATTCTAATTAACAGATTAACTTATATATTTATTTAACTAATTCATTAACTCATTAATTAATTATTATATCTATTTATTTATTTATTTAATAAAAACATTATTTTTATAATTTATATTAACTATCGCGTGGGGCCTCCCTGTCATAGACAGCGGGTGCGTTGGCCCCACCGCTAAGTGACCTAAGGCCATTTACTCATTTCATTAATCACAAATACATAACCATACACATGTCGTATTTCTCCACATGCCTATATACGCAAATACTTACATAAATACGGGTATCAAATACATACATACATACATACCGAATACAACATTTGTTTTTTCTTTATTTTCTCTCAAAACTCTTATCTCCCTCTCTGTCAACAGACAACACAGAAACAACTCTCTGCTAACTCAACATAGAAGAACCAAATGTTCAATCCTTCCTACCGGAGTCTACCTTCGACGGATCGGGGTCCCGTTTGCCGGAACGGAACCGGGACGGTGAGGAGAACGACATGGTGGGAGGAGCCCGAAGAGGGGCTCACCGACGTTGACGGGAGGGGCCGGTGAAGCCGGAGTTCGCGGGAAGGGGCGGAGGAGACGGCGTGGAGGCGGACGAGGCAGCGACGGTGACGGTGACGGCGCGGTTCCGGTGAGGACGGTGGTGATGGTGGTGACGCGCCGGAGTTGGTGAAGGGGGCCGGCCGACGGTGGAGGTCCGAGGTGGCCGGGGCCCCTGTCGGCGGAGTGGAGGCCGAGGGGGGGCGGCTCGCCGGCGGGAAGGAGGAGGCCGAGGGGCTCGCCGGCCGGGATTAGGGGGGCCGACGGGAGGGGAACCGAGGGAGAGGGCAGGGGGGATCGAGCGGTGGAGTGGGGATCCGAGGGGAGGGGCGACGGGGGAGCTCGCCGGTGGGAGGAGAGGGGCCGGCGGGGGAGAGGCCGCCGGCGGGAGGGCCTGGGAGGGAGGAGGCGACGTGGGAGAGGAGGGCTCGTGGGGGTGGGGGTCACGGGAGAGAGAGGGAGTTACGGGAGAGAGAGGGGAAGCGTGGGGGGGTGGCGGCGCTAAGGGGAGGGAGAGGGAGCGAGCCAGGGGGGCTAGGGTTGAGCGGGAGGGGGCGCAGGGGCCTGGCCGGTTGGGCCTCTTGGCCCAGCCAGGCCAGGGGGGTGGGGGGGCTTTCTTCTTTTTTTTTTTATTATTTCTTTCTTTCCTATTTATTTTACTAACTGATTTTTCTTTTTAAATACTTTCTTTTATTATACTTTTTTTTTACAATTTATTATACATACTTTTAATTCTCTCTTTCATATACATATTCTTTTAATATTAACATGAATTTATAAAATACTTTTCTTTTGTTTTCAAATTTTGGATCCGGACAAACTCGAATCAACGCGGGTCTGAGATGGGAATTCGATGACGTGGCATCATTAGCGGTTGATCACTGTAGCTTAATTACAATAATTACTGTTGCAAAAGTCGAGGATGTCACAATTCTCCCCTACTAACAAGAATTCTCGTCCCGAGAATTAAGAGGTAGAGGGAAAGAGCCCGGGGTATTCATCACGAAGATGATCCTCGCGTTCCCAAGTGGCTTCATCTTCAGAGTGATTTGACCACTGCACCTTAAGGAACTTGGTGACCTTGCGACGAGTCTTACGTTCAGCTTGGTCGAGAATGCGGACCGGATGCTCTTTATAAGAGAGGTCTTGTTGTAGTTCAAGCATATCGTGATCCACTGCTCGAATAGGGTCCTTGAAGCAGCGACGGAGCTGAGAAACATGGAAGACATCGTGAACCTGAGAAAGGTTCGCCGGCAGTTACAATTGATAAGCCACTCTTCCACGCCTTTCGAGAACAGTGAAAGGACCAATATAACGAGGAGCTAATTTGCCCTTGATTCCGAAACGGTGTGCACCTCTCATTGGTGTGACACGAAGATAAGCCTTTTCGCCAGGTTGATAGACCATATCTTGATGATGACGGTCATACTGACTCTTCTGACGAGACTGAGCAGCCTTCAGATTCTCATGAATAATGCGGACTTGATCTTCGGCATGTTGAATAATATCCGGACCGAAGAGTGATCGTTCCCCAGTTCTGACCAATTCAGAGGAGTTCGACACCTTCGCCCATACAATACTTCGAAAGGGGCCATCTTCAGACTAGCTTGATAGCTATTGTTGTAAGAAAACTCGGCATACGGGAGAGATTCCTCCCATTTCTTACCGAAAGAAATGACACAAGCTCGAAGCATGTCCTCGAGAATTTGGTTGACTCGTTCAATTTGTCCCTGGGATTGAGGATGAAATGCAGTGCTGAAGGACAGATGAGTCCCCATAGCCTTCTGAAAACTTTCCCAGAATTTTGAAGTGAACAAGCTGCCACGGTCCGAACTGATTACCAACGGAATACCATGAAGTGAAACAACTCTTGACATATAAAGATCTGCCAGCTGACTAGCATTAATCGTTTCTTTGACGGCCAGGAAATGTGCAACTTTGGACAGTCGATCAATGACGACAAGAATAGCATCATTACCTTTCTGAGACCTGGGAAATCCAGTGACAAAGTCCATTTCAACGTGGTCCCATTTCCACTCGAGAATAGAGATAGGTTGCAGAGTTCCAGCAGGCTTTTGGTGTTCTGCTTTGATACGCTGGCATATATCACATTCTGCCACATAGAGTGCAATGTCTTGTTTCATATTGGGCCACCAGAATCTTTGCCGGATGTCTTGGTACATCTTGGTACTACCCGGGTGAATAGACAGTGGTGTGTCATGAGCTTCTTCCATCACCTTCCCAGTCATCCTGAGATTTTCCTCCTTATTTGGGACGAATAGGCGACCCTTGAAATACAAGGCGCCACCTTCATCAACAGTGAAAAAGGAGGGTTTACCCTTCACAATATAGCTCTTAATCCTGTCGACATCATCGTCAAAGTCTTGCAGATTCTTTATGGAGCTCACAAGATCTGGTTCAACCACTAGGTTACTGGGGGAACCCTGATTAACAACACGAAGGTTCATCTTTTGACACTCTTCAGGAGGGGGAACAAGGTAACCCTGAGGAACAATGTGGAGGTTCAGCTTACGGAATTCCTCTTGCAGACGATCGTGAACCTGATGAACCTGAAGGTGGTTGCAGTATGACTTGCGACTCAAGGCATCAGCCATTACGTTAGCCTTGCCAGGGGTATATGATATACTACAGTCAAAATCTGCTATACGCTCCATCCATCTTTGTTGACGCAGGTTCAGCTCCGGTTGAGTGAACAAGTACTTCAAACTTTGATGGTCGGTGTAGATTTCACAGCATTACCGACAAGGTATTGTCGCCGTTCCTTCAATGCATGAATGACTGCGGCAAGCTCGAGGTCATGAACTGGGTAGTTCTCTTCATGAGCACGCAGTTGACGTGAAGCATACGCGATCACCTTGCGATCCTGCATTAGGACACAACCTATTCCTTGACGAGAAGCATCACAGTATATGACGAAATCCCTTTTCGTATCTGGAGGAGCAAGTACTGGAGCGGACGTCAGTTTGTCCTTGAGTGCCTGGAAACTTTCCTGACATTTATCAGTCTATTCATACTTAACACCTTTGTGAAGCAGGTTGGTTAAGAGCTTCGCAATCTTGGAGAAGTTCTCGACGAATCGACGGCAATAGCTGGCGAGTCCGAGAAAACTTCTGACTTGCTTGACATTCTTCGGGGGAGTCCAGCCAAGAATAGCTTGAATTCGTTCGGGGTTGACCGCAATACCATCCTTGGAAATCACATGACCAAGGTAAGTCACTTCGTCTAGCCAGAACTCACATTTGGAATACTTCGCATAGAGTTTATGCTCCCGAAGCTTATCCAGTACAAGACGAAGATGTTCAGCATGCTCTTCTTTGTTCTTCGAAAACACCAGAATATCATCCAGATATACCACGACAAATTTGTCGAGGTAGTCCATGAATATATAATTCATCAGTCGCGAGAAGGTTGCCGGTGCATTGGTTAAGCCGAAGGACATGACGGTGTACTCGTATGATCCATATCGAGTAACAAAGGCGGTCTTTGGAATATCCTCCTTGCGAACACGGATCTGGTGGTATCCCAATCTCAAGTCGAGCTTAGAGAAAACGGTGGAACCAGCAAGTTGATCATACAAATCATTTATCCGAGGGAGAGGATATTTGTTCTGAATAGTGGCCTGGTTGATAGGACGATAGTCTTGAACCAATCGATTTGTCCCATCCTTCTTCTTAACAAAGAGAGAAGGTGCTCCCCAAGTAGAGGAACTCGGACGGATGAAACCCAGACGGAGCGAGTTGTCAATTTCTTGCTTAAGTTCAAGGAGTTCATGTGGTGGCATTTTATAAGGACGCTTGGCAATAGGAGTGGTACCGGGTACCAAGTCAATGAAAAACTCGACAGCTCGAGCAGGGGGAATCCCCGGAAGTTCTTCTGGAAAGACATCTGAAATTCTCGGACCACTGGTATGTTTTCAATCCCTTCCAGAGGCGACGCATTTAATGCATTCAAAGCATACAGCCGTGCCTCAGCATTACGGACGAGATGCGCATGGTAGCTTATTACTTCATCTGAAGGGTGTAGGAGGTGGACGGTCTTGGTGGCACAAACGATCGATGCCGTATGAGCTTTCAACCAGTCCATCCCCAATATGAGATCAATGTTGGATGACTTTAGTAGGATGGGGTTGGCAAGGAATTCTAATCCTTCAATTTCAACTGGAACATGGGGGCAAACCACAGAGGTTCGGCATTCGCCCCCAGGGGTGTTTACCACTATCGGGATGTTCATCTCTTCGCTCCTAATGTCATGCATGTATGCAAAATTTTCCGACATAAAGGAATGCGATGCTCCTGTATCAAACAATACAGAAGCAGGTACTGAGTTAACGAGAGTGTACCCATCACGGTAGCAGGCTGGTCTTGAGCTTGACCCATATCAATGTTGTTGGCCTGACCACGAACTTAAGCAGGCTTAGTGTTGAAGTTGCGGTTCTGGTTGTTGCCACTGCCAGTTGCGGGAAGTGCCAGCTGATTCGGATTCTGCCTGCAGTCTCTAGCACGGTGACCTGGATGGCCACACTTGAAGCACAACCCGTCCTCAGGACAGGAAGGAGGAACTCGAGGCGGTGGGGCTGGAAGCCTCGGCTGCCTAGGCGGTGGAGGAGGCAGGCGAGGTGCAGCATAGGACGGCCTCGGAGTAGGAGCAGGTGCATGGTACATGTTGTTGGGAATCCAGATCTTCCGCTTCTGTGCAGATGAGCCCGAAGATGAGCCCATGTCACGGTTGCGCTTGTTGTTATCTTTGTATTCCTGCAGACCAGTCTCGACCTGAATAGCCTTGTTCACGAGGGTGGCGAAATCAGCATAGTCCTGAACGAGGAGTGTCAGCTTGATATCAAGGTGGAGGCCTTCACAGAACTTCTCCTGCCTGCATGCATCAGTCGCAATGTCTTCTTCAGCATAGCGAGATAATTCCAGAAATTCCCGCTGATAAGCATCCACAGTCTTGTTGCCCTGGACCAAGTTGGGGAACTCACGCTTCTTCCGGTCCATGATTCCCTGGGGAATGTATCGAGCACGGAAAGCAGCCTTGAACTCTGCCCAAGTGATGATAGTTCCATCGGGCTGAGAGCGCCTGTGGCTGTCCCACCATTGAGCAGCGGGACCCTTCAGAAAGTAGGCGGCAAAGTTGACATAGCTCGCTAGGGGCACATTGGCAGACTCCAGCTCGTAAGAAATGTCACGGAGCCAGTCATCAGCATCTAGAGGCTGAGTTGAGCTGCGGTAGATCGCAGGGTTGAGACGGCAGAAGTCTTGCAGTGTCACGCCTTGCGGTTGGTTCATGATCGGCCTTTGGAACTGATCCATGAGCCCTTGCATAAACTGGCGGTTCAGCTCAAACTGTTGGATCATCCCCGCCATATACTCAGGAGGCGGGGGTGGTGCATCGTTGGCAGGGCCACGCGGGCGGCCAGCTGGTCTAACCATCCTGTTAAATTTTTAGCAGGGGTAGTTTAGCTTAAAGTAATTGAAAGGCATCGCACGCATTCATGAAGTAATTAAGCATTATGAAAGGGAAATGCGATAGATACTCCATAGTAGTAGAGTTCGACATACAGACCCATACACAAGTTCGATTACAGACTAACGATTACAAATTCGAAATTTGGCGATAGCCCGGACGCATTAGACGATACCCTGGACTCACTAGGCGGCGCGCACGCACACGGTGGAAGAGTACCACAACGAGATGTAGCGATAAGGCTACATCAGCGTCGGAGAGGATGAACGAATCCTGGTAGCTGGCGGTGATAGAAGGTAGGGACAGGACCCTGTGTCCCGTTGTGACTCTAGTGATGGTACCGCATCCAGTCGAGCAGCTGAGGTCCAAGTGCAGGGGTTCTACCCCCAACATGTGTCCACTCGAGAGCTGATGGTAGCTCTGTCCTGCTCGGCTCGCGGATGCGCATAGGGGGAACCCTCGGACAGTGTGATGGCTGCAGCTCTGTCAACGCGTCATAAAGACGAGAGCGCGTAGCATACAGCTCCACAGTCAGAGCTCGGAAGGCACGATCCATTGCCTCAGTGTACTGCACCAGAATCCGCACGTCGTAGCGACGCGTCACGTAGGGGGCGCAGACAGCGACGTAGGAACGGAAACTGCGCTCCCGAACGTCAGAAGCGTAGGCAGTGAGATCAGACCCAGTCTCATCCCCAGCGGGAGCATGCGGGATGTATCTGAAAGGGCTCTCCTCCAGGTGAGGGTACGCTCCACGGAGACGGGTGATGGCGATGTAGGCCGCATCATGGACGGCCATCTCAACCGACACTCCAATACCACAGAACACGTGGCGCTCGAGGGTCTCGCCGCCCCTCTGGTCGAAGATGCGAACCTCATCCTGGTACTGGTACTGGTTGTACTCGCGGAAATCCTCGAACACAGTGTACTCGGGGTACCAGCGATATCCCAGCCTGGTCAGGAGATCGACCAAAATGGCCGGGAACCCAGTCGTCTCGGTGGCCCGTGTCAGGCGCATGTGATGTCTTGCGGGACGCATCTGAAAATAAGATTGACGGATGTCAATGACAGTGTGTGTAATACATATTCAGGAGAAAAAGAGTAGATAGTCCAACGCTCTGGATCGATGTGATTCGAGAACCTAATGTTAGAGTTAGTAAAATCTTTGACCCGAAAGAGAAGAGAAAGTAGAGCCCAGAGTATAGGAAAGGAGTAAAAGATACTAATACCACCCAATTGAGATGTGGGCCCGTAAGCCACAACATCAGTGTTAGTAAAGTTTTTCAAACACTAGACTCAACTTCGGCCAAGGAGTTGGAAAGGGGGCTACCTACAGGCAGTTGGCTCTGATACCAACTTGTGACGCCCTCGGCTTAATCGTACGCTAACCATACACGCAAATGCGTACGATCAAACCCAAGGACTCACGGGAAGATATCACAACACAACTCTAGACACAAATAAAATAACATCAGCTTCATATTACAAGCCAGGGGCCTCGAGGGCTAGAATACGAAAGCTCGATAAACACACGAGTCAGCGGAAGCAACAAATATCTGAGTACAGACATAAACATGGGGTGCCTTAGAGAAGGCTAGCACAAAAGATACAATGATCGAACGAGGCGAGGCCTCCTGCCTGGGAACCTCCTAACTACTCCTGATCATCAGCGGCCTCCACCTAGTAGTAGGCACCGTCGGGGGTAGCAGTTGTCGGCGGCGGGGACCTCCATCTCCTGGGCTCCAACATCTGGTCGCAGCAAACGGATCAAGGGGACAAGGGGGGAGCAAAGCAGCGGTGAGTACTCATCCAAAGTACTCGCAAGTCTTACATCAAAACTATTCTAATTATGCATTAGTATCAAAGAAGGGGGTTACAGGTGGACTGACTGCAGCAATGCGAGAATAGAGAGAGAAGGCCTAGTCCTATCGAAGACTAGCATCTTCAGGGTCTTGAAGCAATAGACGAGAGTAGAACACGGGTAAAACATTAATAATCATATTGTTGCAGCAATATTAAAGGTGAGGTCACGCCTAAGGATCCTCCCTCGACTCCCTGAGAGATAGCAATCCCGAGGCAAACTAATTCCAGTTAAGTAACAATTGTAGTTGTATAAGATCGGGGCACAACTCCAAGTCGTCCTCTAACCGTGGACACGGCTATCCGAATAGTTAATTTTCATCCCTGCAGGGGTGCACCACATGTCCCGTCATGCTCGATAACACTCTGGCCGGACATACTTTTCTGGGTCCTATCCGGCCTCGGAATATCGACACGTCGCAGCCCCACCTAAGACTAATCAGAGAGGCCAGCCCGCCGGTCTAAATCCTAAGCACAAAGGGTTCGTGGGCCCAGTTCCCCTTCACGCTCCTGCACGTGGCATGGGCGGCCGACGTCAGTCCTAGCATCCCTTAATCACAAGCGCGATGCATCTCGGGACCACTCGGGCGCGCGCCGCTACATTACTGGCATCTGAAAAGCTTCGGCTGATACCGCGACGCCGAGTACCCATAATTCTTCCCGCGAAGCCGGTTAGTGCGAAAAGGTCTCCGACCAACCCAGATCAAATACCCAAATCCATTAACATTTTAATTAGGCCATCAACACAGTCTCACGGGAATCCACCCGTCTTACAACTAATCACCAAAGATCCCAGTAACATGGTCGAGTAACTGTGTGGTTGTAACATCGGGAGGAATCCGAGGTATCACCCTCGTTGGATTCCGAACGATGTACCCGTCAAGGTGGGCTTAGAGGAATCACCCTCGGGGGTCCCACACTCGCGGGGTGGCACGACAGAGACGTCATCGGGAATGGTGAAAGAGGAATCACCCTCGATAACCACGACCGACTAGCTATACTACAGAGATATCATCAGGAGTACTTAGCGAGGTGTCACCCTCGGTACCCGATAGTATCCCTATAGCGTCGTACAACGAAGGGGGTGAATGTGCTGTGTCGGGTCTGGCTCGTCGATCAGAGATCGAGATTGAAAACAAGCGGGGCAACTGAACTACGGGGTCGGAGGGGATGACTGCTCCACCTATACTAAGCATATTAAGGATACACGACTGAAAGCAGTAGTTCATCAAAAACAGGCTATGCATCAGATATAGGAGCTACCTACAACAGTAGCAAAATACTAATGCAAGCAGTAGGAAGAAATACATAGGCGATATAGGAATGATCAAGGGGAGTTTGCTTGCCTTGCTGCTCTGCGGCAAAGGACTGATCGACAGGGTCGTAGATGTACCCAGCAGCAACGTCAGTCTCGGGGTCTAACGGTAAGAAGAGGGGGAAGAAACAATAAATAATAGCACCGATGCAACACAAAGCATGACATGGAAAGATGCAGGCTAGACATGAGCTAACGCAGGAACATCCGTCATAGACGGGTCGGAAGAATATCTGACGATATTTTTCCGGGTCTCGGGCTACTACCGGTTATACTGGAAACGATGGAAAAGTTCCATGTTTGCTATGCTAGGGACGCGTGACAGACGAATGGACCGTGTATCCGGGTTCGTCTCGCTTTGCTGATCAACTTTCATGTTGAAATTATTTTGATCTGACTTACGGATTATTTAATATTAATTTTCAAAGTTTTATTAATTATTTAGGAATTAAAAACAGATTTAGCTATTTTAATAAAATCCCATTATGACATCATCGCGATGTCATGCTGACATCAACATTTGACTGGTCAACTCACCAGTGGGTCCCGAACATCATAGGCACAAGTTTTATTTAAGATTAAATATTAATTAATCAGATTAATTTAGTGGGGGACCCACGTGTCATACTCTAATTATGTTAATTAATTATTCTAATTAACAGATTAACTTATATATTTATTTAACTAATTCATTAACTCATTAATTAATTATTATATCTATTTATTTATTTATTTAATAAAAACATTATTTTTATAATTTATATTAACTATCGCGTGGGGCCTCCCTGTCATAGACAGCGGGTGCGTTGGCCCCACCGCTAAGTGACCTAAGGCCATTTACTCATTTCATTAATCACAAATACATAACCATACACATGTCGTATTTCTCCACATGCCTATATACGCAAATACTTACATAAATACGGGTATCAAATACATACATACATACATACCGAATACAACATTTGTTTTTTCTTTATTTTCTCTCAAAACTCTTATCTCCCTCTCTGTCAACAGACAACACAGAAACAACTCTCTGCTAACTCAACATAGAAGAACCAAATGTTCAATCCTTCCTACCGGAGTCTACCTTCGACGGATCGGGGTCCCGTTTGCCGGAACGGAACCGGGACGGTGAGGAGAACGACATGGTGGGAGGAGCCCGAAGAGGGGCTCACCGACGTTGACGGGAGGGGCCGGTGAAGCCGGAGTTCGCGGGAAGGGGCGGAGGAGACGGCGTGGAGGCGGACGAGGCAGCGATGGTGACGGTGACGGCGTGGTTCCGGTGAGGACGGTGGTGATGGTGGTGACGCGCCGGAGTTGGTGAAGGGGGCCGGCCGACGGTGGAGGTCCGAGGTGGCCGGGGCCCCTGTCGGCGGGGTGGAGGCCGAGGGGGGGCGGCTCGCCGGCGGGAAGGAGGAGGCCGAGGGGCTCGCCGGCCGGGATTAGGGGGGCCGACGGGAGGGGAACCGAGGGAGAGGGCAGGGGGGATCGAGCGGTGGAGTGGGGATCCGAGGGGAGGGGCGACGGGGGAGCTCGCCGGTGGGAGGAGAGGGGCCGCCGGGGGAGAGGCCGCCGGCGGGAGGGCCTGGGAGGGAGGAGGCGACGTGGGAGAGGAGGGCTCGTGGGGGTGGGGGTCACGGGAGAGAGAGGGAGTTACGGGAGAGAGAGGGGAAGCGTGGGGGGTGGCGGCGCTAAGGGGAGGGAGAGGGAGCGAGCCAGGGGGGCTAGGGTTGAGCGGGAGGGGGCGCAGGGGCCTGGCCGGTTGGGCCTCTTGGCCCAGCCAGGCCAGGGGGGTGGGGGGGCTTTCTTCTTTTTTTTTATTATTTCTTTCTTTCCTATTTATTTTACTAACTGATTTTTCTTTTTAAATACTTTCTTTTATTATACTTTTTTTTTACAATTTATTATACATACTTTTAATTCTCTCTTTCATATACATATTCTTTTAATATTTAACATGAATTTATAAAATACTTTTCTTTTGTTTTCAAATTTTGGATCCGGACAAACTCGAATCAACGCGGGTCTGAGATGGGAATTCGATGACGTGGCATCATTAGCGGTTGATCACTGTAGCTTAATTACAATAATTACTGTTGCAAAAGTCGAGGATGTCACAATTCTCCCCTACTAACAAGAATTCTCGTCCCGAGAATTAAGAGGTAGAGGGAAAGAGCCCGGGGTATTCATCACGAAGATGATCCTCGCATTCCCAAGTGGCTTCATCTTCAGAGTGATTTGACCACTGCACCTTAAGGAACTTGGTGACCTTGCGACGAGTCTTACGTTCAGCTTGGTCGAGAATGCGGACCGGATGCTCTTTATAAGAGAGGTCTTGTTGTAGTTCAAGCATATCGTGATCCACTGCTCGAATAGGGTCCTTGAAGCAGCGACGGAGCTGAGAAACATGGAAGACATCGTGAACCTGAGAAAGGTTCGCCGGCAGTTCCAATTGATAAGCCACTCTTCCACGCCTTTCGAGAACAGTGAAAGGACCAATATAACGAGGAGCTAATTTGCCCTTGATTCCGAAACGGTGTGCACCTCTCATTGGTGTGACACGAAGATAAGCCTTTTCGCCAGGTTGATAGACCATATCTTGATGATGACGGTCATACTGACTCTTCTGACGAGACTGAGCAGCCTTCAGATTCTCATGAATAATGCGGACTTGATCTTCGGCATGTTGAATAATATCCGGACCGAAGAGTGATCGTTCCCCAGTTCTGACCAATTCAGAGGAGTTCGACACCTTCGCCCATACAATACTTCGAAAGGGGCCATCTTCAGACTAGCTTGATAGCTATTGTTGTAAGAAAACTCGGCATACGGGAGAGATTCCTCCCATTTCTTACCGAAAGAAATGACACAAGCTCGAAGCATGTCCTCGAGAATTTGGTTGACTCGTTCAATTTGTCCCTGGGATTGAGGATGAAATGCAGTGCTGAAGGACAGATGAGTCCCCATAGCCTTCTGAAAACTTTCCCAGAATTTTGAAGTGAACAAGCTGCCACGGTCCGAACTGATTACCAACGGAATACCATGAAGTGAAACAACTCTTGACATATAAAGATCTGCCAGCTGACTAGCATTAATCGTTTCTTTGACGGCCAGGAAATGTGCAACTTTGGACAGTCGATCAATGACGACAAGAATAGCATCATTACCTTTCTGAGACCTGGGAAATCCAGTGACAAAGTCCATTTCAACGTGGTCCCATTTCCACTCGAGAATAGAGATAGGTTGCAGAGTTCCAGCAGGCTTTTGGTGTTCTGCTTTGATACGCTGGCATATATCACATTCTGCCACATAGAGTGCAATGTCTTGTTTCATATTGGGCCACCAGAATCTTTGCCGGATGTCTTGGTACATCTTGGTACTACCCGGG
Organism: Hordeum vulgare subsp. vulgare; assembly: GCF_904849725.1. Taxonomy (NCBI): domain Eukaryota; kingdom Viridiplantae; phylum Streptophyta; class Magnoliopsida; order Poales; family Poaceae; genus Hordeum; species Hordeum vulgare. The sequence continues at coordinate 22,188,166 of NC_058518.1, forward strand.
TGAATAGACAGTGGTGTGTCATGAGCTTCTTCCATCACCTTCCCAGTCATCCTGAGATTTTCCTCCTTATTTGGGACGAATAGGCGACCCTTGAAATACAAGGCGCCACCTTCATCAACAGTGAAAAAGGAGGGTTTACCCTTCACAATATAGCTCTTAATCCTGTCGACATCATCGTCAAAGTCTTGCAGATTCTTTATGGAGCTCACAAGATCTGGTTCAACCACTAGGTTACTGGGGGAACCCTGATTAACAACACGAAGGTTCATCTTTTGACACTCTTCAGGAGGGGGAACAAGGTAACCCTGAGGAACAATGTGGAGGTTCAGCTTACGGAATTCCTCTTGCAGACGATCGTGAACCTGATGAACCTGAAGGTGGTTGCAGTATGACTTGCGACTCAAGGCATCAGCCATTACGTTAGCCTTGCCAGGGGTATATGATATACTACAGTCAAAATCTGCTATACGCTCCATCCATCTTTGTTGACGCAGGTTCAGCTCCGGTTGAGTGAACAAGTACTTCAAACTTTGATGGTCGGTGTAGATTTCACAGCATTACCGACAAGGTATTGTCGCCGTTCCTTCAATGCATGAATGACTGCGGCAAGCTCGAGGTCATGAACTGGGTAGTTCTCTTCATGAGCACGCAGTTGACGTGAAGCATACGCGATCACCTTGCGATCCTGCATTAGGACACAACCTATTCCTTGACGAGAAGCATCACAGTATATGACGAAATCCCTTTTCGTATCTGGAGGAGCAAGTACTGGAGCGGACGTCAGTTTGTCCTTGAGTGCCTGGAAACTTTCCTGACATTTATCAGTCCATTCATACTTAACACCTTTGTGAAGCAGGTTGGTTAAGAGCTTTGCAATCTTGGAGAAGTTCTCGACGAATCGACGGCAATAGCTGGCGAGTCCGAGAAAACTTCTGACTTGCTTGACATTCTTCGGGGGAGTCCAGCCAAGAATAGCTTGAATTCGTTCGGGGTTGACCGCAATACCATCCTTGGAAATCACATGACCAAGGTAAGTCACTTCGTCTAGCCAGAACTCACATTTGGAATACTTCGCATAGAGTTTATGCTCCCGAAGCTTATCCAGTACAAGACGAAGATGTTCAGCATGCTCTTCTTTGTTCTTCGAAAACACCAGAATATCATCCAGATATACCACGACAAATTTGTCGAGGTAGTCCATGAATATATAATTCATCAGTCGCGAGAAGGTTACCGGTGCATTGGTTAAGCCGAAGGACATGACGGTGTACTCGTATGATCCATATCGAGTAACAAAGGCGGTCTTTGGAATATCCTCCTTGCGAACACGGATCTGGTGGTATCCCAATCTCAAGTCGAGCTTAGAGAAAACGGTGGAACCAGCAAGTTGATCATACAAATCATTTATCCGAGGGAGAGGATATTTGTTCTGAATAGTGGCCTGGTTGATAGGACGATAGTCTTGAACCAATCGATTTGTCCCATCCTTCTTCTTAACAAAGAGAGAAGGTGCTCCCCAAGTAGAGGAACTCGGACGGATGAAACCCAGACGGAGCGAGTTGTCAATTTCTTGCTTAAGTTCAAGGAGTTCATGTGGTGGCATTTTATAAGGACGCTTGGCAATAGGAGTGGTACCGGGTACCAAGTCAATGAAAAACTCGACAGCTCGAGCAGGGGGAATCCCCGGAAGTTCTTCTGGAAAGACATCTGAAATTCTCGGACCACTGGTATGTTTTCAATCCCTTCCAGAGGCGACGCATTTAATGCATTCAAAGCATACAGCCGTGCCTCAGCATTACGGACGAGATGCGCATGGTAGCTTATTACTTCATCTGAAGGGTGTAGGAGGTGGACGGTCTTGGTGGCACAAACGATCGATGCCGTATGAGCTTTCAACCAGTCCATCCCCAATATGAGATCAATGTTGGATGACTTTAGTAGGATGGGGTTGGCAAGGAATTCTAATCCTTCAATTTCAACTGGAACATGGGGGCAAACCACAGAGGTTCGGCATTCGCCCCCAGGGGTGTTTACCACTATCGGGATGTTCATCTCTTCGCTCCTAATGTCATGCATGTATGCAAAATTTTCCGACATAAAGGAATGCGATGCTCCTGTATCAAACAATACAGAAGCAGGTACTGAGTTAACGAGAAGTGTACCCATCACGGTAGCAGGCTGGTCTTGAGCTTGACCCATATCAATGTTGTTGGCCTGACCACGAACTTAAGCAGGCTTAGTGTTGAAGTTGCGGTTCTGGTTGTTGCCACTGCCAGTTGCGGGAAGTGCCAGCTGATTCGGATTCTGCCTGCAGTCTCTAGCACGGTGACCTGGATGGCCACACTTGAAGCACAACCCGTCCTCAGGACAGGAAGGAGGAACTCGAGGCGGTGGGGCTGGAAGCCTCGGCTGCCTAGGCGGTGGAGGAGGCAGGCGAGGTGCAGCATAGGACGGCCTCGGAGTAGGAGCAGGTGCATGGTACATGTTGTTGGGAATCCAGATCTTCCGCTTCTGTGCAGATGAGCCCAAAGATGAGCCCATGTCACGGTTGCGCTTGTTGTTATCTTTGTATTCCTGCAGACCAGTCTCGACCTGAATAGCCTTGTTCACGAGGGTGGCGAAATCAGCATAGTCCTGAACGAGGAGTGTCAGCTTGATATCAAGGTGGAGGCCTTCACAGAACTTCTCCTGCCTGCATGCATCAGTCGCAATGTCTTCTTCAGCATAGCGAGATAATTCCAGAAATTCCCGCTGATAAGCATCCACAGTCTTGTTGCCCTGGACCAAGTTGGGGAACTCACGCTTCTTCCGGTCCATGATTCCCTGGGGAATGTATCGAGCACGGAAAGCAGCCTTGAACTCTGCCCAAGTGATGATAGTTCCATCGGGCTGAGAGCGCCTGTGGCTGTCCCACCATTGAGCAGCGGGACCCTTCAGAAAGTAGGCGGCAAAGTTGACATAGCTCGCTAGGGGCACATTGGCAGACTCCAGCTCGTAAGAAATGTCACGGAGCCAGTCATCAGCATCTAGAGGCTGAGTTGAGCTGCGGTAGATCGCAGGGTTGAGACGGCAGAAGTCTTGCAGTGTCACGCCTTGCGGTTGGTTCATGTTCGGCCTTTGGAACTGATCCATGAGCCCTTGCATAAACTGGCGGTTCAGCTCAAACTGTTGGATCATCCCCGCCATATACTCAGGAGGCGGGGGTGGTGCATCGTTGGCAGGGCCACGCGGGCGGCCAGCTGGTCTAACCATCCTGTTAAATTTTTAGCAGGGGTAGTTTAGCTTAAAGTAATTGAAAGGCATCGCACGCATTCATGAAGTAATTAAGCATTATGAAAGGGAAATGCGATAGATACTCCATAGTAGTAGAGTTCGACATACAGACCCATACACAAGTTCGATTACAGACTAACGATTACAAATTCGAAATTTGGCGATAGCCCGGACGCATTAGACGATACCCTGGACTCACTAGGCGGCGCGCACGCACACGGTGGAAGAGTACCACAACGAGATGTAGCGATAAGGCTACATCAGCGTCGGAGAGGATGAACGAATCCTGGTAGCTGGCGGTGATAGAAGGTAGGGACAGGACCCTGTGTCCCGTTGTGACTCTAGTGATGGTACCGCATCCAGTCGAGCAGCTGAGGTCCAAGTGCAGGGGTTCTACCCCCAACATGTGTCCACTCGAGAGCTGATGGTAGCTCTGTCCTGCTCGGCTCGCGGATGCGCATAGGGGGAACCCTCGGACAGTGTGATGGCTGCAGCTCTGTCAACGCGTCATAAAGACGAGAGCGCGTAGCATACAGCTCCACAGTCAGAGCTCGGAAGGCACGATCCATTGCCTCAGTGTACTGCACCAGAATCCGCACGTCGTAGCGACGCGTCACGTAGGGGGCGCAGACAGCGACGTAGGAACGGAAACTGCGCTCCCGAACGTCAGAAGCGTAGGCAGTGAGATCAGACCCAGTCTCATCCCCAGCGGGAGCATGCGGGATGTATCTGAAAGGGCTCTCCTCCAGGTGAGGGTACGCTCCACGGAGACGGGTGATGGCGATGTAGGCCGCATCATGGACGGCCATCTCAACCGACACTCCAATACCACAGAACACGTGGCGCTCGAGGGTCTCGCCGCCCCTCTGGTCGAAGATGCGAACCTCATCCTGGTACTGGTACTGGTTGTACTCGCGGAAATCCTCGAACACAGTGTACTCGGGGTACCAGCGATATCCCAGCCTGGTCAGGAGATCGACCAAAATGGCCGGGAACCCAGTCGTCTCGGTGGCCTGTGTCAGGCGCATGTGATGTCTTGCGGGACGCATCTGAAAATAAGATTGACGGATGTCAATGACAGTGTGTGTAATACATATTCAGGAGAAAAAGAGTAGATAGTCCAGCGCTCCGGATCGATGTGATTCGAGAACCTAATGTTAGAGTTGGTAAAATCTTTGACCCGAAAGAGAAGAGAAAGTAGAGCCCAGAGTATAGGAAAGGAGTAAAAGATACTAATACCACCCAATTGAGATGTGGGCCCGTAAGCCACAACATCAGTGTTAGTAAAGTTTTTCAAACACTAGACTCAACTTCGGCCAAGGAGTTGGAAAGGGGGCTACCTACAGGCAGTTGGCTCTGATACCAACTTGTGACGCCCTCGGCTTAATCGTACGCTAACCATACACGCAAATGCGTACGATCAAACCCAAGGACTCACGGGAAGATATCACAACACAACTCTAGACACAAATAAAATAACATCAGCTTCATATTACAAGCCAGGGGCCTCGAGGGCTAGAATACGAAAGCTCGATAAACACACGAGTCAGCGGAAGCAACAAATATCTGAGTACAGACATAAACATGGGGTGCCTTAGAGAAGGCTAGCACAAAAGATACAACGATCGAACGAGGCGAGGCCTCCTGCCTGGGAACCTCCTAACTACTCCTGATCATCAGCGGCCTCCACCTAGTAGTAGGCACCGTCGGGGGTAGCAGTTGTCGGCGGCGGGGACCTCCATCTCCTGGGCTCCAACATCTGGTCGCAGCAAACGGATCAAGGGGACAAGGGGGGAGCAAAGCAGCGGTGAGTACTCATCCAAAGTACTCGCAAGTCTTACATCAAAACTATTCTAATTATGCATTAGTATCAAAGAAGGGGGTTACAGGTGGACTGACTGCAGCAATGCGAGAATAGAGAGAGAAGGCCTAGTCCTATCGAAGACTAGCATCTTCAGGGTCTTGAAGCAATAGACGAGAGTAGAACACGGGTAAAACATTAATAATCATATTGTTGCAGCAATATTAAAGGTGAGGTCACGCCTAAGGATCCTCCCTCGACTCCCTGAGAGGAAGCAATCCCGAGGCAAACTAATTCCAGTTAAGTAACAATTGTAGTTGTATAAGATCGGGGCACAACTCCAAGTCGTCCTCTAACCGTGGACACGGCTATCCGAATAGTTAATTTTCATCCCTGCAGGGGTGCACCACATGTCCCGTCATGCTCGATAACACTCTGGCCGGACATACTTTTCTGGGTCCTATCCGGCCTCGGAATATCGACACGTCGCAGCCCCACCTAAGACTAATCAGAGAGGCCAGCCCGCCGGTCTAAATCCTAAGCACAAAGGGTTCGTGGGCCCAGTTCCCCTTCACGCTCCTGCACGTGGCATGGGCGGCCGACGTCAGTCCTAGCATCCCTTAATCACAAGCGCGATGCATCTCGGGACCACTCGGGCGCGCGCCGCTACATTACTGGCATCTGAAAAGCTTCGGCTGATACCGCGACGCCGAGTACCCATAATTCTTCCCGCGAAGCCGGTTAGTGCGAAAAGGTCTCCGACCAACCCAGATCAAATACCCAAATCCATTAACATTTTAATTAGGCCATCAACACAGTCTCACGGGAATCCACCCGTCTTACAACTAATCACCAAAGATCCCAGTAACATGGTCGAGTAACTGTGTGGTTGTAACATCGGGAGGAATCCGAGGTATCACCCTCGTTGGATTCCGAACGATGTACCCGTCAAGGTGGGCTTAGAGGAATCACCCTCGGGGGTCCCACACTCGCGGGGTGGCACGACAGAGACGTCATCGGGAATGGTGAAAGAGGAATCACCCTCGATAACCACGACCGACTAGCTATACTACAGAGATATCATCAGGAGTACTTAGCGAGGTGTCACCCTCGGTACCCGATAGTATCCCTATAGCGTCGTACAACGAAGGGGGTGAATGTGCTGTGTCGGGTCTGGCTCGTCGATCAGAGATCGAGATTGAAAACAAGCGGGGCAACTGAACTACGGGGTCGGAGGGGATGACTGCTCCACCTATACTAAGCATATTAAGGATACACGACTGAAAGCAGTAGTTCATCAAAAACAGGCTATGCATCAGATATAGGAGCTACCTACAACAGTAGCAAAATACTAATGCAAGCAGTAGGAAGAAATACATAGGCGATATAGGAATGATCAAGGGGAGTTTGCTTGCCTTGCTGCTCTGCGGCAAAGGACTGATCGACAGGGTCGTAGATGTACCCAGCAGCAACGTCAGTCTCGGGGTCTAACGGTAAGAAGAGGGGGAAGAAACAATAAATAATAGCACCGATGCAACACAAAGCATGACATGGAAAGATGCAGGCTAGACATGAGCTAACGCAGGAACATCCGTCATAGACGGGTCGGAAGAATATCTGACGATATTTTTCCGGGTCTCGGGCTACTACCGGTTATACTGGAAACGATGGAAAAGTTCCATGTTTGCTATGCTAGGGACGCGTGACAGACGAATGGACCGTGTATCCGGGTTCGTCTCGCTTTGCTGATCAACTTTCATGTTGAAATTATTTTGATCTGACTTACGGATTATTTAATATTAATTTTCAAAGTTTTATTAATTATTTAGGAATTAAAAACAGATTTAGCTATTTTAATAAAATCCCATTATGACATCATCGCGATGTCATGCTGACATCAACATTTGACTGGTCAACTCACCAGTGGGTCCCGAACATCATAGGCACAAGTTTTATTTAAGATTAAATATTAATTAATCAGATTAATTTAGTGGGGGACCCACGTGTCATACTCTAATTATGTTAATTAATTATTCTAATTAACAGATTAACTTATATATTTATTTAACTAATTCATTAACTCATTAATTAATTATTATATCTATTTATTTATTTATTTAATAAAAACATTATTTTTATAATTTATATTAACTATCGCGTGGGGCCTCCCTGTCATAGACAGCGGGTGCGTTGGCCCCACCGCTAAGTGACCTAAGGCCATTTACTCATTTCATTAATCACAAATACATAACCATACACATGTCGTATTTCTCCACATGCCTATATACGCAAATACTTACATAAATACGGGTATCAAATACATACATACATACATACCGAATACAACATTTGTTTTTTCTTTATTTTCTCTCAAAACTCTCATCTCCCTCTCTGTCAACAGACAACACAGAAACAACTCTCTGCTCACTCAACATAGAAGAACCAAATGTTCAATCCTTCCTACCGAAGTCTACCGTCGACGGATCGGGGTCCCGTTTGCCGGAACGGAACCAGGGCGGCGAGGAGAACGACATGGTGGGAGGAGCCCGAAGAGGGGCTCACCGACGTTGACGGGAGGGGCCGGTGAAGCCGGAGTTCGCGGGAAGGGGTGGAGGAGACGGCATGGAGGCGGACGAGGCGGTGACGGTGACGGTGACGGCGCGGTTCCGGTGAGGACGCTGGTGATGGTGGTGACGTGCCGGAGTTGGTGAAGGGGGCCGGCCGACGGTGGAGGTCCGAGGTGGCCGGGGCCCCTGCCGGCGGGGTGGAGGCCGAGGGGGCGCGGCTCGCCGGCGAGAAGGAGGAGGCCGAGGGGCTCGCCGGCCGGGATTAGGGGGGCGACGGGAGGGGAACCGAGGGAGAGGGCAGGGGGGATCGGGCGGTGGAGTGGGGATCCGAGGGGAGGGGCGACGGGGGAGCTCGCCGGTGGGAGGAGAGGGGCCGACGGGGGAGAGGCCGCCGGCGGGAGGGCCTGGGAGGGAGGAGGCGAGGTGGGAGAGGAGGGCTCGTGGGGGTGGGGGTCACGGGAGAGAGAGGGAGTTACGGGAGAGAGAGGGGAAGCGTGGGGGGTGTGGCGACGCTAAGGGGAGGGAGAGGGAGCGAGCCAGGGGGCTAGGGTTGAGCGGGAGGGGGCGCGGGGGCCTGGCCGGTTGGGCCTCTTGGCCCAGCCAGGCCAGGGGGTGGGGGGGCTTCTTTTTTTTTCTTTCCTATTTATTTTACTAACTGATTTTTCTTTTTAAATACTTTCTTTTATTATACTTCTTTTTTTTACAATTTATTATACATACTTTTAATTCTCTCTTTCATATACATATTCTTTTAATATTTAACATGAATTTATAAAATACTTTTCTTTTGTTTTCAAATTTTGGATCCGGACAAACTCGAATCAATGCGGGTCTGAGATGGGAATTCGATGACGTGGCATCATTAGCGGTTGATCACTGTAGCTTAATTACAATAATTATTGTTGCAAAAGTCGAGGATGTCACATTTAAATTCTTTCCTATGTTGGAAATTCTTATCAAGTCTTCTTGTTGTCATTTATCTCTGTTCTATCAGAGTGCTGAAGATATCTTAGAGTTTCTTGTTTTCAATTCTTTCAATTATTTCGAGTGCCTCACCACATCTAATTTTCATTTGTACCAGTGCTATATCTCTCTTTCGGAGCAATCTTTTCAACGGTGGTTTCTTTGAGTGGGCCCATAACCCACAGGTTCTTCCCAGGATCTTATCTGGCTCTTCTAATCTTTCATGGAGATCTTTAATTCTTTTAAATTTGACGTAAGCATGAATTTCATCAATCATATTCCTCCTTCAAGATCAATTCGAATTGTTTCTCATCTTTGGCTCAACCTTTCATTCTTCATTATTCCGGAGTGTCTCAGTAGTTCTTGGTGGTGTTCTTCTCATCATTCTCTCCATTGGAGATTGAAGGAGTGTTTTTGTCAAATCTTGGTCCATTCTCTAGGAGATTCATCATTTTAGCTTTGTGGCATCACCTTGAATTGTTCCAATCATGAGAAATCCCGTTCTTGCTATCCAGTGCATTTCATATTCGTTTCATTCTTGATCCTCCGAAGGCCATCATTTCAGAAGATTCTTCGTTCTCAGCTTTCAGCTTTCGTTCTCATAATCTTCTCAATTGTTGTCTCTTCGTTCGTCTCTTTGTTATTCCGGCACCTTGTTCAGTTTTCTGTTAGGTGGCTCATGATCTTTTCATTTTCATGTATCTCCATTCATTCTTGTTATATCCCCATTCAATCCAATTCTTACCGGTGTCTCCTTCAAGACTTCTTCAAGTTTGTGCTCATATATCTCCTCAATCATTTCTAGAAGAATAAGTGGTACGCTAAATCCGTTGCTTGTCATCAATTAAACTTGATGAAGGAGAAGCATAACATAATTCTTATTCTTGTTCATAGTGATCTGAATTCTTCTTCTGGAGTGGCTCATGATATCAATTCTTTGTCTCAAGATGTTCTTCAAGATTCTTGTGGTAGTAGTTTTCATTTTCTTCCTTGTTCTTTTCTCGCCAAGATCTAGTTTCTATTGTTTGTAACGGAGGCTTTGTGATGTTGCTCTCTTCAATCTATCATCTTGTTCCGACAAGATCATGTTGGTCCCTTGTTCAATTTAGTTGTTTGTTGTGAATCTTGCCTAGTTCTCCTATCTTATCGAATTATTATTTCCCTTTTCCTACCGAAGTGCTCCTGAAATTTTGATTGAATTCTTGCTTGTTTCTCATATCATTCCTCATCGCTTTGCAATCTTCAAGGATCGTTGGTTTCACTCGTTTGTCAAAGAAGCGACTAAGTTGTACCTCTTTCTTTCTCATCCTCTGCCCCTTTCATTCTTGGATCTCGGGTCGAGATCCTCTTGTAGTGCCCGTGGTTATGTGGCAACATGGAAACTTTGTTTAACACTGGTTCTAGATAACTTGAAGTAAACTTAATTAAAATATGCCAACTGAGTGCGTAACTGTGATTGTCTCTTTCATGAGCTCCTTCTTCGATCGAGGACACGGTGGGGTAATGTTTGACGTAAGTAGGTGTTCAGGATCATTCATTTGATCATCAGTAGTCCACGTCCGCTATGCGTAGATCACCCCCTCTTTATTCTTGTACTCGTAAGTTAGCCACCTCATATAATGCTTAATCGCCTGCTGCAGCCTCACCACTTAACCTTACCTCACCCATTAAGCTTTGCTAGTCTTGATACCTTTGGAAATGAGATTGCTGAGTCCCCTGTGGCTCACAGATTACTACAACACCAGTTGCAGGTACAAGTAAAGGTTACTTGACGCGAGCGCGTTGATTGTTCATTTGGAGTTGCTTCTTCTTCCTCTTCCTCATCGATCTAGGATGGGTTCCAGGCCGGCAGCCTGGGATAGCAAGGATGGACGTCGTTTTCTTTTCTCGTTTGTTTTTCGTCCGTAGTCGGACCCTGCTCTTCTTCGTGATGTTTATGTAATGTACTGATGATACTCTGATGTAGCTTCTGGCGAGTGTAAGCCAATTCCATATATCTCATCTTTTCCGTACATGTACTTGTAACGATATCCATTCTTGCAAAACGACGAGATTCGTTTCTATCCGTGTGGAGGCCCTCGTGACTAAATAAGGATAGGATCGCATCTTGGGTGTTACAGGCACCATATTCATCCAGATCTCAAGTCTGTGTATTTACAAGAGGAATCTCCTAGTACTCTATTTCTCGCCCTCCAAACGAGGTATGAATAGCAGAAGGCAGTAGTTATGCGAGAACCACTCCATGATTGGACTCATCTCCGCCTTCAGGATTTCAAGTCCATTAGTGAGTACAATCATGTTGTTCATAAGATATGTTCCAAACTGCATTTTTTGAGAAGGAACCTACTCACGGGGAGAAGATAGAAAAAATTGTTTCTACTATGCTCCCTTCAGACATGATCCTCCAACAGCAATACCGTGCTCGTAAATACACTGTCTATTTCGAGCTTATTCACATGTTACTTGAGGCTAAAAAGCATGATGAGCTACTCGCTAAGAATGACTCTCAGCGCCCGGTGGGGGCACAACCTTTACCTGAAGTTCATCTGAATGTCGTGAATAGACCAAAGTATAATCGTATCTTTCGGGGTAAACAATCCAATTTCGAGCACAAGAGAAAGCGCAATGGGAACAGAAAATTCAGAAACTCACGCAAGGGAAAGGGCAGTGCAAAGCCCAAGTTTAATAAATCTAAGCTTTCCAACAAGTGTGGATGCCACACGCATTCTACCGAAAAGTGCTCAATGCCCAAGCATGTGGTTATGATGTACCACCAATCTCAGGGACGCAAAGCACCTCAAGGGAAAAAGGTTTGAAGCCAACTTCAACCATCATACGCATATCGCAAATGGAGCTGGCGATTCGCACGATGTTCCTCCCGAACCGAGCAACGCCATGATTCCTTATCCTCTTGAGGACCCTGCTGAAACGGAGGCCATGTTGCTTGAGTACACGTCAAACAATATTTTTGGCGACTTTGACTAGTCCCTCGATCTCCTTAGTGATCTACTTAATTATGTCCATTTGTGATGATTGTAATAATAACATAAGTTTGTTGTTGTCTTCGTACTATATTGTATCAGCACATTTGATATAATAAGATTGTATTCTATCTATTAACATAAGGTTTTCTTATTGAAAATTCTTTTGTTTTATATAGTTTTTTACGGGAACAATTCGATGGAAGAGGAATTATGCCTTGTGGACAGTGGTACCACAAACTCCATACTGAGTGAGATGAAATATTTCCGAACACCGAAAAAATGAATGGAGATAATTGATACGTCTCCAACGTATCTATAATTTTTGATTGTTCCATGCTATTATATTATCAACTTGGGATGTCTTATATGCATTTATATGCCATTTTATATCATTTTTGGGACTAACTTATTAACTTAGTGCCTAGTGCCACTTTCTGTTTTTTCCGCGTTTTTGACCTTTTTCAGAAAAAAGAATATTAAAGGGAGACCAAACGGAATAAAACATGTGGGTGATTTTTTCCATAACAGAAGATACCCAGAAGACTTGAGAACCAAGGCAGGAGGTCTCGTGGGTGGTCACGAGCCCCCTAGGCGCGCCCTAGGGGGGCTGCCCCTAGCAGGCTCGTGGGCCCCCTTGCCTCCTCTGCCCTACCTCTTTCGCCTATAAATTGCCCAAAATCCCGAAACCTCCAGAGAGAGCCACGAAAATACTTTTCCGCCGCCGCAAGCTTCTGTCTCGGCGAGATCCCATCTGGGGACCGTTCTGGTGCCCTACCGGAGGGGGATTCGGACACGGAGGGCTTCTTCATCAACACCATTGCCTCTCCGATGATGCGTGAGTAGTTCACCACAGACCTTCGGGTCCATAGCTAGTAGCTAGATGGCTTCTTCTCTCTCTTGGATCTTCAATACAAAGTTCTCCATGATCTTGATGGAGATCTATCCGATGTAACTTTATTTTGCGGTGTGTTTGTCGAGATCTGATGAATTGTGGATTTATGATCAGATTATCTATGAATATTATTTGAGTCTCCTCTCATTTCTTATATGCATGATTTCGTATCCTTGTAATTCTCTTCAAGTTATGGGTTTCGTTTGTCCAACTTGATCTATAATTCTTGCAATGAGAGAAGTGTTTGGTTTTGGATTCATACCGTGCGGTGTCCTCACCTAGTGACAGAAGGGGTAGAGAGGCACGCATCATGTTGTTGCCATCAAGGGTAAAAATATGGTGTTTATATCATATTGCATGAATTTATCCCTCTACATCATGTCATCTTGCTTAAGGCGTTACTCTGTTTTTTTATGAACTTAATACACTAGATGCATGCTGGATAGAGGTCGATGTGTCGAGTAATAGTAGTAGATGTAGAAAGTATCATTCTACTTGTATCGGACGTGATGCCTATATGTATGATCATTGACTTAGACATCGTCATGACTTTGCGCAATTCTATCAATTGCTCGACAATAATTCGTTCACCCACCGTAATATTTGCTATCATGAGAGAAGCCTCTAGTGAACACTATGTCCACTGGGTCTATTTTACACATCATATATTCAGATCTACATACAAAAATACCAAAAATACCTTTCTGCACTTTTACTTATTTACCTTTTATCACTATCAGATCTCACGTTGCAAGTAATTGTGAAGGGATTGACAACCCCTTTATGGCGTTGGGTGCAAGTTTGTTTGTTTTTGCGGAGGTGCATTGGTGCCTCATCTTGATACTCCTATTGGATTGATACCTTGGTTCTCAAACTAAGGGAAATACTTATCTCTTCTTTCCTGCATCACCCTTTCCTCTTCAAGGGAAAAACCAACGCAAGCTGAAGAAGTAGCAAGAAGAATTTCTGGCACCGTTGCCGGGGAGTATTCAAGTGAAGCATATCTGCCAAGTACCTATCGCAAACTCATCTCTTGCATTTACATTATTTGCCATTTGCCTCTCGTTTTCCTCTCCCCCACTTCTAAAAAACAAAATTTACAAAAACATTTGCCTTTTTCGTTCACCCTTTCTTTTGCTTGCTTTCTGTTTGCTTGTGTGGGTTAGTCTACTTATCCTTATGGCTAGCCCTATCGCTACGATCGTTACTCCCGAGAGAGAAGTTCTCAATTTTAAACAAAATGAGGGAGAAAACTTAAAAGATGCTTGGTATAGAATTTGCAATGCTCAGAATAGATCTACTCGTAAGCAATCTACTACCGTTCTACTTCGCAATTTTTATGTGGGTATTTCCCCTTGGAATAGGTATGTTCTTGACACCATCTTAGGCGGAAATTTCTTGGGTATCCATACCATTGATTCTTATGGTGCTTTAATAAATTTGGTAGGCTCACCCCCACTCACGGTTAATGGAACTACTTTAACTTTGGAACATGTGATGCGTAGGTTGGATATTATTGAAAATAAAGTTGCTACGATAGAACTCATTGAAAATTTGGATAAAAAGATCCACAATCAAATCACTCAATATGGATCCAAGGTGGGAATGACTTTGAAAATTTTAAAGGAGAAGGAACCCATAGTTAATGAAAAACTAGATCATGATTCCGCTAGAATTGGCAAACTAGAGGATGTTATAACCAACTTGGGTTCCGCTTTTGCTGCTGTTCAGAACACTCCAAATTTTGCCCACAATAAGGCCAGTAAGCTTGTTTACGTTCCTAAAAACAATGGTGAACCATCTAGTAAGAGAGATGAAGATCTTAAAATGTTGAGTGTTCACCCTATGAGTGGTTTGAGCACTAAAGATGACGATACTTGATTCTATTGCCTTACGCCTAGCTAAGGGCGTTAAACGATAGTGCTTGTTGGGAGGCAACCCAATGAAAAAAATTATTTTTGGTTTTCACTTTCTGTTTTGTTGAGTCCACACCATCATGATTCTGTTATGATTGTGTTTTTATGTTTTAGTTAGTGTTTGTGCCAAGTAGAACCTTTATGATTAGTTTTGGTGATAGTTGTATAATCATGCTGAAAAAAGACAGAAACTTTGTGCTCTCGAAATTATTTTTAATCCCTATCCAGAAAGAGCTTTTGAGTTGATTCTTTTTGCTGCTGATTGATATGAAAATTTCCCTAATTTTCATAGTTGTTCAGAATTTTTGGGATATCAGAGGTATACGAAATATAGATATTGCTACAGATTGTTCTATTTTTGACAGATTATGTTTTTCTTGTGTTGATTACTTATTTTGATGAAACTATGGTTAGTGTCGGGGGTACGAGCCATGGAAACGTGATAATACAGTAATATAACATCAATCTAAATGGAAATAAAGTTTACTACAGTACCTAAAAAGTTGGTGGTTTGTTTTTCTATGCTAATGATATCACGAGTTTCTGTTGAAGTTTTGTGTTGTGAAGTTATCAAGTTTTGGGTGATGTTCTTATGGACAATGGAATAAAGATTGGAAAGATCCTAAGCTTGGGGATGCTCAAGACATCCCAAGCCAAATTCAAGGACGCCAAAAAGCCTAAGCTTTGGGATGCCCCGGGAAGGCATCCCCTCTTTCGTCTTCAATCCATCGTTAACGTTACTTGGAGCTATATTTTTATTTACCACATGATATGTGTTTTTCTTGGAGCGTCATGTATTATAGGAGTCTTTGCTTTTTGTTTTATCAGAATCATCCTTCTGCACACCTTTTTGAGAGGGACATGCACTCATCGTGAATTTGTTAGAATACTCAATGAGCTTCACTTATATCTTTTGAGCTAGATAATTTTGCTCTAGTGCTTCACTTAAATCTTTTTAGAGCACGACGATGTCATATTTTGTAGAAATAAAAACTCTCGAACTTCACTTATATCATTTTGAGAGTGCTCTCTCTAAGTAACTTGGTAATTGGCGTGTGCTATGAAATTAGTCCTAAATATGATAGACATCCAAAGAGGATACAATAAAAACTTTCATATTCAAGTGCATTGATTAGTAAGAGAAGTTTGATTCCTCACAATTAGTTTTGAGATTTGGATATGGTAATATTAGAGTTATGTTAGTAGGGTGTTGTGAATCTAGAAATACTTGTGTTGAGGTTAGTGATTCCCGTAGCATGCACGTATGGTGAACCGCTATGTTAGGAAGTCGGGGCATAATTGATTTATTGATTGTCATCCTTTGTGTGGCGGTCGGGATCGCGCGATGGTTAACACCTACCAACCCTTCCCCTAGGAGTATGCGTTTAGCACTTTGTTTCGATTAGTAATAAAACTTTCACAATAAGCATATGAGTTCTTCATGACTAATGTGAGTCCATGGTATAGATGCACTATCACCTTCCACCATTGTTAGCCTCTCTAGTGCCGCGCAACTTTCGCCGGTGCACAAACCCACCATATACCTTCCTCAAAACAGCCACCATACCTACCTATTATGGCATTTTCATAGCCATTCCGAGATATATTGCCATGCAACTTCCACCGTTCCGTCTCATGACATGTGCCGTCATTTTCATATTGCCATTGCATGATCGTAAGATAGCTAGCGAGATGTTTCAACGTCATACGCTAAGCTAGATCGTTGCACATCCCGTTACACTGCCGGAGGCATTTCATATAGAGTCATTTTTGTTCTAAGTATTGAGTTGTAAGTAAATAAAAGTGTGATGATCATCATTATTAGAGCATTGTCCCATGTGAGGAAAAAAAAAGAGGCCAAAGATGCCCACCAAAAAAATGAAATGGAAAAAAAGAGGCCGAAGAGTCCAAACAAAAAAATGATGAGAGAAAAAGAGGGAAGGGACAATGCTACTATCTTTTTCCACACTTGTGCTTCAAAATAGCACCATGTTCTTCATGATAGAGAGTCTCTTGTTTTGTCACTTTCATGTACTAGTGGGAATTTTCATTATATAACTTGGCTTGTATATTCCAATGATGGGCTTCCACAAAATTGCCCTAGGTCTTCGTGAGCAAGCAAGTTGGGTGCACACCCACTAGTTTTCTTTTTGAGCTTTCATACACTTATAGCTCTAGTGCGTCCGTTGCATGGCAATCCCTACTCATTCACATTGATATCTATTGATGGGCATCTCCATAGCCCATTGATACGCCGAGTTGATGTGACCATCTCCTCTTTTTTACCTCACAACCTCCACCACACTCTATTCCACCTATAGTGCTATATCCATGGCTCACGCTCATTTATTGTGTGAGAGTTAAAAAAGTTTGAGAAAGTAAGAGTGCGAAAACAATTACTTGGCCAATACCGGGGTTGTGCATGATTTAAATTCGTCGTGTGGAAATGATGGAGCATAGCCAGACTATATGATTTTATAGGGATAACTTTCTTTGGCCTTGTTATTTCAAAATTTCATGATTACTTTGCTAGTATGCTTGAAGTATTATTGTTTTCATGTCAATATTAAACTATTGTTTTGAATCTTTCGGATCTGAACATTCATGCCACAAGAAAGAAGTTACAAAGAACAAATGTGTTAGGTAGCATTCCACATCAAAAATTCGGTGTTTATCACTTCCCTACTCGAGGACGAGCAAGAGTTAAGCTTGGGGATACTTGATATGTCTCCAACGTATCTATAATTTTTAATTGTTCCATGCTATTATATTATCAACTTGGGATGTCTTATATGCATTTATATGCCATTTTATATCATTTTTGGGACTAACCTATTAACTCAGTGCCTAGTGCCAGTTTCTGTTTTTTCCGTGTTTTTGACCTTTTTCAGGAAAGAATATTAAACGGAGTCCAAACGGAATAAAACCCGCGGGATGATTTTTTCCATAACAGAAGATACCCAGAAGACTTGAGAACCAAGGCAGGAGGTCTCGTGGGAGGTCACGAGCCCCCTAGGCGCGCCCAAGGGGGGGCGCGCCTAGCAGGATCGTGGGCACCCCTTGCCTCCTCTGCCCTACCACTTTCGCCTATAAATTCCCCAAAATCCTGAAACCTCTAGAGAGAGCCACGAAAATACTTTTCCACCACTGCAAGCTTCTGTCTACGCGAGATCCCATCTGGGGACCGTTCTGGTGCCCTACCGGAGGGGGATTCGAACACGGAGGGCTTCTTCATCAACACCATTGCCTCTCCGATGCTGCGTGAGTAGTTCACCACAGACCTTCGGGTCCATAGCTAGTAGCTAGATGGCTTCTTCTCTCTCTTGGATCTTCAATACAAACTTCTCCATGATCTTCATGGAGATCTATCTGATGTAACTTTATTTTGCGGTGTGTTTGTCAAGATCCGATGAATTGTGGATTTATGACCAGATTATCTATGAATATTATTTGAGTCTCCTCTCATTTCTTATATGCATGATTTCGTATCCTTGTAATTCTCTTCGAGTTATGGGTTTCGTTTGGCCAACTTGATCTATAATTCTTGCAATGGGAGAAGTGCTTGGTTTTGGGTTCATACCGTGCGGTGTCCTCACCTAGTGACAGAAGGGGTAGCGAGGCACGCATCGTGTTGTTGCCATCAAGGGTAAAAAGATGGGGTTTATATCATATTGCATGAATTTATCCCTCTACATCATGTCATCTTGCTTAAGGCGTTACTCTGTTTGTTATGAACTTAATACACTAGATGCATCCTGGATAGAGGTCGATGTGTGGAGTAATAGTAGTAGATGTAGAAAGTATCGGTCTGCTTGTCTCGGACGTGATGCCTATATGTATGATCATTGCCTTAGATATCGTCGTGACTTTGCGCGATTCTATTAATTGCTCGACAGTAATTCGTTCACCCACCGTAATACTTGCTATCATGAGAGAAGCCTCTAGTGAACACTATGGCCCCCGGGTCCATTTTACACATCATATATTCAGATGTACATACAAAAATACCTTGCTGCACTTTTACTTATTTACCTTTTATCACTATCAGATCTCACGTTGCAAGTAATCGTGAAGGGATTGACAACCCCTTTATCGCGTTGGGTGCAAGTTTGTTTGTTTTTGCACCGGTGCATTGGTGCCTCATCTTGATACTCCTATTGGATTGATACCTTGGTTCTCAAACTGAGGGAAATACTTATCTCTACTTTGCTGCATCACCCTTTCCTCTTCAAGGGAAAAACCAACACAAGCTCAAGAAGTAGCAAGAAGAATTTCTGGCGCCGTTGCCGGGGAGTATTCAAGTGAAGCATATCTGCCAAGTACCTATCGCAAACTCATCTCTTGCATTTACATTATTTGCCATTTGCCTCTCGTTTTCCTCTCCCCCACTTCTAAAAAACAAAATTTACAAAAACATTTGCCTTTTTCGTTCACCCTTTCTTTTGCTTGCTTTCTGTTTGCTTGTGTGGGTTAGTCTACTTATCCTTATGGCTAGCCCTATCGCTACGATCGTTACTCCCGAGAGAGAAGTTCTCAATTTTAAACAAAATGAGGGAGAAAACTTAAAAGATGCTTGGTATAGAATTTGCAATGCTCAGAATAGATCTACTCGTAAGCAATCTACTACCGTTCTACTTCGCAATTTTTATGTGGGTATTTCCCCTTGGAATAGGTATGTTCTTGACACCATCTTAGGCGGAAATTTCTTGGGTATCCATACCATTGATTCTTATGGTGCTTTAATAAATTTGGTAGGCTCACCCCCACTCACGGTTAATGGAACTACTTTAACTTTGGAACATGTGATGCGTAGGTTGGATATTATTGAAAATAAAGTTGCTACGATAGAACTCATTGAAAATTTGGATAAAAAGATCCACAATCAAATCACTCAATATGGATCCAAGGTGGGAATGACTTTGAAAATTTTAAAGGAGAAGGAACCCATAGTTAATGAAAAACTAGATCATGATTCCGCTAGAATTGGCAAACTAGAGGATGTTATAACCAACTTGGGTTCCGCTTTTGCTGCTGTTCAGAACACTCCAAATTTTGCCCACAATAAGGCCAGTAAGCTTGTTTACGTTCCTAAAAACAATGGTGAACCATCTAGTAAGAGAGATGAAGATCTTAAAATGTTGAGTGTTCACCCTATGAGTGGTTTGAGCACTAAAGATGACGATACTTGATTCTATTGCCTTACGCCTAGCTAAGGGCGTTAAACGATAGTGCTTGTTGGGAGGCAACCCAATGAAAAAAATTATTTTTGGTTTTCACTTTCTGTTTTGTTGAGTCCACACCATCATGATTCTGTTATGATTGTGTTTTTATGTTTTAGTTAGTGTTTGTGCCAAGTAGAACCTTTATGATTAGTTTTGGTGATAGTTGTATAATCATGCTGAAAAAAGACAGAAACTTTGTGCTCTCGAAATTATTTTTAATCCCTATCCAGAAAGAGCTTTTGAGTTGATTCTTTTTGCTGCTGATTGATATGAAAATTTCCCTAATTTTCATAGTTGTTCAGAATTTTTGGGATATCAGAGGTATACGAAATATAGATATTGCTACAGATTGTTCTATTTTTGACAGATTATGTTTTTCTTGTGTTGATTACTTATTTTGATGAAACTATGGTTAGTGTCGGGGGTACGAGCCATGGAAACGTGATAATACAGTAATATAACATCAATCTAAATGGAAATAAAGTTTACTACAGTACCTAAAAAGTTGGTGGTTTGTTTTTCTATGCTAATGATATCACGAGTTTCTGTTGAAGTTTTGTGTTGTGAAGTTATCAAGTTTTGGGTGATGTTCTTATGGACAATGGAATAAAGATTGGAAAGATCCTAAGCTTGGGGATGCTCAAGACATCCCAAGCCAAATTCAAGGACGCCAAAAAGCCTAAGCTTTGGGATGCCCCGGGAAGGCATCCCCTCTTTCGTCTTCAATCCATCGTTAACGTTACTTGGAGCTATATTTTTATTTACCACATGATATGTGTTTTTCTTGGAGCGTCATGTATTATAGGAGTCTTTGCTTTTTGTTTTATCAGAATCATCCTTCTGCACACCTTTTTGAGAGGGACATGCACTCATCGTGAATTTGTTAGAATACTCAATGAGCTTCACTTATATCTTTTGAGCTAGATAATTTTGCTCTAGTGCTTCACTTAAATCTTTTTAGAGCACGACGATGTCATATTTTGTAGAAATAAAAACTCTCGAACTTCACTTATATCATTTTGAGAGTGCTCTCTCTAAGTAACTTGGTAATTGGCGTGTGCTATGAAATTAGTCCTAAATATGATAGACATCCAAAGAGGATACAATAAAAACTTTCATATTCAAGTGCATTGATTAGTAAGAGAAGTTTGATTCCTCACAATTAGTTTTGAGATTTGGATATGGTAATATTAGAGTTATGTTAGTAGGGTGTTGTGAATCTAGAAATACTTGTGTTGAGGTTAGTGATTCCCGTAGCATGCACGTATGGTGAACCGCTATGTTAGGAAGTCGGGGCATAATTGATTTATTGATTGTCATCCTTTGTGTGGCGGTCGGGATCGCGCGATGGTTAACACCTACCAACCCTTCCCCTAGGAGTATGCGTTTAGCACTTTGTTTCGATTAGTAATAAAACTTTCACAATAAGCATATGAGTTCTTCATGACTAATGTGAGTCCATGGTATAGATGCACTATCACCTTCCACCATTGTTAGCCTCTCTAGTGCCGCGCAACTTTCGCCGGTGCACAAACCCACCATATACCTTCCTCAAAACAGCCACCATACCTACCTATTATGGCATTTTCATAGCCATTCCGAGATATATTGCCATGCAACTTCCACCGTTCCGTCTCATGACATGTGCCGTCATTTTCATATTGCCATTGCATGATCGTAAGATAGCTAGCGAGATGTTTCAACGTCATACGCTAAGCTAGATCGTTGCACATCCCGTTACACTGCCGGAGGCATTTCATATAGAGTCATTTTTGTTCTAAGTATTGAGTTGTAAGTAAATAAAAGTGTGATGATCATCATTATTAGAGCATTGTCCCATGTGAGGAAAAAAAAAGAGGCCAAAGATGCCCACCAAAAAAATGAAATGGAAAAAAAGAGGCCGAAGAGTCCAAACAAAAAAATGATGAGAGAAAAAGAGGGAAGGGACAATGCTACTATCTTTTTCCACACTTGTGCTTCAAAATAGCACCATGTTCTTCATGATAGAGAGTCTCTTGTTTTGTCACTTTCATGTACTAGTGGGAATTTTCATTATATAACTTGGCTTGTATATTCCAATGATGGGCTTCCACAAAATTGCCCTAGGTCTTCGTGAGCAAGCAAGTTGGGTGCACACCCACTAGTTTTCTTTTTGAGCTTTCATACACTTATAGCTCTAGTGCGTCCGTTGCATGGCAATCCCTACTCATTCACATTGATATCTATTGATGGGCATCTCCATAGCCCATTGATACGCCGAGTTGATGTGACCATCTCCTCTTTTTTACCTCACAACCTCCACCACACTCTATTCCACCTATAGTGCTATATCCATGGCTCACGCTCATTTATTGTGTGAGAGTTAAAAAAGTTTGAGAAAGTAAGAGTGCGAAAACAATTACTTGGCCAATACCGGGGTTGTGCATGATTTAAATTCGTCGTGTGGAAATGATGGAGCATAGCCAGACTATATGATTTTATAGGGATAACTTTCTTTGGCCTTGTTATTTCAAAATTTCATGATTACTTTGCTAGTATGCTTGAAGTATTATTGTTTTCATGTCAATATTAAACTATTGTTTTGAATCTTTCGGATCTGAACATTCATGCCACAAGAAAGAAGTTACAAAGAACAAATGTGTTAGGTAGCATTCCACATCAAAAATTCGGTGTTTATCACTTCCCTACTCGAGGACGAGCAAGAGTTAAGCTTGGGGATACTTGATATGTCTCCAACGTATCTATAATTTTTAATTGTTCCATGCTATTATATTATCAACTTGGGATGTCTTATATGCATTTATATGCCATTTTATATCATTTTTGGGACTAACCTATTAACTCAGTGCCTAGTGCCAGTTTCTGTTTTTTCCGTGTTTTTGACCTTTTTCAGGAAAGAATATTAAACGGAGTCCAAACGGAATAAAACCCGCGGGATGATTTTTTCCATAACAGAAGATACCCAGAAGACTTGAGAACCAAGGCAGGAGGTCTCGTGGGAGGTCACGAGCCCCCTAGGCGCGCCCAAGGGGGGGGGCGCGCCTAGCAGGATCGTGGGCACCCCTTGCCTCCTCTGCCCTACCACTTTCGCCTATAAATTCCCCAAAATCCCGAAACCTCTAGAGAGAGCCACGAAAATACTTTTCCACCACTGCAAGCTTCTGTCTACGCGAGATCCCATCTGGGGACCGTTCTGGTGCCCTACCGGAGGGGGATTCGAACACGGAGGGCTTCTTCATCAACACCATTGCCTCTCCGATGCTGCGTGAGTAGTTCACCACAGACCTTCGGGTCCATAGCTAGTAGCTAGATGGCTTCTTCTCTCTCTTGGATCTTCAATACAAACTTCTCCATGATCTTCATGGAGATCTATCTGATGTAACTTTATTTTGCGGTGTGTTTGTCAAGATCCGATGAATTGTGGATTTATGACCAGATTATCTATGAATATTATTTGAGTCTCCTCTCATTTCTTATATGCATGATTTCGTATCCTTGTAATTCTCTTCGAGTTATGGGTTTCGTTTGGCCAACTTGATCTATAATTCTTGCAATGGGAGAAGTGCTTGGTTTTGGGTTCATACCGTGCGGTGTCCTCACCTAGTGACAGAAGGGGTAGCGAGGCACGCATCGTGTTGTTGCCATCAAGGGTAAAAAGATGGGGTTTATATCATATTGCATGAATTTATCCCTCTACATCATGTCATCTTGCTTAAGGCGTTACTCTGTTTGTTATGAACTTAATACACTAGATGCATCCTGGATAGAGGTCGATGTGTGGAGTAATAGTAGTAGATGTAGAAAGTATCGGTCTGCTTGTCTCGGACGTGATGCCTATATGTATGATCATTGCCTTAGATATCGTCGTGACTTTGCGCGATTCTATTAATTGCTCGACAGTAATTCGTTCACCCACCGTAATACTTGCTATCATGAGAGAAGCCTCTAGTGAACACTATGGCCCCCGGGTCCATTTTACACATCATATATTCAGATGTACATACAAAAATACCTTGCTGCACTTTTACTTATTTACCTTTTATCACTATCAGATCTCACGTTGCAAGTAATCGTGAAGGGATTGACAACCCCTTTATCGCGTTGGGTGCAAGTTTGTTTGTTTTTGCGCCGGTGCATTGGTGCCTCATCTTGATACTCCTATTGGATTGATACCTTGGTTCTCAAACTGAGGGAAATACTTATCTCTACTTTGCTGCATCACCCTTTCCTCTTCAAGGGAAAAACCAACACAAGCTCAAGAAGTAGCAAGAAGAATTTCTGGCGCCGTTGCCGGGGAGTATTCAAGTGAAGCATATCTGCCAAGTACCTATCGCAAACTCATCTCTTGCATTTACATTATTTGCCATTTGCCTCTCGTTTTCCTCTCCCCCACTTCTAAAAAACAAAATTTACAAAAACATTTGCCTTTTTCGTTCACCCTTTCTTTTGCTTGCTTTCTGTTTGCTTGTGTGGGTTAGTCTACTTATCCTTATGGCTAGCCCTATCGCTACGATCATTACTCCCGAGAGAGAAGTTCTCAATTTTAAACAAAATGAGGGAGAAAACTTAAAAGATGCTTGGTATAGAATTTGCAATGCTCAGAATAGATCTACTCGTAAGCAATCTACTACCGTTCTACTTCGCAATTTTTATGTGGGTATTTCCCCTTGGAATAGGTATGTTCTTGACACCATCTTAGGCGGAAATTTCTTGGGTATCCATACCATTGATTCTTATGGTGCTTTAATAAATTTGGTAGGCTCACCCCCACTCACGGTTAATGGAACTACTTTAACTTTGGAACATGTGATGCGTAGGTTGGATATTATTGAAAATAAAGTTGCTACGATAGAACTCATTGAAAATTTGGATAAAAAGATCCACAATCAAATCACTCAATATGGATCCAAGGTGGGAATGACTTTGAAAATTTTAAAGGAGAAGGAACCCATAGTTAATGAAAAACTAGATCATGATTCCGCTAGAATTGGCAAACTAGAGGATGTTATAACCAACTTGGGTTCCGCTTTTGCTGCTGTTCAGAACACTCCAAATTTTGCCCACAATAAGGCCAGTAAGCTTGTTTACGTTCCTAAAAACAATGGTGAACCATCTAGTAAGAGAGATGAAGATCTTAAAATGTTGAGTGTTCACCCTATGAGTGGTTTGAGCACTAAAGATGACGATACTTGATTCTATTGCCTTACGCCTAGCTAAGGGCGTTAAACGATAGTGCTTGTTGGGAGGCAACCCAATGAAAAAAATTATTTTTGGTTTTCACTTTCTGTTTTGTTGAGTCCACACCATCATGATTCTGTTATGATTGTGTTTTTATGTTTTAGTTAGTGTTTGTGCCAAGTAGAACCTTTATGATTAGTTTTGGTGATAGTTGTATAATCATGCTGAAAAAAGACAGAAACTTTGTGCTCTCGAAATTATTTTTAATCCCTATCCAGAAAGAGCTTTTGAGTTGATTCTTTTTGCTGCTGATTGATATGAAAATTTCCCTAATTTTCATAGTTGTTCAGAATTTTTGGGATATCAGAGGTATACGAAATATAGATATTGCTACAGATTGTTCTATTTTTGACAGATTATGTTTTTCTTGTGTTGATTACTTATTTTGATGAAACTATGGTTAGTGTCGGGGGTACGAGCCATGGAAACGTGATAATACAGTAATATAACATCAATCTAAATGGAAATAAAGTTTACTACAGTACCTAAAAAGTTGGTGGTTTGTTTTTCTATGCTAATGATATCACGAGTTTCTGTTGAAGTTTTGTGTTGTGAAGTTATCAAGTTTTGGGTGATGTTCTTATGGACAATGGAATAAAGATTGGAAAGATCCTAAGCTTGGGGATGCTCAAGACATCCCAAGCCAAATTCAAGGACGCCAAAAAGCCTAAGCTTTGGGATGCCCCGGGAAGGCATCCCCTCTTTCGTCTTCAATCCATCGTTAACGTTACTTGGAGCTATATTTTTATTTACCACATGATATGTGTTTTTCTTGGAGCGTCATGTATTATAGGAGTCTTTGCTTTTTGTTTTATCAGAATCATCCTTCTGCACACCTTTTTGAGAGGGACATGCACTCATCGTGAATTTGTTAGAATACTCAATGAGCTTCACTTATATCTTTTGAGCTAGATAATTTTGCTCTAGTGCTTCACTTAAATCTTTTTAGAGCACGACGATGTCATATTTTGTAGAAATAAAAACTCTCGAACTTCACTTATATCATTTTGAGAGTGCTCTCTCTAAGTAACTTGGTAATTGGCGTGTGCTATGAAATTAGTCCTAAATATGATAGACATCCAAAGAGGATACAATAAAAACTTTCATATTCAAGTGCATTGATTAGTAAGAGAAGTTTGATTCCTCACAATTAGTTTTGAGATTTGGATATGGTAATATTAGAGTTATGTTAGTAGGGTGTTGTGAATCTAGAAATACTTGTGTTGAGGTTAGTGATTCCCGTAGCATGCACGTATGGTGAACCGCTATGTTAGGAAGTCGGGGCATAATTGATTTATTGATTGTCATCCTTTGTGTGGCGGTCGGGATCGCGCGATGGTTAACACCTACCAACCCTTCCCCTAGGAGTATGCGTTTAGCACTTTGTTTCGATTAGTAATAAAACTTTCACAATAAGCATATGAGTTCTTCATGACTAATGTGAGTCCATGGTATAGATGCACTATCACCTTCCACCATTGTTAGCCTCTCTAGTGCCGCGCAACTTTCGCCGGTGCACAAACCCACCATATACCTTCCTCAAAACAGCCACCATACCTACCTATTATGGCATTTTCATAGCCATTCCGAGATATATTGCCATGCAACTTCCACCGTTCCGTCTCATGACATGTGCCGTCATTTTCATATTGCCATTGCATGATCGTAAGATAGCTAGCGAGATGTTTCAACGTCATACGCTAAGCTAGATCGTTGCACATCCCGTTACACTGCCGGAGGCATTTCATATAGAGTCATTTTTGTTCTAAGTATTGAGTTGTAAGTAAATAAAAGTGTGATGATCATCATTATTAGAGCATTGTCCCATGTGAGGAAAAAAAAAGAGGCCAAAGATGCCCACCAAAAAAATGAAATGGAAAAAAAGAGGCCGAAGAGTCCAAACAAAAAAATGATGAGAGAAAAAGAGGGAAGGGACAATGCTACTATCTTTTTCCACACTTGTGCTTCAAAATAGCACCATGTTCTTCATGATAGAGAGTCTCTTGTTTTGTCACTTTCATGTACTAGTGGGAATTTTCATTATATAACTTGGCTTGTATATTCCAATGATGGGCTTCCACAAAATTGCCCTAGGTCTTCGTGAGCAAGCAAGTTGGGTGCACACCCACTAGTTTTCTTTTTGAGCTTTCATACACTTATAGCTCTAGTGCGTCCGTTGCATGGCAATCCCTACTCATTCACATTGATATCTATTGATGGGCATCTCCATAGCCCATTGATACGCCGAGTTGATGTGACCATCTCCTCTTTTTTACCTCACAACCTCCACCACACTCTATTCCACCTATAGTGCTATATCCATGGCTCACGCTCATTTATTGTGTGAGAGTTAAAAAAGTTTGAGAAAGTAAGAGTGCGAAAACAATTACTTGGCCAATACCGGGGTTGTGCATGATTTAAATTCGTCGTGTGGAAATGATGGAGCATAGCCAGACTATATGATTTTATAGGGATAACTTTCTTTGGCCTTGTTATTTCAAAATTTCATGATTACTTTGCTAGTATGCTTGAAGTATTATTGTTTTCATGTCAATATTAAACTATTGTTTTGAATCTTTCGGATCTGAACATTCATGCCACAAGAAAGAAGTTACAAAGAACAAATGTGTTAGGTAGCATTCCACATCAAAAATTCGGTGTTTATCACTTCCCTACTCGAGGATGAGCAAGAGTTAAGCTTGGGGATACTTGATATGTCTCCAACGTATCTATAATTTTTAATTGTTCCATGCTATTATATTATCAACTTGGGATGTCTTATATGCATTTATATGCCATTTTATATCATTTTTGGGACTAACCTATTAACTCAGTGCCTAGTGCCAGTTTCTGTTTTTTCCGTGTTTTTGACCTTTTTCAGGAAAGAATATTAAACGGAGTCCAAACGGAATAAAACCCGCGGGATGATTTTTTCCATAACAGAAGATACCCAGAAGACTTGAGAACCAAGGCAGGAGGTCTCGTGGGAGGTCACGAGCCCCCTAGGCGCGCCCAAGGGGGGGCGCGCCTAGCAGGATCGTGGGCACCCCTTGCCTCCTCTGCCCTACCACTTTCGCCTATAAATTCCCCAAAATCCCGAAACCTCTAGAGAGAGCCACGAAAATACTTTTCCACCACTGCAAGCTTCTGTCTACGCGAGATCCCATCTGGGGACCGTTCTGGTGCCCTACCGGAGGGGGATTCGAACACGGAGGGCTTCTTCATCAACACCATTGCCTCTCCGATGCTGCGTGAGTAGTTCACCACAGACCTTCGGGTCCATAGCTAGTAGCTAGATGGCTTCTTCTCTCTCTTGGATCTTCAATACAAACTTCTCCATGATCTTCATGGAGATCTATCTGATGTAACTTTATTTTGCGGTGTGTTTGTCAAGATCCGATGAATTGTGGATTTATGACCAAATTATCTATGAATATTATTTGAGTCTCCTCTCATTTCTTATATGCATGATTTCGTATCCTTGTAATTCTCTTCGAGTTATGGGTTTCGTTTGGCCAACTTGATCTATAATTCTTGCAATGGGAGAAGTGCTTGGTTTTGGGTTCATACCGTGCGGTGTCCTCACCTAGTGACAGAAGGGGTAGCGAGGCACGCATCGTGTTGTTGCCATCAAGGGTAAAAAGATGGGGTTTATATCATATTGCATGAATTTATCCCTCTACATCATGTCATCTTGCTTAAGGCGTTACTCTGTTTGTTATGAACTTAATACACTAGATGCATCCTGGATAGAGGTCGATGTGTGGAGTAATAGTAGTAGATGTAGAAAGTATCGGTCTGCTTGTCTCGGACGTGATGCCTATATGTATGATCATTGCCTTAGATATCGTCGTGACTTTGCGCGATTCTATTAATTGCTCGACAGTAATTCGTTCACCCACCGTAATACTTGCTATCATGAGAGAAGCCTCTAGTGAACACTATGGCCCCCGGGTCCATTTTACACATCATATATTCAGATGTACATACAAAAATACCTTGCTGCACTTTTACTTATTTACCTTTTATCACTATCATATCTCACCTTGCAAGTAATCGTGAAGGGATTGACAACCCCTTTATCGCGTTGGGTGCAAGTTTGTTTGTTTTTGCGCCGGTGCATTGGTGCCTCATCTTGATACTCCTACTGGATTGATACCTTGGTTCTCAAACTGAGGGAAATACTTATCTCTACTTTGCTGCATCACCCTTTCCTCTTCAAGGGAAAAACCAACACAAGCTCAAGAAGTAGCAAGAAGAATTTCTGGCGCCGTTGCCGGGGAGTATTCAAGTGAAGCATATCTACCAAGTACCTATCGCAAAATCATCTCTTGAATTTACATTATTTGCCATTTGCCTCTCGTTTTCCTCTCCCGCACTTCTAAAAAACAAAATTTACAAAAACATTTGCCTTTTTCGTTCACCCTTTCTTTTGCTTGCTTTCTGTTTGCTTGTGTGGGTTAGTCTACTTATCCTTATGGCTAGCCCTATTGCTACGATCATTACTCCCGAGAGAGAAGTTCTTAATTTTAAACAAAATGAGGGAGAAAACTTAAAAGATGCTTGGTATAGAATTTGCAATGCTCAGAATAGATCTACTCGTAAGCAATCTACTACCGTTCTACTTCGCAATTTTTATGTGGGTATTTCCCCTTGGAATAGGTACGTTCTTGACACCATCGTAGGCGGAAATTTCTTGGGTAGCCATACCATTGATTCTTATGGTGCTGTAATAAATTTGGTAGGCTCACCCCCACTCATGGTTAATGGAACTACTTTAACTTTGGAACATGTGATGTGTAGGCTGGATATTATTGAAAATAAAGTTGCTACGATAGAACTCATTGAAAATTTGGATAAAAAGATCCAAAATCAAATCACTCAATATGGATCCAAGGTGGGAATGACTTTGAAAAATTTAAAGGAGAAGGAACCCATATTTAACGAAAAACTAGATCATGATTCCGCTAGAATTGGCAAACTAGAGGATGTTATAACCAACTTGGGTTCCGCTTTTGCTGCTGTTCAGAACACTCCAAATTTTGCCCACAATAAGGCCAGTAAGCTTGTTTACGTTCCTAAAAACAATGGTGAACCATCTAGTAAGAGAGATGAAGATCTTAAAATGTTGACTGTCCACCCTATGAGTGGTTTGAGCACTAAAGATGACGATACTTGATTCTATTGCCTTACGCCTAGCTAAGGGCGTTAAACGATTGCGCTTGTTGGGAGGCAACCCAATGAATAAAATTATTTTTGGTTTTCACTTTCTGTTTTGTTGAGTCCACACCATCATGATTCTGTTATGATTGTGTTTTTTATGTTTTAATTAGTGTTTGTGCCAAGTAGAACCTTTATGATTAGTTTTGGTGATAGTTGTTTAATCATGTTGAAGAAAGACAAAAACTTTGTGCTGAGGAAATTATTTCTAATTCCTATCCAGAAAGAGCTTTTGAGTTGATTCTTATTGTTGCTGATTGATATGCAAATTGCCCTAATTGTCATAATTTTTGATAATGCTTCTAGCAAGCAGCAAAGGAAATCGATGAGAAAAACCTAGTAGTCAATAAATGCAGATCAACTCAATGTTGACAAACACCTGATGGGTAGTATACACGAAGTGGAAGGGCAACCTACACAACCCATCTCCGGTGTGCACAAACTGGCTGGAACACCAGAACACCCACACTCAATCGTATTAGGAAATCACGAAGAGTCGCTAGGGGTGCAGGAAATTGCCATCATCTATGTTAATTCTGGAGAATCTTTTGACCGTAAGACTACGACCGTCGACATATATTTTGCTCAAATGATTTATGATACCGTTCTCAGTGATCATGATTCAAGGTCTATCATTGAGTGCCAAAGGCGCTCCAACTGGCCTAAATGGAAGGATGCAATCCAAGCAGAAATTGCCTTGCTTAACAAAAGAAAGGTATTCATTGAAGCAATACCTACACCTCCCAATGTTTTCCCTGTGGGATTCAAATGGGTTTTTCTTCGGAAGCGGAATGAGAACAATGAGGTGGTGAGATATAAAGTAAGGCTTGTAGCACAAGGTTTCACACAGAAACCTGACATTGATTTCAATGAAACATACTCTCTAGTAATGAGTGGAACCACTTTCCGATAATGTATCCATGCAGTTGTGGACGTCGTGACCGCATATCTTTATAGGTCACTAGATTCAGACATATATATGAAGGTTCCTGACGGAATCTCTGTCCCGAATAACAGTGCAAAATGCAACATTAATTGTGTAAAGTTGAATAAGTCATTATATGGCTTAAGACAGTCGGGACGGATGTGGTACAATCGACTAAGTGAGTTCCTTCTTCAAAAAGGTTACTCCAATAGTGATGATTGGCCATGCATGTGTCTTTAGCAAGAAGTCATCTACAGGATGTTGCATCATTTCTGTGTATGTTGATGATCTCAACATCGTCGGCATCACACCAGACACTGATAAAGCACGCAATCACCTAAATATGGAATTTGAGATGAAGGATTTGATTAAAACCAAATTTTTCTTAGGGATCCAACTTGAGCACCTTCCCTCAGAAATCATGGTACACCAAGTGCTACTTCTCAAACAACAGCGCCAGAAACTGACACCTTGATGGAGATTGGGCTTGCGTTGATTTTTCCCTTGAAGAGGAAAGGGTGATGCAGCACAGGAGCAGTAAGTATTTCCCTTAGTTTGAGAACCAAGGTATCGATCCAGAAGGAGGGCCTCGTCAAGTCCAGGGTACCTGCGCAAACACAAGCAAGCTTGCACCCAACGCTTCAAAGGGGTTGTCAATCCCTTCAAGATTGTTTGCAAAGTGAGATCTTAAGGCGGAAAGTGCAACAAAGTAAAAAGTGTAAGGCTGAAAATATGGTGTGGAGTAGACCCAGGGGCCATAGTGTTCACTAGAGGCTTCTGATACGTCTCAAACATATCTATAATTTTTTATGGTTTCACGTTGTTATCTTGTCAACTTTGGATGTTTTGTTTACCTTTTATATCTTTTTTGGGACTAACTTATTAATTCAGTGCCAAGTACCAGTTCCTGTTTTTTCTGTGTTTTTGACTCTTTTCAGATCTGATTTTGGAACGGAGTCCAAACAGAATAAAATCCCCGAAATAAATTTTTCCAGAACAGAAGAAGATCGGGAGGCTTGAGGGCCAAGGCAGTGGGCCCACAGGGGGCCCACAAGCCTTGTTGCCGCGACCAGGGGGGAGGCCGCGGCAACCAAGCTTGTGGCCCCCCTGGCGCTCCCCTGCCCTAGGTCTTCGGCCTATAAATTCCCTAAAAATCCAGAAAAAATTAGGGCATCCACGAAAACACTTTTCCGCCGCCGCAAGCTTCCGTTTCCGCGAGATCTCATCTGGAGACCCTTCCCGGTGCCCTGCCGGAGGGGACTTTGGAGTTGGAGGGCTTCTACATCAACATCATCGCCTCTCCAATGACTCATGAGTAGTCCACTTCAGACCTACATGTCCGTAGTTAGTAGCTAGATGGTTTCTTCTCTCTGTTGGATCTTCAATACAAAGCTCTCCATGATCTTCATGGAGATCTATCTGATGTAATCCTGTTTGTTGGTGTGTTTGTCGAGATCCAATGAATTGTGGATTTGTGATCAGATTATCTATGAATTATATTTTAGTCTTTGCTGATTTCTTATATGCATGATTTGATATCCTTGTAAGTCTCTCGAGTGTTGGGTTTTGTTTGGCCAACTAGATCTATGATTCTTGCAATGGGAGAAGTGCTTGGTTTTGGGTTCATACCGTGTGGTGACCTTTCCCAGTGACAAAAGGGGCAGCAAGGAACGCATCGTGTTGTTTCCATCAAGGGTAACAAGATGGGCTTTTATCGTAGATATGAGATTGTCCATCTACATCATGTCATCTTGCTTAAGGCGTTACTCTGTTCTTTTGGACTTAATACACTAGATGCATGCTGGATAGCGGTTGACGTGTGGAGTAATAGTAGTAGATCCAGAAAGTATCGGTCTACTTGTTTTGGACGTGATGCCTATAGATATAATCATTGCCTTAAATAACGTCACGACTTTGCGCGGTTCTATCAATTGCTCGACAGTAATTCTTTCCCCACGGTCTACTTGCTTTCATGAGAGAAGCCACTAGTGAACACTATGGCCCCCGGGTCTATTCACAACTATCGTTTCCACTTTCACTTTTACTTTGCTTTGTTTACTCTTTGCTTTCAGTTCTCACTTTGCAAACAATCTATAAGGGATTGACAACCCCTTCATAGTGTTGGGTGCAAGCTCTTTGTGTTTGTGCAGGTACTTGTGACTTGACGAGATCTTCCATTGGTTCGATACCTTGGTTCTCAAAACTGAGGAAAATACTTACCGCCGCTGTGCTACATCACCCTTTCCTCTTCAAGGGAACACCAACGCAAGGCTCCAAGGCCGCCGGGAAATCCTTTGCATATTTTCCAAGGAAGTCCCTAAAGGCGTAGCCGTAGCAGCAGGATTCCTGGCGCCGTACCAGGGAAGGTCTGTTGTCGCAGTAGCAGCTTCTCTCAAAATAGCAAATATCACGGTGGGTGAACAAATTACTGTCGAGCAATTGATAGAACCGCGCAAAGTCATGACGATATCTAAGGCAATGATCATACATATAGGCATCACGTCCGAGACAAGTAGACCGATACTTTCTGCATCTACTACTATTACTCCACACATCGACCGCTATCCAGCATGCATCTAGTGTATTGAGTTCATGACGAACAGAGTAATGCCTTAAGCAAGATGACATGATGTAGAGGGATAATCTCAAACCAATGATGAAAACCCCATCTTTTTACCCTTGATGGCAACAACACGATGCGTGCCTCGCTACCCCTTCTGTCAGTGGGTGAGGTCACCGCACGGTATGGACCCAAAACCAAGCACTTCTCCCATTGCAATAGTCATAGATCTAGTTGGCCAGACAAAACCCACAACTCGAAGATAATTACAAGGATATGAAATCATGCATAAGAGAGATCAGAAGAAACTCAAATAAGATCCATAGATAATATGATCATAAATCCACAATTCATCGGATCTCGACAAACACACCGCAAAAGAACATTACATCGGATAGATCTCTGAAAGGATCGATATGGTTGACTAGAGGGGGGGGTGAATAGACAACGACCACTTTTTAATTAATCTTAGCAAGTTAAGGTAAACAACATATGGGTTCACAAATATTACGAGAATGAGGTGAACCCTAATGGAGCTAACAACGAGAGCTATTAAGACAAGTAAGATATAGTTAACAACATAAGCATACAGAAAGTAAAGGTTAGAGATAACCACAAGTGGAACCGATGGAGACGAGGATGTGTTACCGAAGTTCCTTCCCTTTGACAGGAAGTACGTCTCCGTTGGAGCGGTGTGGAGGCACAATGCTCCCCAATAAGCCACTAAGGCCACCGTATTCTCCTCACGCCCTCGCACGATGCAAGGTACCGTGATTCCACTATAGGTGCCCTTAAAGGCGGCGACCGAACCTTTACAAACAAGGTTGGGGCAAACTCTACACAAAGCTTGGAGGCTCCCAACAAGACCACGAAGCTTCACCACAATGGAATATGGCTTCGAGGTGACCTCAACCATCTAGGATGCTCAAACACCCAAGAGTAACAAGATCCGCAAGGGATTGGTGGGGGAATCAACTTTTCTCTCGGTGGAAGTGTGGATCTAGGCCTTCTCAACCAATCCCTAAAGAATCAACAAGTTTGATTGGCTAGGGCGAGAGATCGGGCACTTTTGAGCTTAGGGAGCAACAATGGAGCTTGAGAGGGTAAGAGATAAGGTTCCACAGCTAGAAGAACCCTTTATATAGTGGGGGGGGGAATCCAACCGTTTTCCCACTCTCTGCCCGAGCTCCAGCGGTACTACCGCTCGCTGCAGCGGTACTACCACTGGCACTCCAGCGGTACTACCGCTGACAAGGGGCGGTACTACCTCCGACTAGCGGTACTACCACTGGTTGCAGCAGTACTATCGCCGGCACTCCAGCGGTACTACCGCTGGCCCCAGCGGTACTACCGCTGGGCCCCTGGTAGTGCAGAAGCACTACCACCGCCAAGAAAGTCTTCGCAAAAAGGTCCGTCCACGAACTACCGCTAGGCAGGCGGTACTAAGCTCCTGGAGCGGTACTACCGCTGACCAGGGGCGGTACTACCGCCAGCCAGTGGTACTACCGCTGGCTGCAGCGATACTACCGCTAGCATCCCAGCGGTACTACCGCTAGGGCCAGCGGTACTACCGCTGGGGACCATTTTGCTAGGAGGAAAGAAACACAGTGGCGGAGGCCGCTCCAAAGATGAAGGTAAGGGAAAATATGTGAAGTGTGCGCGTGCAAAGATAGATTCCACCCAAACCTTTCCACTACGGTTCCTCTCTTAATAGTACGGCTTTCCTATGACTCAAATAAAGAGAATCGTAGAGAGCGTCGTGCTTCCATTCCATGAATGAGGAGGCGAGTCATCTTGTGCCGTTGACGTGTGTTATCTGAAACCTTAACACACACGGTTAGTCCTTTACGGTACTGTCATCAATCACCAAAATTACTTAGGCATAAACTATGCCCCAACAATCTCCCCCTTTTTGGTGGATTGATGACAATACCGGATTTGCACAGTGAATAATATGAGAACAAAACAATAGAGATATATGACAATACGGGGCATATGACTCACAGCATATGATGGAAATAAATCTCACATAAGTTCATGTCTCACAAACGAAAGCAAATTAGAAGCAAACCAAGTTCGAAGCAAACCACGAAAGAAAGCAAAGCAAAGCAAAGTTCGACTTTGAAAGCAAGTAAATCCAGCTCCTAGACTCTCTCCCCCTTTGGCACAAGACACCAAAAAGGGGCACACCTAACGCCACAGGTGGTTACTCCTCGTCCTCAGCATCACCAGACTCGTCGGTACCCTCCTGATCGTCCTGCTCCTCCTCTTCCGCCTCACCGCCAGACCACTGGTACCCTTGAGCCTGCATCCAAGTAGCCTCTCGAGTGATGTCGTCCTCTGATCCACTGGAGATGTCAACATCAAGAGTCCTTAGAACACGCTTGTGCCTCTGGCGGCTCTCCTTCTGAGCCACGTGCGTCTGGTACTGACCCTTAGCCTGCATACAGAATAGAGTCTTCATCTTATCCTGCAGTTTGATGGCCCAAGATGGCATGGAAGAAGATCGGGACTGAGAGGCGGTTCCTCTGTCAGCAGCAGTCTCTGTGTCAGTATCCATGTGCTGAGAGGAAGTTGATGGGTTGGTCCATTTATCCTTGACGCGAAGCTTGACAGGGTCGTGCACAATGTAGTCAGACTGAACGTAGAGCTCCTCCTGCGGATAAGTATCTTGCCACTTCTGACGAATATAAGCGAACATATAGGGCCCGTAGATGGGAACCTTACGCATTATGATGCAGTTCCAGAGCTCCGTGAACATCACATTAGAAATATCAAGAGGGGCAGACTCCTTAGTCATAGCCTCCTCACAGAGCAGCGGCATCTCAGCCAAAGAGCCATGAACCTCGTCGAAGTTACCAATGCGAGGGAAGAGGGTGTTGCGGAAGATCCGATGCATGATGTCCAAATGCTTGGGGAGCACACCCTTCCTCACATAGAGTTGCTGCAGTCTGTCCTTGGCTAGGGGCCTATCAGTGGGGGCTGCAGCATGAGGACACAACCCAAGTGGAGTGTCAGCTCCCTCGCACTCAACCTTGAGGAATGCCATGAATTCACGCCAGGTACCTGTCATCTTCTGAGTCCCAGTCATCCATACCATAGAGCGCTCTTCATTAGGAGAGAAGTGGACCGTGACATAGAACTAGGCAACAACAGTGGGGTCAAAATCTATCTTGAAAGTGATGATGTCCTTGATGCCCAGTTTGTCAATCAGAGAGAGGGCATCACCAAAATAGTCCAGGTTCCGCTGAAGATGAGCAAGGTCAATCCACTGAACGGGGACATAGTTCTTCTTGAAATGCATGACAATATCACGGTAGATCCTTTAGTGATCCGTTGCCCAAACATGGTCAACATTCTTGATTACAGCCTTCTCTTTGAGATAATGGTTCTGAGTGCGGAACCGCAGAAAGTCCTTGGGGGGCATTGTGCGAACATTGATCCCCTTGTACTTGCTCGCGGTCTTCTTGAAGGACTGCTTTTTGGGTTGCAGACCTGAAGTGGCAGACCCCTCTGGAGCCTCTGGGTTGCGATACTGCTTTGACTACGTGTCCCGTGGGGGGTTCGAACGGCGAGAACCACCTGTGACACAAAACACACAGCGAAAAGAGGCGACAAAAAGAGTCAAGGCAGTGAACTAGAAAAGACAGAAAAATAAACACTCATTGCCAAGCACAGGAAAAGAATGCACAGTGAATCCTCCTAGCGGTAGTACCGCTACCCCTGGCGGTAGTACCGCTGGGGTCCTAGCGGTAGTACCGCTACCCCTGGCGGTAGTACCGCTGGGGTGTGATTTTCAGATCTGACAGATAAAATAGACCTCATGGATAGAGCTACACAATTTTTACGAGGGGCATGGGCTGTATATGAACACTAAGAACTCCACCACAGCCCTACACACATGAGGATCACAGGTATAACCGAAATAAGTACATGCCTAGGCAAGAGAGAGAAAGTTTTAGATCTAATCCAAACATAGTTCAAGTGCTTGATCTAAAACAAGTAAATCCTAGGGCATGGCAAAATAATCAGCAACGATTCATAGGACCTACACTCCCCTCAAATATCTCCTTCATGCCATCCAAGAACAAGGCACAAGATCAAAGACATGGATCCAAACCCCCAATGCTCCTAACCCTAGAACACGAACATCAACCAAGAGAAGAAGGGGAGGAGCTTTACCGGGATTCATGGCCCTTGGAGGAGGAAGGAGAAGTGGAGCAACCCTTCCAATCCAACAGAAAGAAGGAGCTCCACGAATAGAGATCAAAACAGGGGGATTTCGGGCTAGGGGAGGGAGGAGCCGCGAGGAAGAAGAAAGACCTGGGAAAAGACGGGCTCCCCCTCCTTTATATAGCCCAAGGGGTATGGGCCAGCGGTAGTACCGTTGTGGACCTAGTGGTAGTACCGCTACCTGGCGGTAGTACCGTTGTGGACCTAGTGGTAGTACCGCTACCTGGCGGTAGTACCGTTGTGGACCTAGTGGTAGTACCGCTACCTGGCGGTAGTACCGCTCCCCCTGGCGGTAGTACCGCTCCCCCTTGAGACAACCCTAAAAATTTCCTAGCAGGTCGTGTTAGATGGGAATCCTAGCGGTAGTACCGCTATCCCTAGCGGTAGTACCGCTGGGGTCCTTGCGGTAGTACCGCTATCCCTGGCGGTAGTACGCGATCCCTAGCGGTAGTACCGCTGGGGTCCTGGCGGTAGTACCGCTACCCCTGGCGGTAGTACCGCTACCCCTGGCGGTAGTACCGCTACCCCTGGCGGTAGTACCGCTGCACATGACACAACGCGGCCTAGGATAAGTGAAGAACTTGGGCAAATGATAAGTAAGTAAAAAATAGCACCTAGAAATATGTACTGACTTGTCATTGTATATCCTTTCTTCTATACGAAAGAAAGGTGGGAGGGGCGGTGGCCGAGGCCACCTATGTTTGAGATAATGGTATGACACCGCGAAGAATTATCCTTGGGTTCATGACCAATGCTCGTCTTTGAAGCGCAAGTGCCATTTGAAAATGGCTAAAGTGAAAGACTAGATTGATTATGCATAATGGGGGGAGGGAAAGTTCATTGAGAGAACAACACTCCCCATATGTCCATGCCTACATCTAGACCAAGATGGAATGCAAAGTGAGGTGCAACATGCCTAGTTTCAATCCACATTACTTGAATCAATGATATTTAGCTCATGCCTTAACTCCCGGAACCTTGCTTCATCTAGAGGCTTAGTGAAAATATCTGCAAGTTGCTCTTCAGTGTGGATGAAGTGAACCTCAATATCAACTAGCTTGATATGTTCATGAATGAAGTGATGGCGAATATCAATATGTTTGGTTTTGCTATGTTGCACTGGGTTGAGGGAAATCTTGATAGCACTTTGATTGTCACATAGAAGAGGCACTTTGTCACAAGTTACACCATAATCCTTTAAAGTTTGCCTCATCCATAGCAATTGTGCACAACAACTTGCAGTTGCCACATACTCAGCTTCGGTGGATGATAAGGAGACGCAATTCTGCTTCTTTGATGACCAACGTACCAATGAGCGACCAGGGAATTGGCATCCTCCAGACGTTGACTTCCTCTCCACACAATCTCCTGCCCAATCTGAGTCAGAATAGCCAACTAGATTGAAGTTTGCTCCTTTGGGGTACCAAAGGCCAAAGTTTGGGGTATGAGCCAAATATTGAAAGATTCGCTTAACAGCCATGTAATGACTTTCTTTTGGTGCGGATTGAAACCGTGCACATATCCCTACACTCAACATAATATCCGGTCTAGATGCACAAAGGTAAAGGAGGGATCCAATCATGGAGCGATATACCTTTTGATCCACTGCTTTACCATTGGGGTCACTGTCAAGCTTGCATCTTGTTGGCATGGGGAACTTGACCGGTTTGACATCTTCGAGCTCGAACCGTTTGAGCATGTCTTGAGTGTACTTGGCCTGTTTGATGAATGTCCCTTCTAGACCTTGTGTAATCTCGAACCCGAGGAAGAACTTCAACTCTCTCATCATGGACATCTCAAACTTCTCAGTCATTAGTGCAACAAATTCTTCATTGAAGGAAATGTTAGGAGAGCCAAAGATAATATCATCAACATATAGTTGGCATATGAACAAATCCCCTTTAACCCTCTTAGTAAAAAGAGTGGGATCTATCTTCCCAATTTCAAACCCACGATCTTGTAACAACTCAGTAAGATACTCATACCACGCGCGTGGGGCTTGTTTAAGGCCATAGAGTGCCTTATTAAGTTTGTACACATGATTGGGGAGCTTGGGATGTTCGAATCCCGGGGGTTGTTTGACATAGACCAACTCATTCAAAGGACCATTAAGAAAAGCACTTTTCACATCCATTTGTTGTAATTTGAAGTTATGATGAGAAGCAAATGCAAGCAACATGCGAATAGATTCTAGACAAGCAACAGGGGCAAAGGTTTCACCGTAGTCGATACCCTCGACTTGGGAGTAGCCTTGATCCACCATTCTTGCCTTGTTTCGAATCACAATCCCATTGACATCTTGCTTGTTCTTGAATATCCATTTGGTCCCGATGACATTATGTTCCTCCGTTGGCCTAGGCACTAAATCCCAGACTTGGTTGTGCTCGAAGTTGTTAAGTTCTTCGTGCATGGCCATAAGCCAATCCTCATCATCGAGCGCTTCCTGTACCTGTTGAGGTTCACAATACGAAACAAACGCGTGATGCTCACAATAATTTCAAATCTGTTGACGGGTGGATACTCCCCTTTTTAAACTGCCAAGTACATTCTTCATAAGATGTGACTTGACTCTCAGCTTGTTCGCAGTCTTGGCTGCTCGACGCTCCAAGAGTTCTTCATTAGATAACGGGGGAGCATTGACTTGTTTCCTTTGCTTGCCCTTGCGTCTTGAGCCGGCTGTTGGTGCTCCAGAAGGAAATTGTGAGACAGTCTCCTGATCATCTTGTCCTTCGACTTGAGCAGGTTCACTAGTTTGTTCTTGTATTTGTGGTTTCTCTTGATCTTGATCTTGTGCTTCTACTTGGTCTGGATCTCGGGGTTGCACTTGATCTTGATCATGAGCAGGTTCGGAGTCTTGGGGTAGTGCTTGAATATCCTGAGACACATCATCATTGTTGGGCAATTTATCTTGACCTTGAGCTTGTTTATTTTGTTGAGAGTCTTCTCTTTGTTCATCGGAAGCGTGTGGGGCTTGTGGAGGTGATGGCTCCACTTGAGTAGAGCATTGTCCTTCTCCTTCGGCCACAAGGGGTTCCTCAATGGGGAGTATTTGACCAATCCCCATTCTTCTTATGGCTTGGGGAGGAATTTCATCACCTACATCACAAAGACCACTTTGCTCCACTTGGGAGCCATTATTTTCATCAAACTCTACGTTACACGTCTCCTCAATTAGTCTGGTGGACTTGTTGAGGACACGGTAAGCATGAGAGTTTGTAGCATAACCAACAAAGATACCCTCATGTGCTCTAGAATCAAATTTAGCTAACCGTGCACCTTTCTTGAGAATGAAACACTTACAACCGAATACCCGAAAGTACTTGAGATTGGGTTTGTTTCCAGTTAGAATCTCATACGGAGTCTTGTTCAAGCCTTTGCGGATGTAGAGCCGATTGGATGCATGACATGCTGTGTTGATGGCCTCTGCCCAGAAGTTATATGGAGATTTGAATTCTGCCATCATTGTCCTTGCAGCGTCTATCAAGGTCCGGTTCTTCCTTTCTGCCACGCCGTTTTGTTGAGGGGTATATGGTGCAGAATATTGGTGTTTTATTCCCTCATCACCTAGAAACTCATCTAAGGTGTAGTTCTTGAACTCGGTGCCGTTGTCACTTCTAATCATCAAGATCTTTGCTTCATGTTGACGTTGCGCTTCATTAGCAAAGTTGATGACCGTTTGTTGAGTTTCGCTCTTCTTTTTAAAGAAATATACCCAGGTATATCTTGAGTAGTCGTCAACAATCACTAAGCAATACTTTCTGCCTCCAAGACTATCAAATGATGGAGGACCAAACAGATCCATATGGAGAAGTTCCAATGGCCTCTTAGTGTAGATAAGAGTCGTTGGACGATGAGCTGTTTCACGAATCTTTCCTTCAATGCAGGCACTGCAAACATGATCTTTAGCAAAACTCACATTTGTTAGTCCACGAATATGGTCCCCTGTCAGAAGACTTTGCAAAGATCTCATATTGACATGAGCTAAACGGCGATGCCAAAGACAGCCCACGTCAACTTTAGCCATTAAACACGTCGCAGTCTTAGTGGGTCGCTTTGAGAAGTTCACCACATAAAGACCATTTTCGACATATCCAACATAGGCTACTTTAAGAGTCTTGCTCCTCAGGAGGACCACGGTATCAAGATTAAAGAATGTGGAAAAACCCATAATTGCGAGTTGACGAACCGAAAGTGAATTGTAGGCAAGTGACTCAACAAGCATGACCTTCTCAATAGATAAATCTTGAGAGATGACCACCTTACCAAATCCCAATACCTTTGAAGAGGATGCATTGGCGAATTGAACATGGGTGGGCATAGATGGAGAAGGATGCACATCCACCACTAAGTCCTTGCTTCCGGTCATATGATTTGTTGCTCCACTATCGAGCAACCATGACACCCCACCGGAAGCAAACCCCTCCAATAGATCAAGGCTTGGTTTTAGGTACCCATTTTTTAATGGGTCCTTTCATGTTAGAGACAAGGGTCTTAGGAACCCAGATAGCCCATTCAATATCCTCATCGTAGGAACCAACAAATCTGGCATAAACATGCCCATCACTAGCACAACATAAGACAAAAAAGAATTGAATTTGCCGGCTGTGTTAGTAGGAATAGTTTTGCCCTTCTTGAGGTTT
The DNA here is from genome assembly GCF_904849725.1 of Hordeum vulgare subsp. vulgare. Classification (NCBI taxonomy): domain Eukaryota; kingdom Viridiplantae; phylum Streptophyta; class Magnoliopsida; order Poales; family Poaceae; genus Hordeum; species Hordeum vulgare. The sequence goes on from NC_058518.1 coordinate 22,230,600, forward strand.
CCATAGTCCACCTTGTTCCTGTTCACCTTCTGAGTCCCCTCACCCTCTTTGACAAAGATGTCCATGAGGGTGGGAGATCGTTTGTTCCTGTTCCTCCTTTTACCTTTTGACTTGGAGGTAAGTCCAAGTCCCTCCTTTCCTACAACACCCTTTTGAGTGCTCAAGAGGTCGTTCAGACTCTTCTCACCTTGTATGCATGCCACAAGGCCCTTCTCAAGTTTCTCCTTTAACTTGGCATTTTCCTCCACAAGATGTACATGCTCACAACAAGGGTTAGTTGCACAAGCATTATCAATTAACACAAAGGGAGGGCAAGTAGAGATCTCCTTGGTAAGCTTTGCTTGGAGTTGATCATGAGACTCTTTCAGAGAGAAATGAGCACCTTTCAAGACCTTGTGGGCCTTGTCAAGTGTGTCAAACTCCTCTTTGAGTCTGTCATGGCCAACCCCAAGAGCATACTTTTCAGACTTAAGCATACGAGTAAGAACAACATCATGATCTAGTTTCTTTTGCATTTTAGCGCAGTCATCGTTATATGACTCCTCAAGAGCCAAACGAAGAGTGCGCTCTTCTTCTAGAGCATTAGATAATTCGGCAATTTCATCGGCATAGTCACGACTGTGTCCCTGAAGCTCGGAGATGGTCTCCTCATGAGACTCAATGAGGTCAGTGGCCTCACCCAGTTGTTCCAAGAGAGCAACAAAGTGCTTCTTGGGTTCTCCCTTAATAGTGCACAGAAACTTGTCAATATCATGCTCATTAAGTTCCCCAACATCACTATCTTCAACACAATTTAACAATGAAGGAGCAGAAGCAATGTTGGTCTTAATGATGGGAGTTACTTGATTGATACCTTTTGCCATGAGGCACTTGGTGATGTGGTTCTCATTGGGGGCATTGAAGAGAGACACCTTCTGGGGAGAGGTAGTGGCAATAGCAACAGTTGCCGTTGCCACTGTATCATCATCATCATCATCATCGAAAGGATACTCTTCAAGGGCCACCATCCCTTTTGGGTGAGGTTTCTTCACAAAGTTGTTCTTGATTGGAAATGATTTGGTTTTGTCTTTGCGAATTAGCTTGCCTCCGTTGTCTTCCCTTTTCTCATAGGGACATTCGGCCACGAAGTGACTCACGTTACCATAGTTATAACATGTCCTTTCTCGTTGTTTGGGTTTGAATCCACTCGAGTTGTTCTTGGTGAAGGTGGGTCTTGAGTTCCTCTTGTTGCCCCAGAATTGCCTTGATGCAAGAGCCATGTGCTCATGATAGGCATACTTTGTGTCTTCAGGACAACCCTCCTCTTCCTCATCTTCTTCTTCTTCTTCAAGCATTGCTTTTGCTTTCAACGCAAGGTTGGGTGAAGTTGTCTTTGATTGAACACGAGCAAGTGCATTGTCGGCTGTTTCGTTCATGATTGACATTGCAATGAATTCATCCAACACCTCACTGGAAGACAAGGAGTGGAAGTCTGGCCGCTGACGAATGACAGATGACATGGCTTTGTTGAACGACATGATGGCTTTAAGGAACTTGCGCTTGACCCATGTATCATCCACATCCTTGCTCCCATGATCCTTGAGTGCCACAGTAATAGCAGTCACCCTCCTATGGAGATCACGAGGGTCCTCGTCTTCCTTCATCACAAACTCATCGGCCTTATCAAGTATCACTTCATAGTTGGATTGTTGAATGCTTGAGCTTCCCTTGTACAACACCATAATATGCTCCCAACAATACTTGGCCAAAGTGAAAGGACGCAAGTGAGGAAGATCTTCAGGTGGCACTGCAGACTGGAAAATAAACAAAGCAGAGTGATTGTATTGATTGTCTACATCTTCTCTTGGAGTGAGGTTGCTTGGATCATGGGGATAATATCCTTGCTCGATGATTCTCCACAAGTTCGTTGAGTTGTGATTCAAATGAGACTTAATAGAAAATACCCAGTTAGCAAAGTCACCTTTCACAAGCTTAGGAGGAGGACCAACAGGATTAAGACGAGGTGCGGGAACGGATCCTCCATAGACCATGGGGGGTGGAACTGAGGCATATATTCCAGTCCCATCCTTTTCATGAGATGAGGAAGGTCGCATACCTTTAGCCACTTCCTTAGAGGAGTTGGCCTCCGAATCGGTGACGGTGGGTTTAACCACTATAGCCGGTTCGGGTGAACTTTTAAATCCCTCAATTAACTCTTTAAGCATGGTCTTGACTTCGTTCGTCAAGGACGTCTTGAGGGCGGCCATAGCCGTATTCAAGTCGTCCCTTGTGACCGAAGTCAAGTCCATGGCCTCGGGTTGCCCATGGTTAATTCCCTCTTCGCCTTCCATACTCTTCGGGTGGTTAAACCCTTAATAAAGAAACCTTGCTCTGATACCAATTGAAAGGATCGATATGGTTGACTAGAGGGGGGGTGAATAGACAACGACCACTTTTTAATTAATCTTAGCAAGTTAAGGTAAACAACATATGGGTTCACAAATATTACGACAATGAGGTGAACCCTAATGGAGCTAACAACGAGAGCTATTAAGAAAAGTAAGATATAGTTAACAACATAAGCATACAGAAAGTAAAGGTTAGAGATAACCACAAGTGGAACCAATGGAGACGAGGATGTGTTACCGAAGTTCCTTCCCTTTGACAGGAAGTACGTCTCCGTTGGAGCGGTGTAGAGGCACAATGCTCCCTAATAAGCCACTAAGGCCACCGTATTCTCCTCACGCCCTCGCACGATGCAAGGTACCGTGATTCCACTATAGGTGCCCTTGAAGGCGGCGATCGAACCTTTACAAACAAGGTTGGGGCAAACTCCACACAAAGCTTGGAGGCTCCCAACAAGACCATGAAGCTTCACCACAATGCAATATGGCTTCGAGGTGACCTCAACCATCTAGGATGCTCAAACAACCAAGAGTAATAAGATCCGCAAGGGATTGGTGGGGGAATCAACTTTTCTCTCGGTGGAAGTGTGGATCTAGGCCTTCTCAACCAATCCCTAAAGAATCAACAAGTTTGATTGGCTAGGGAGAGAGATCGGGCACTTTTGAGCTTAGGGAGCAACAATGCAGCTTGAGAGGGTAAGAGATAAGGTTCCACAGCTAGAAGAACCCTTTATATAATAGGGGGGAAAATCCAACCGTTTTCCCACTCTCTGCCCGAGCTCCAGCGGTACTACCGCTGGCTGCAGCGGTACTATCGTTGGCACTCGAGCGGTACTACCACTGACAAGGGGCGGTACTACCGCCGACTAGCGGTACTACCGCTGGTTGCAGCGGTACTACCGCTGGGCCCGTGGTAGTGCAAAAGCACTACCACCGCCAAGAAAGTCTTCGCAAAAAGGTCCGTCCACGAACTACCGCTAGGCAGGCGGTACTAAGCTCCTAGAGCGGTACTACCGCTAACCAGGGGTGGTACTACCGCCAGCCAGCGGTACTACCGCTGGCTGCAGCGGTACTACCGCTAGCATCCCAGCGGTACTACCGCTAGGGCCAGCGGTACTACCGCTGGGGACCATTTTGCTAGGAGGAAAGAAACACAGTGGCGGAGGCCGCTCCAAAGATGAAGGTAAGGGAAAATATGTGAAGTGTGCGCGTGCAAAGATAGATTCCACCCAAACCTTTCCACTACGGTTCCCCTCTTAATAGTACGGCTTTCCTATGACTCAAATAAAGAGAATCGTAGAGAGCGCCGTGCTTCCGTTCCATGAATGAGGAGGCGAGTCGTCTTGTGCCGTTGACGTGTGTCATCTGAAACCTTAACACACACGGTTAGTCCTTTACGGTACTGTCATCAATCACCAAAATTACTTAGGCATAAACTATGCCCCAACAATCTCCATGAAGATCATGGAGAACTTTGTATTGAAGATCCAAGAGAGAGAAGAAGCCATCTAGTTACTAGCTATGGACCCGTAGGTCTATGGTGAACTACTCACGCATCATCGGAGAGGTCATGGTGTTGATGAAGAAGCCCTCCGTGTCTGAATCCCCCTCCGGCAGGGCACCCGAACGTGCCCCAGATGGGATCTTGCAGAGACAGAAGCTTGCGGCGGCGGAAAAGTACTTTCGATGATCTCCTGATTTGTTTTGGGATTTTTAGGGAATATATAGGCGCAACCCCTAGGGCAGAGGGCGTCCAGGGGGCCGACAAGCCTGTGGGATGCGGCCTCCCCCTGGCCTCGGGGTGAGGGCTTGTGGGTCCCCTGGGGCCCCCTGCCTTGGCTCTGAAGTCTCCCGATCTTCTTCCGTTACGGAAAAATTCTTTTCGGGGATTTTATTCCGTTTGGACTCCGTTTCAAAATCTCCTCTGAAAGGGGTCAAAAACATGGAAAAACAGGAACTGGCACTTGGCACTGAGTTAATAAGTTAGTCCCAAAAAATATATAAAGGCATGCAAAACATCCAAAGTTTGACAAGATAATAGCATGAAACCATCAAAAATTATAGATACGTTGGAGACGTATCAAGCATCCCCAAGCTTAAGTCCTGCTCGTCCTCGAGTAGGGAAGTGATAAAGAATGACTTTTTGATGTGGAATGCTACATAGCATAGTTGTCCTTTGCAACTTCTTTCACGTGACATGAATGTTCAGATCCGTAAGATTCAAAACAATAGTTTGTTATTGACATGAAAACAGTAATACTTCAAGCAAACTAGCAAGGTAATCATGAACTTTCAAAATAACAAGGCCAAGGAAAGTTATCCCTGCAAAATCATATAGTCTGGCTATGCTCCATCATCCTCACACAACTAATGTAAATCATGCACAACCCCGGTATTGGCCAAGTAATTGCTTCTGCACTCTTACTTTCTCAAACTTTTTATAACTATCACGCAATACATGAGCGCGAGCCATGGATATAGCACTATAGGTGGAATAGAGTGTGGTGGTGGTTGTGAGACAAAAAGGAGGAGATGGTCACATTGACTCGGCGTATCAAAGGGCTATGGAGATGCCCATCAATAGATATCAATGTGAATGAGTAGGGACTGCCATACAAGAGATGCACTAGAGCTATAAGTATGTGAAAGCTCAAAAGGAAAACTAGTGGGTGTGCATCCAACTTGCTTGCTCACGAAGACCTAGGGCAATTTTGAGGAAGCCCATCATTGGAATATACAAGCCAAGTTATATAATGAAGATTCCCACTAGCATATGGTAGTGACAAAGCAAGAAGATCTCAATCATGAAGAACATGGTGCTATTATGAAGCACAAGTGTGGAAAAAGATAGTAGCATTGTCCCTTCTCTCTTTTTATTTTTTTTATTTGGGCACTTGGGCCTCTTTTTTCTCTTTTCTCCTTTTTTTTATTTGGGCTCTTTGGCCTCTTTTTTTTTTATTTCCTCACATGGGACAATGCTGTAATAATGATGATCATCACACTTTTATTTACTCACAGCTCAAAATGATGATGACTCCATAGGAAATGCCTCCGGCAGTGTACCGGGATGTGCAATGATCTAGCATGTCGTATGACGTTGAAACATCTCGCTAGCTATCTTACGATCATGCAATGGCAATATGAGAGTGACGACATAAGTCATGAGACGGAACGGTGGGAGTTTCATGGCAATATATCTCGGAATGGCTATGAAAATGCCATAGTAGGTAGGTATGGTGGTTGTTTTGAGGAAGGAATATGGTGGGTTTGTGCATCGGGGAGAATTGCGCGGCACTAGAGAGGCTAGCAATGGTGGAAGGTGAAAGTGCATATATACCATGGACTCACATTAGTCATGAAGAACTCACATACTTATTGCGAAAAAAATTATTAGTAATCGAAACAAAGTGCTAAACGCATACTCCTAGGGGAAGGGTTGGTAGGTGTTAACCATCACGCGATCCCGACCTCAACACAAAGGATGACAATCAATAGATCAATTATGCTCCGACTTCCTAACATAGCGGTTCACCATACGTTCATGCTACGGGGATCACTAACTTCAACACAAGTATTTCTAGATTCACAACACCTTACTAACATAACTCTTAATATTACCGAATCCACGTCTCAAAACTAATTGAGAGGAATCAAGACTTCTCTTTCTTCTCAATGCACATGAAGATGGAGGTTTTTGTATCCTCTTTGGGTACCTATCACATTTGGGACTACTTTCATAGCATAAGCCAACTACCAAGTCACGTACCGCCCTGCTCTAAAAGATATAAGTGAAGCACATAGAGCAAAAGTATCTAGCTCAAAAGATATAAGTGAAGCACTATGAGCAAAAGTATCTAGCTCAAAAGATATAAGTGAAGCACTATGAGCATTCTAGCAAAATCACGATGAGTGCATGTCTCTCTCTCTCAAAAAGTTGTGCAGAAAGGATGATTGTGACACAACAAAAACAAAAGACTCCTACGATACAAGACGCTCCAAGCAAAAACACATATCATGTGGTGAATAAAAATACAGCTCCAAGTAATGTTACCAATGGATTGAAGACGAAAGAGGGGATGCCTTCCCGGGGCATCCCCAAACTTAGGATTTTTGGTGTCCTTGAATTTGGCTTGGGATGCCTTGGACATCCCCAAGCTTTAGCTCTTTCCACTCCTTATCTCATCGTCTATGAGAACATCACCCAAAACTTAAAAACTTCACAACACAAAACTTAAACAGAAACTCGTGATAACATTAGCACAAGAAAACAAACTACCACTTCTTTTGGTACTGTAGCAAACTTGAATTATATCTATATAAGTGTTGGGATACTGTATTCTCACTTTTCCATGGCTAGTACCCCCCGATACTAACCATAGTTTCATCAAAACAAGCAACCAACTCAACAAAAACAGAATCTGTCAAAAACAGACCAGTCCGTAGCAATCTGTATACTTCGTATACTTCTGGTACCTAAAAAAATCTGAAAAATTACGACAGCCTGGGAAAAAGGCATATCAACCAGAAGCAAAAAGAATCAACTCAAAAGCTCTTCCTGAATAAAAATTAAAAATCATCTCGTGAGCGAAAAGTTTCTGTCTTTTTCCAGCAGGATCAAACAACCATTACCAAGACTAGTCATAAAGGTTTTGCTTGACTCAAACACAAAAAACACAATCACAACAGAATTATGATGGTGTGGACGCAACAAAACAGAAAGAAAAAGATAAATTCATTGGGTTGCCTCCCAACAAGCGCTATTGTTTAACGCCCTTAGCTAGACATTGATAATTCAATGATACTCACACAAAAGACAAGAATTGAAGCACAATGAGAGCATCATAAAGCATGTAAAAATCACATCTAAGTCTAACATACTTCCTATGCATAGGCATTTTATAGGAAAACAGATTGTCAAGACAACCAATAGTTACCATATGCAAGGAAGAAGAAAGAGACAATAGCAATCTCAACATAAGGAGAGGTGATTTAGTGATATGAAAGTTTCTACCACCATATTTTCCTCTCTCATAATAATTACATGTGGGATCATATTCGAATTCAACAATGTAACTATCACATAGGATATTCTTTTCATGATCCACATGCATGCAAAGTTGACGCTCTTCAAAAATAGTGGGATTATCATCAACTAAAGTCATGACTTCTCCAAACCCACTTTCAATAATATTGCAAATATCATATTCATCATGAGGCTTAAACAAATTTTCAAGATCATAAGAAAAATCATCGCCCCACTCATGATCATTGCAACAAGTAGTGGACATAACAAAACTAGCATCCCCAAGCTTAGGGTTTTGCATATTTTTAGCATGATTGTCACTAATAGAATTTATAGTCAAACCATTGAAATCATGCTTTTCATCCAAGGAGCCCTCGTGAATCACTTCATAAGTTTCTTCCTCACAATTTTCAGAATCACGCATCTCAAGCAAAACTCCATAAAGATAGTCAAGTGCACTCAACTCACTACCAATTGGATCAACATAATTGGATCTCTTAAAGAGATTAGCAAGTGGATGAGGATCCATATCACTAGATTTTCAGCAAGCGAAGATGCAAGCATATTGAAGGCACATGCCACACAAGCGAACAGACAGCAAGCGAGAGAAAAGGGCGAACGAAAAAGGCAAACGAAAAAAAGGCAAATAGGTGAAGTGGGGGAGAGGAAAACGAGAGGCAACTGGCAAACAAAGTAAATGCAAGAGATGAGTTTGCGACACTTACTTGGATGAGTTCTTGACTTGATCCTCCCCGGCAACGGCGCCAGAAATCCTTGTGCTACTTCTCAAACAACAGCGCCAGAAATTGACACGTTGACGGAGATTGGGCTTGCATTTGTTTTTCCCTTGAAGAGGAAAGGGTGATGCAGCACATGAGCCGTAAGTATTTCCCTCAGTTTGAGAACCAAGGTACCGATCCAGAAGGAGGGTCTCGTCAAGTCCAGAGTACCTGCACAAACACAAACAAGCTTGCACCCAACGCTTCAAAGGGGTTGTCAATCCCTTCAAGATTGTTTGCAAAGTGAGATCTGAAGGCGGAAAGTGCAACGAAGTAAAAAGTGTAAGGCTGAAAATATAGTGTGGAGTAGACCCGGGGGGCATAGTATTCACTAGGGGCTTCTCTCAAAATAGCAAATATCACGGTGGGTGAACAAATTACTGTCGAGCAATTGATAAAACCGCGCAAAGTCATGAAGATATCTAAGGCAATGATCATACATATAGGCATCACGTCCGAGACAAGTAGACCGATACTTTCTGCATCTACTACTATTACTCCACACATTGACCGCTATCTAGCATGCATCTAGTGTATTGAGTTCATGACGAACAGAGTAACGCCTTAAGCAAGATGACATGATGTAGAGGGATAATCTCAAACCAATGATGAAAACCCCATCTTTTTACTCTTGATGGCAACAACACGATTCGTGCCTCGCTACCCCTTCTGTCACTGGGTGAGGTCACCGCACGGTATGAACCCAAAACCAAGCACTTCTCCCATTGCAAGAATCATAGATCTAGTTGGCTAGACAAAACACACAACTCGAAGAGAATTACAAGGATATGAAATCATGCATAAGAGAGATCAGAAGAAACTCAAATAAGATTCATGGATAATCTGATCATAAATCCACATTTCATCGGATCTCGACAAACACACCGCAAAAGAAGATTACATCGGATAGATCTCCATGAAGATCATGGAGAACTTTGTATTGAAGATCCAAGAGAGAGAAGAAGCCATATAGTTACTAGCTATGGACCAGTAGGTCTATGGTGAACTACTCACGCATCATCGGAGAGGTAATGGTGTTGATGAAGAAGCCCTCGGTGTCCAATCCCCCCTCCGGTAGGGCACCAGAACGTGCCCCAGATGTGATCTTGCGGAGACAGAAGCTTGCGGCGACGGAAAAGTACTTTCGATGATCTCCTGATTTTTTTGGGATTTTTAGGGAATATATAGGCGCAACCCCTAGGGCAGAGGGCGTCCAGGGGGCCACAAGCCTGTCGGCCGCGGCCTCCCCCCTAGCCGCGGGGTGAGGGCTTGTGGGGCCCCTGGGCCCCCCTGCCTTGGCTCTCAAGTCTCCTGATCTTCTTCCGTTACGGAAAAATTGTTTTCGGGGATTTTATTCCGTTTGGACTTCGTTTAAAAATCTCCTCTGAAAGGGGTCAAAAACATGGAAAAAACAGGAATTGGCACTTGGCACTGAGTTAATAAGTTAATCCCAAAAAATCTATAAAAGGCATGCAAAGCATCCAAAGTTAGACAAGATAATAGCATGAAACCATCAAAAATTATAGATACGTTGGAGACGTATCACCAAGCTGCCTATATCCTAAAAATATTGGATAAATTCAATATAGACAAATCATATCCATCTAAAACTCCTATGGTGGTTTGATCTCTAGACGTAGAGAAAGATCCGTTTAGGCCAAGGGATAATGGAGAAGAGGTGTTAGGACATGAAGTTCCATACCTCAGTGCCGTTGGAGCGCTTATGTATCTTGCAAATTGCACAAGACCTGATATTGCATTTGCAGTGAATCTACTTGCTAGACACAGCGCAAGTCCTACCACCCGTCATTGGTTCGGGGTGAAGAATATCTTTCTATATCTCCAAGGCACAAAGGATCTTGGCCTATTTTTCTAGTTCCGGAGAAATGAGGACTCTAATATGATTGGATATGCAGATGCCGGCTATTTGTCTGATCCCCACAATGCCAGATCACAGGCCAACTTTGTATTCCTACATGGTGGTACTGCTATATCATGGAAGTCTTCAAAACATACTCTGGTGGCAACATCTACAAATCATTCTGAAATGATTTCATTATTTGAAGCATCATGTGAATGTGTATGACTTCGCAGAATGATAAACCACATACAATAGTCATGTGGAATTGGTTCGATAGAATCACCCACCATTATCTATGAGGATAATGCGGCCTGTGTTGCACAGATGCAAACAGGATACATCAAGAGTAATATCACTAATATAAGCATATTTCTCCTAAGTGGTTTTCCCCCCATAATCTTCAGAAAAGCGGGGAAATAAGCATCTTGCAAGTAAAACCAGGCGACAACCTTGCTGATCTATTTACTAAGTCTCTACCAAACTCAACATTTCAGAAATATGTTCGGAATTGGTATGCGATGACTCAGAGACTTGTAGGCATCAGGGGGAGTCTCTACTTGAGATATCATTTTTCAATGACATCACATTGTGCTATCTCTTTGTGAGTTTATGTTTCAGGTAAGTTTTCATGGAGAAACTTTTTGGAGGAGAATCCTTTTGATATTATAGCACTACCTGGACAATCATGGGATGATTCTACACGGTCAAGCGTAGATTAGGGGGAGTGTTAAGATTAAATTACAATATGTAATTAAGGGGACTCTCCCCTTGACCAATGGACGGGCGGTGGCACCCGTAGGGGCGCTTGTGTTTCTCACAACCGTCGTGTCTCCTGGAACCAACGGATCCCCTCGGGTCGTCGCATCTCTCCCCCGTGTATAAATTACAGATTCCTACACATCAATGGATTAGAGTTTTTCACTTTCTCAAACACGTAAACAACACGTAGAACAACCAGCAAGAGCAAGAGAAAAACGAGAGAAGGGACGAGCGAGACTCAGTGGTGAGATGCACGGCCTTGTTTCCTTCTTCCCTTGTCTAATTAGCGAGGACGGTCACCGCTACCGCCTCATTGCCCTTCGCCGCCATGGAGTTGGTGCCCTTCGCCGTTTTCGTCGCCGAATGCAAGCCATCCGATGGTTCGGCCGCATCGCCGCTGGACGCGCCCGTCGCGGTGCCGCTGGAAGCGCCCACCGCGGTGCTCACCACGCCCCTGGACACGGTCGCCGTGCTCCTGGACGCACCCACCGCGGTACTCCCCACGCTCGTGGTCTGGCGCCCATGGAGTTGGCTGGCCCGAGCACCCACATGGCGCACGGGGCCGCTGCCGCTCCTGCTCTGCCCATCGTGTCCCCGCCTCCAACCGCTCCTCCGCCAGCCGCATGGATCCCGTTGTCGACGCCGACACTAGATGTCGTGGCCACTGGCCCGAGCCTCTGCACGCCTGGCTATGCCTCGGTGCCGATGCACTTGACGGTGAACAAGGAGGAGGCACTCGCCTTCCTCTCCGCGTCAAACGGCACCTCCGGCGTCGTTCGCCATGGAGCCGAGATGGAGGGCTCCACACCAGCCGTGCGGAATGGCGTTTCAGGCGGCTTTTCGTGCGCGTCGTCGTCGCCATCGACCGCCGCCCTGGCCGCCGCGTCGGCTCATGGGATCCGGCGGGTCTCGTCCTCGCACCCGCCCTGCCTTGCGGTGTGCGCCTCGAGCCCGTCGTGGTCCCCTCTTCCTCCGACGAGGAAGACTGCCTCATGGCTTGCCGGTGAACCGCCGGAGTGGAGAAGGTGGAGTCGGCAGATTTGCTGCCCCCATCGATCACATTGAGGTGGTCGATGACTCGTGGTCGTGGGTGGTGCGTGAGAGGTTGTTGCCTTATCCTTTTGCCGCCCCTCCCCTCTCCCTTATGCGGCGGCTAATTCGGGCCCACCAAAGGCCATGGCGGCCCAGACCGAGGCGCCCGGCTGCCCTCTGCTTTCATTTTCTTCCTATGTTTTAGTTAATTTTAGTACTAATTATTGTATTAGTGCAATATTAGGCTATATCTAGTACTGTTTAGTAACTAGTTTGACTATTTACATTTAGTCCAGTTCTAGATTTATTTTAGGTTAGGACTTGTGTAATTATTAGTATATTTATATTATGCAATGACTTGATAATATAAATAAAGTATCAGATTTCATCCGGGGAGTATGACATGTTCTATGTGTTTACCACATATTTTTTGAACATGTATTTGTGATTGAGATCGGTTTCTCTCGCGTATCAAACTTGCAAATTTTTGAATATTTTCTTCCTTATTTTATTTGGAATCACAAGGTAATAAATTGGGATATACTGCTCATTTGCAGACTATCCCCTCTTACTGTGAGCTCTATGCTTTGTCAATCTCGACAAGCGATTACATTCAATGATTATTCCTTATATCTAAATTATAGCATACACAAGGTAATGGCCATGCATCTTGTTACTGTGAGATGTAAGTGATCTTCAATGTGTTATGTTCACACAACTGAGGTTGAAATTTTTTCAAGTTTTCACTTTTGACTATCAAAATTTTGCATTCTTATTATACAACCATGATGGTTTTTAATTTACCGTCCGTAAATCAATTATCTATGTTTCTCCATGTAGGAAAAATGACTGTCAAAGAGTTTGAGGAGCTTGCCCTCAATGGTCGTAACTACCCTACATGGACTATAGACATCAAGATCAGTCTCGCGTCCCGTGGGATAATGCGTGCAATCCAGCCCCCGGAGACTCCTCTCCCGGCTGGAGCCACGCTGCTGACAGAACAACAGAATTATGCCGCCTTATTCATCATAAGGCCCCATATTCATCCAGATCTCAAGTCTGAGTATATACAGGAGGAATCTTCTAATACTCTATTTCTGACCCTCAAAACGAGGTACATTTGTGCCGTGACATTTTTGCATGTCAATGGCCCTCAAAAACAAAAGGGGTAATATCATCATGAATCATAGAACTTTGCGTCGCATGTTCGATTTGGTGTTAGAACTTTAAAAATACGGTATTTTGGCCACTTAACTTCATTGTGCATATACGGTCATGATGCGTACGCGGGCATATTCTTGTGCATGACCCCACCTATCAGTGAATGGTGACGCTGGCACGATGCAATTTTGCGCAATACACCCACATATATTTTTTATTTACTGATAAAGTCAACCACAATGATGCAACGCAAAAAGATAACCTCGCGTTTTTTATATTTACGTAAAACCCTAAGCACATATATGCAAAAATTAACACCAAAAAAGGCTCTGCCAGAACTCGATCCAGCGTCCAAATAATGTTTTAAAATTATATGTTTGAAAGCCAAATACGTAATAAGCACATTTATAAAACACACATGTTTATATTATTCTCAGGTTTATAAAATATTTTATAAAATATTTAATGTATAATACACATGTCTATATTTTAAAGTTTTAATTTACTATTCATCATGTATGTGCCTAATGTTTTTAACCAATGTTTTAAATAACGGGCTACGACAAATAGCGGCGAGCCTCTAAATCAGCTATACGGCATATTTATACATGATACCATTTAGCGGCACCTTGCTGAAAAGGCTATAGCCAGGCTATAACGGGTTATTTAAAACTATGTTTTTAACACAAAAATATTTGAATATAATTATTACTTATCATTTACTACATATTTCATATATAATACACTGGTTTATATTGTAATGTTTTTATTTACTAATCATCATCTATACAAATATTTGAACATATCTTTATTACTTAGTTTTACAAATATATTGTAAGAAAGTAGTCCGTGCAAAATGGGCCGCATTATCTGCAGTCCATTTAATCTCCACATGCATTCTCGTTTAGTACATATAGTGTCCTTATCCCTAGTTGACATACGGACAATGGGAGTCGTTGTGCCTATGCCAACTCGTGTTGAACTGTTGGTTGTTGTTTCGAGTAAGGATGAATTAATTTTTGTTATTAACTTTTGCACATATGTGAAATAGTGTGGTTATGTTTTTTTGAAATAAAAATATGTGACGCAATGGTCGACCTTTTTCGTAAATAAAAATATATTAAGGTGTTTTGTGTAAAAACTACAACGTATTCAGCGCAACCCTCACAGGCAAGTGGGTCATATACATGGATACGCCGACATATGACCGTATCTGCACGCATTAGTCAAGTTAGCTGACCACAAATGCGTGGCTGACGTGCCTCGATCGGCCGATCCCAGCCACGCCCTAGCCCTATGTATCGCCCAAACACACACGCATCGCCCGATGCCCCGATCCCCACCCCACGCACGCCGCCCAAATCGCCTGCTCGTCCTCGATCGGCCCTAGCCATCGCCGCCGGGCGCCGGCCCTCGTCCGCCTCCGGCCAGTCCTCCTACTTTCTCCTGGCCAGTCGCCATGGATGCTGCATGCTGGATACTTGCAGTTGGCTGGTTCTCCAAGAGACCAAGACCCCGATCTCCACCCAGGTCTGCTCGAGTACTCTCTTTCGTCTTCTGAATTTTCGAGTGGCATCTACAACACGCTTTTTTGATCTCTGGATTTCGGTGCAGAGTAAGTACATAATATCACAATGGTATAATAATTCATAAAGTGCGTTCCACGATGATATGCGGATGCGTACCGTATAAATGGATGGATTGTGTTTGGATAGATTGATAAATAATAAACGGCATTCAGATTGATTGACACTCCCTCTATACCATTATTTTTGTTGTTGGGGAGGTATTTTGGAACAGAGGGAGTAGATTGCATTCAGATAGATTGGTGCTTTATGCTGTGTTTAAAAATAGGTTGACATTTTTGCATTCTTCCACCGGGGCTCTAAATTCCTGGACATTGCCCTGTCGATACCAAACGGAGTCTCAAACTCCGTCTAACCTGAACTTCCATGCCAAACAAATAAATTATACTCAAATTTGCATGCCTAAATCAAGGGTAAATAACAGCTACGGTAGTCGACAGGATAAAGAAGTTTCTATTTGGTCGGAACAAGTGCTACCCCGAATCCACCAAAACAAGAAGACAAGAAACACCTCCAGGCTTCCAGCGATCCAAAACTGTTGTAATAAAGCTACAAGCATACTAATAAAGGATTCAGTCGAGTGGCAAGCATTATCCTGTTCTGGTGTCGGTGGTACCCGGATAAACCACAGACAAACAGGCCATAAAGTCTCCTCAATGGTCCTGCATCACATGTTTGAAGCGTGTTTCAGAGCACCAGCAAGCAGAAACATCTGCCTGTATGATCATTTCTGCAACAGGGGACAGCCCTACACCTCATCAATAGGAAGCCCCCTGTGCAACCATCACTTGGGGCAAATCAGAACTAGCCTGCGGACAAATACATGCAGGAGAAGTTATCTTGAATTGTGCATTTAATATACTATACCAACTGCCATTGGGCAATGGGAAACTATGTTAGTACCAGAAAATAAGAAAGTGGTTGTAATTCAATACTAGAAGACATCAAACATAATGTATACAGAATCAAAGAAAAACATTAGAACAAAGTGCATCAGACATCATGTAAACTAGAGTCCAGCATTAAAACTCTGAAACCACAAGTACCTTTTTGGACAATCATGGAAGCAAAAGCATATCAAAAGACAAACCTAATATGAATGTTTGTACACATGCTTGCACAATTTATCATCAACAGAGTACTCTTATAGACCAAAAACAACTTCCTGTTTAAATATTAAAAAGGACAGAGAAACAAAAAAGAACAATCATTAATTTCTGTCAGATCAGTCAAGAATACAGATCTCGAGCTAATTCTCACTGATTTCCATCGGAGGCAATAATGCTATAAGAATCCGCACTTGTATAATAGAGGGCAGGAACTCTGACTATGCTTAATGTACGGGAGCAGTGTTAACATGGTTTTACAATTGGTGATATTGTAAGAAGATGTCACTGACAAACGTTAAATATTTGCGATTACTAGTAATTCTATGCTACTCCTACTGTCGTATTACATGGCCTAATATCATCAAGTATTGTGTAAGCCGTACCCTCAGTAGTATGACAAGTGGATTCGAATATACTCATTTTTCACATTTGAAAGACCAGAGTATGAACAGTAATTCAGAAATTTTGGTAAAATTAAGACAAACCCGCTCACACCATACGGGCTTTGTACAGGCATATGTAAGCCATCTGGAAATTTCCTGTTAGAGAAACAAACTGCTTTTAACTATCGAGATTTCAAATCACTAATCTTGCGTTTAGGAAAACAGTTACTCACCTCCACCGGTAAATTTCAAAACTTCATCCTTATCTAGAGCAGTTTTGATTGCATCATCAAACTCTATCCATTCATTCTCATCTTCCTTAACCAAAGCAACATAGTGTCCAGCATTGGCACTTGGTCCCTCGTGAGTGACCAAAGCGATCAAATCATACATGGAAGTCAAGTGTTCCTTTGTTATAGAAACATCAGCTGTATATATAAAAATAAAAATGCATCATCAACGTTGAACACAATTCGAACTGAAGGACAAACAAGTTGGTTATAATATTCCTTTTTTCAAGGAAACATAAAAACTCTTCATCATTTTTCAACAAAACGCGAAGACTTTGCGTTTCTTTCCATTGGAAAGGGGAGGGGGGAATTACATGTCTCCTAGGAGGTGTTTTTCAGATTACGTTACAATGATCCTAGTGGACATCCCAGGTGCTTGGGATGACCAATTGAAGGCCTGAAGCCCCGGCTTGAGCCAGAGGGCAACCTCTGCTTTGATACTCTCTGTTAGCTGGGACGGATGGTCGATCGCCATCAAAGACACAAGTGTTTCACTGTTTCCAGATCATCCATCCTGTCAGGAGCGTTGCGGTAGCCAATCCCTTGCGAAGTGTTTTTGGGGTCGTTACCTTACAGTAGCCACCATTCAGAGATGGAGGCGCCCCGGTCATGTGGTCTGCATGTCATCCTTAGCCATGCAAGGGTATTGTTGAACCGGTATGGCCCAGCCCATCCAGTTATCTCTTAGGGCCCAGGCCCATGTAGTGGGACTGACCTAAAAGGAGGCACCCAACCATCCCCGTTCCTAGACAGAGCCGCCACACACGAGCTGGAGGTACTCCTCTCTCCCTCCCGTTTCTACATGGTATCAGAGGCCAGCGACGGCGGGGCCTGAGAAGACGGCGGTGACGTCCGGCGAGGTGGCAGCGGATTTGGGCGGCGTCCGGCGAGGCAGCGGCGGATCTGGGAGGCGCGGCGTGGCTGCGCAGGAGGTGCAGCTCGTTGGAGAGGAAGGAGAGGTGGAGCTGCTGTGCTGCGCGGCAGAGGAAGAAGGAGAGTTGGAGCTGCTGTGCTGCGCGGCAGGAGGAGGAAGCTGAGGAGCGGCTTGGTCTCCCCGAGAGTGGGTTGTGCTGTGGCTGCTGCTTGCTCCTCAGCGTGGCGGGCTGTGGTGCTGTGGGAGGAGAAGAGGAGAAGGGTAGTGGAGAAGGGCAGCTCCTTGTTGTGCTGCTGTGTGTGCGTGTGTCTGCAGGGGACCGGGAGCTGGAGAACTGCTGCGGGGGTTGGCTGCTGTTGGAGGCCAAGATCCTCTGGAACTGCTGCTGTTTGTAGATGAAGGAGGAAGAGAACTGCTGCTGTTTGCAGAGGAAGAAGGAAGAGAACTGCTGCTGGAAGAAGAGGCTGTGGTTGCTGCTTGCACTTGGAGCTGCTGCTTGCACTTGGAGCTGCTGAGTTGCTGGGTGCTGCTGCTAGCCAGGGGGCGTAAAGGGACCAACCGTGCAGCTGTAGGGCTGTGCTGCTGAGGGCTGCTGTTGCTGATTACCGGATTGGAGATGGCTGAACCAAATGCGCTTGCTGAGGCTTTCGACAAGCTCGCTAAGATCCTCGCGGAGTCCAACTCCAACTCTGGGGCCATCGTTCCTCGACAGGAAGTGGCTCAGAAGCTCGAAATGTCACCCCTGGACATGAAGCTAGAGGGGGCCACAAATTATTTGAGCTGGTCCAGAAGGGCATTGTTGGCTGTGGAACAGAAGGAACTTGATGGGCACTTATTGGGTGCGGTTGATGAACCCGGAGACAAGACTATCGCGGAGGGAAAGCGGTGGAAGGTCATAAACTCTGTGCTTGTTGGTTGGTTGTTGAACTCAGTGGTGCCCTCCATTGGTCGCTCTGTGGAGGGACTATCCACGTCCGCCGAGATATGGAAGACTCTATCCACCCAATACTCAGGCAAGGGTAATTTCATGCTAATTGCTCAGATTGAGGGGAAGATCAGTCGGCTGCGCCAAGGCGATGACATGTCAGTGATGGCATATGTAGCAGAGCTGCAGGCTTTGTGGGCAGAGCAGGATAACTGTGATCCTCTGGAACTCTATGATGCGGCGTGCATCGAGTCAGGGCGCAAGTGGATTGCACGCAGGCGTGTGCTGAAACTGTTGGAAGGCCTGAGAGGTTGCTTTCATGGCAGGGGGGCTTCCCTGCTGCACCAACCTCTCCTGCCAACTATTGAGGAGACTATTGCAGCAATGTCTCAAGAGGAGGTGAGGCTATCTCTTGAACATGCAAACGTGAAGTTTGTGCCGGCTTCGACATTTGCAGTCACTGAGCGCATGGAGTGGGGAGATCCCAACAAATGTCATATTTGTGGGGAGGTAGGTCATTGGAAGAGGGAATGTCCAACTCGTGGTAAAGGCAGGGGATACAACAGAGGGGGCACTGGCAGAGGCAGGTATGCTCGAGGCAGAGGTGGATACCCATGGAACTCAGGGGGTCAACTTTCTAGGTGCAGAGGTGGCTACTCAGGAAACTCAGGGGGCAGGGCGCATATGGTAGTTGAAGAGGACACTGGGACGTCACAGGGCAAGGGAGTTGATGAGGCTGCCTATGGAGACTTTGCTCACTGGGCCTTCACTGATGAAGGTAATTCGATGAAGGCATTTCTTCCTCCTAATGGGAGTGCTTCAGAGTGGGTCTTAGACTCTGGAGCATCTAAGCATGTTGCGGGTAATTCCTGTGTGTTTGAGTCTTACCATAAGCATGCTCCTACTCACAAGGGCACTATACAAACTGCCGATGGTACCAATCAGCCTGTCATAGGGGTTGGCACAGTCAAATGCACTTCAGCCATCTCCTTATCGTCAGTTTTGCATGTGCCAGCTTTTCCTGTCAATTTGGTCTCTTTCAGTGCTCTCATTGATCAAATAGACTGTCGTGTGATCCTTGACAAGTTCGGTTGCTTGATTCAGGAGCGACAGACGAGCCAGACGGTTGGGACTGGCACCAGGCGTAGGGGGCTCTGGTACATGGACCAGGAGGTGCAACCGGACTTGGTGTGTGCTGCGACCATGGAGGACAAGGAGAAGCAGACGATGATCCATCATTGTAGAATGGGTCATGTATCTTTTGATAAGATGAGTAGGATCTTTCCGGATGTTATGTGTGGAATAGGCAAGGGCAAGTTGACATGTGATGCTTGCGAATATGCAAAACACACACGAGCCTCATATGTGAGTAAGGGGCTTAGGAGCATATCTCCTTTTATGCTCATTCATTCGGATGTATGGACTAGCCCACTAGTGTCAATGAATGGAAAGAAGTATTTTGTTACCTTTATTGACTGCTATTCTCGTATAACTTGGATTTACTTGATGCGTCACAAGGATGAGGTGTTTAGCTGTTTTCAGAACTTCCATGCTCTTGTAAAGAACCAGTTTCAGGTGCAGGTCAACGTGCTCAGGACTGACAATGGTACAAAGTATGTGAACAATATTTTTGGAGATTTCATGGCTAACCAAGGGATTCTTCATCAAACTTCATGTCCGGACACCCCACCTCAGAATGGAGTGGCCGAAAGGAAGAATCGTCATATTCTTGAGGTTGCTCGGTCATTAATGTTTACCATGAATGTGCCTAAGTTCTTATGGGATGAAGCAGTTATGACAGCCACGTACCTGATCAACCGGACACCTTCCAGGATATTAGGTATGAAATCTCCGTCTGAGTTGCTCATTGGAGATAATAAGTTTGTTGTTTCTCCAAAGTTGTTTGGCAGTACTTGCTTTGTTCGTGATCACCGATCATCTGTTGGAAAGCTTGATCCTCGGGCAGTGAAGTGTGTCTTCCTGGGATACTCTTCTAGTCAGTAGGGGTATAAATGTTGGTCTCCCTCTGAAAAACGCAGGTTCGTGAGTATGGATGTTACCTTCAGGGAGTCCGAGCCATTCTATGGTACGCCGACTGATCTCAGTCTGCTATTTGCAGAGCTTGACCACCTACATCATGTGCACGATGGTTAAGAGGGGGAGAAGGATGTGTCTCATACTCAGGGTGATTCTGTGGGCAATAACACTGCTAATGATGTGCAAGTTCAGGTCCAACCAATAGTGGGAACAATTCCGGTTAGTACTCTCACTGATGATGATGTGCAGGTTCCTGTCGAGCCAACCGTCGATACACTTAAGATTGGTGCTCTTCGGGTTCATGTTCGGGATCGATGGCGGACGAACACCCTAGTGTACTCTCGACGGCAACCATACGTGCAAGGGGAGCAACAAGGCAATGATGCAAGAGTGCAAGGGGAGCAGCAAGGCAATGAGGCAAGAGTGCAGGGGGAGCAGCAAGATAGTGAGACGAGCTCATCTGACACAGTGGAGCTGCCCATTGCATTGCGAAAGGCTACACGTGAAGTGGCAAGAAAGGGTGAAGTAGCAAGGAAGGCTCTACCGAAGGATGATGCTTGTGATGATCTTGATATTGGCAATTTTGTGTCTTATAAGGCTTTGTCACCCACATATAAGGCGTTTGTTGCCTCCCTTCAAACTGTGTCAATTCCAAAGGATTGGAAGGCTGCAAAGCAAGATCCGAGGTGGCGTGAAGCGATGATAGAAGAGTTGGAAGCACAAAGGAAAAACAAGACATGGGTGCTAACCACATTGCCGGCAGAAAAGAAAGCAGTGAGTTGTAAGTGGATCTATACAGTGAAGCAGAATCCTGAAGGGAAGGTGGAACGGTATAAGGCCAGATTGGTCGCCAGAGGATATAGTCAAACTTATGGAATTGACTATGATGAGACGTTTGCTCCCGTGGCAAAGATGAACACAGTAAGGATATTGGTCTCCTGTGCTGCAAACTTTGGGTGGAAGTTGCATCAATTAGATGTCAAGAATGACTTCTTGCATGGTGAGTTGCAAGAAGTGTACATGGAAATACCACCAGGTTTTGGTATTTCAGAGACTACGGGGAGGTATGCAGGCTGAAGAAATCCTTGTATGAACTGAAGCAATCACCAAGGGCCTGGTTTGATAGGTTCAGACGTGCTGTCCGTGGTATGGGGTATGGTCAGTGTAACGGTGACCACACGATGTTCTACAAGCACTCTGATCGGAAGATCACCATTCTTGTTGTTTATGTGGATGACATTATCATCACTGGAGATGATGAGGAGGAAATAGAGAGATTGAAGGGTTGTTTGAGCAAGGAGTTTGAGGTAAAGGATTTGGGTAACCTAAAATACTTTCTTGGCATGGAAGTGGCTCGGACAGAGAAGGGAATCTCTTTGTGTCAACGAAAGTACACCTTGGATCTCTTGAGTGACGTGGGCATGATGGGATGTCGTACTGCCCCTACTCCGATTGAACAAAATCACCAAGTGACAGCACAATCAGGAGAGCTAGTGAATAAGGAAGAGTATGAGAAACTGGTTGGAAGGTTGTTGTACTTGTGTCATACCAGGCCTGACATTACGTATGCTACGGGGGTGGTGAGCAGATACATGCATGAACCAAGGAGTGGGCATCTTGATATTGTGCACAGAATCCTGAGATACTTGAAGGGGACTCCAGGTAAAGGGTTGTGGTTTGGGAAGAGTGGACATCTTGAGGTGGATGGCTATAGTGACTCTGACTGGGCCAGTTGTCAAGATGATAGAAGATCAACTTCTGGTTACTACGTGTTTGTGGGAGGAAATTTGGTATCATGGCGAAGCAAGAAACAGCCGGTTGTGTCTAGATCAACAGCAAAAGCTGAGTATAGAGCATTATCTCAAGGGTTGTGTGAGATGCTCTGGGTGAAGTACCTACTGAGCGAGTTGAAACTTCTGAGGAAGGGGCCCTTGAAGGTGTGGTGTGACAATCAGTCAGTTATAGCCATCGCTAATAACCCAGTTCAACATGATAGGACAAAGCATGTGGAAATTGATCGGGAGGGGGAGTGTTGAACCGGTATGGCCCAGCCCATCCAGTTATCTCTTAGGGCCCAGGCCCATGTAGTGGGACTGACCTAAAAGGAGGCTCCCAGCCATCCCCGTTCCTAGACAGAGCCGCCACACACGAGCTGGAGGTACTCCTCTCTCCCTCCCGTTTCTACAGGTATCATGCCATACCTGCCTGCCTTGAGATCCGTGAACGTCTCCTTCAGGCAGCACAACAACACAAGCATTACTATGTTGATAAGCATCGGGCCCTTTCTTTTGATGTTGGAGAGTGGGTTTGGCTCCGTCTTCAGCACCGGCCGGCGGCATTCCTTGGAGTAGGCGCCAAAGGGAAATTGGCTCCCAAGTATTATGGGCCTTTCAAAGTCCTCGCTAAACTTGATACGGTTGCTTACCGTTTGGAGCTGCCCTCATGCGTCCGCATTCACAATGTCTTCCATGTCGGGGTCCTGGAGAAGTACCATGGTCCGCCGTCGGAAGTTCCGCCGATGCTTCCACCTCCGTTTCAGGGTCGAGTACATCCAACCCCTGTCCAAGCATTGCGTGCTCGTATTGCTCGCGGTGTCCAGCAGGTGCTCATTCAATGGGATGGCCAGCCGGCGTCTGCTTCTTCATGGGAGGATGTCACAACCTTCCGCGAACGTTATCCAAGTTTCCAGCTCGAGGACAAGTTGTTTCAGAATGGAGGGGGAGATGTCATGTGGGGCCAGCCCTATAGGCGCAAGGGCCCTGCGCGGGCTGGCCCTGCACCTGCCTAAAAATATGTTCTAGTTTAATTATAGTCTTTTTAGATTAGGAGTCTGGGTATTAGTTGGAAAGGTTTAGTCCCGAAGAAGGTTACCCTGCCAACACCCAATTATAGTAGGAGTCTGTAATCTGATCTTGTAATTAGGCTATATATAGCCAGCCCTTGGAATCAATAAAGTTCAAGCAGAGAATAATCTAGACCCTCACCTCCCTTGCTCCTGCGCTACGGAACCCCTCCTCACCCCCTTCTCCAACAATAGGCCAGCGAGGGGTTCGCCCTCCTACCTCCACGCCTACAACCTGCGCGGCAATCAGCCAGGCCGTGACAGGGGGGCTGTGAGGCGGTGTTGCAGGGGAGCGGCGGCCCGCAGGGAGCGGGCAAGGGCATGGTCGTGGGCGCGGCCCTCTGGCGTGCACTCCCCGACGACATCGGACCTTGTTGGTGCAGTCGCGCACGTGTTGCCCCGGCTTCAGGCAGCGAAAGGAGAGGCCGACTTCCTCCTCCACCGCCGGACCTGCTGCGACGATGCGACTAGGTCATGCCCTTCACGTGGTGGCCACGACTGCGTCGGCTTTTGCGCTTTGGCTGCTGCCACCCTCCAACATCCGCACTGTCAAGCGAGGGGGCGATGTTGTGGACGCGAGGGACCTCAGAGGAGGGGACACGACTGGCGGGCACTAGGGCATGGTGGGTCTCAGCGGGCGGGGTGCGGTGAGGCGGCGATGCGGAATAGGAGCATACCACGTCGTGGTAGGAGCGGGAGCCCATCCAGCGGTTGGGATGGCGCTCGTTGATGGAGGACATGCTGCTATAGGGGAGAAGGAGAGGAGGGGCTACAGGGGTGGCTGCTATGAGGGCTGCCGGCTGGAATTCGTCGGTGGCAAGGCTAGTGGGAGAGGCTAGGGTGGGTGGAGGGTGGGAGAGCAATACAAAAAATAATTACAAGTTGTCGACACCCAGTGTTAATAAAGAAATTTATAGGGCGTGTATTGCTTGCCTTTGTCAATATCTGAACTAAGAGAATCGTCAAAATCTGAACCTGAGACCTACAATTAAAGACAGAATGGTATAATTCCATCAAAATATATATCGCGGGCTGAAAACTAAAGGCAACTGTTAGATGACACGTATACGAAATTAAGAACTAACAAAAAGATGTTATTGGATTGAGTATCAACATCAAAATATAAAATTTGAAATAGTCATAACCAACATCTCAAAAGGCATGCACGAGAGTTACCTTCATATTTTCTTCTAGTTTGTGTTTTAATTCATCGGAACAAAGCTGATAGACATTAAGCTGATGTGGATAATCTAGTTTCTGGTGTATATTTTTAATACAAAAAAATATTAGAAAATGTAGAATCAAAATATTATATTGCAAAAATACACATATATCGTAAATGAAAATAAACAAAACATACACCAAAGTTCTTGACTGATTGACAGGTCATCTCATCAAGCTTCACACGCTCCAAATTTATGATCAGATACCTAAAGATAGAATATATAATATATTGTTGTGAAGAGCCATTAAACTAACAGAAGTGGAAAATTTCAAATTTCGCATCACATAGTCTAGAACCACTTTTCAGTCTAGAGCCTTTACACCACGGAGAGACATCGACACTTCCACTAGAGATCTGGTTCATCTCGTCGAGTTGTCTTAACTCTTGGAGTGCCCCACGATATTGTAACCTTTGTACTCCATATATATAAGAGAAAAAGAGTAAGACAAGAAGTAGGGCTTTTATTCACATTACGGGCCTAAACCTAGGTAAATCGTATGTCCCCCTTAATATATGTTTCAGATCCACCGGTAACCTGATGTGAGGTTCCCGTGGATATCCACGTACTGATTGTATTAATGCTGTTACGATCTGACAAAAAAGGCCCTCGACAAAAAAGTTAAATAAGATCTTACCGAGGCAACTTATTTATGCTTGAATTTTGGCCTTGCAAATCCTGTGTAAAGAAAACAACCTTTTGTAAAAATTCTAGTGGAACATAAAACAATGCAAAGTTATGCATATAAGAAACCCTTCATGAGATACTTACGAGCGCAAGCCCTTCTAGGAGACCATTTACTTCAGGAGTTAATTTGCAGCTCAGATGCTTTACCGACAGCGTCGCCGACCTACAAAACATATAATGAAGCAATAATTAACTGAGATATGGAAGAACATGGTAACACTTCTGTATGATTCTTTTTGTGTGTCATTGTTTCCCTGATGCAGATTTAATTTCTAATTACATTGCTGACTGGTTTGCTTGTTTGTCTAGCAGGGTTATGTGCTGCTCCTTTTGGTGCTAATGCTTCAATACTTCCCACTCGCTCCCGGTTCAAAAGGGTAAGGAGCCATTTCATTTCCAAGGAATTAGCAGTACTGCATTTCATTAGTACCGACATATACTTACTTGCATGGATAGTTCAAGCTATAACTAATTCTGCCTCCTCTAGTCTTGAAAACCCAAAACAAGTCTTATACATTGATAGTTTCAAAAGGCTAGATGAGGCAGTGGTAGAAATAAAAATTAAGTGCATGCACCTTCAGTTATGATAAAAGCATCTCGTCACCTTGGCCCTTGAGGCCCAGGCGCACTACACCCAAGTGACATAGAAGGGGGGAACGGATGAGTCTGCCCAAACTAGAGCTGCCAGAGCTATCAAGGAGATGTTAGTCTCTCCACGTATATATGGTATCAGAGAGCAGGGCGTGAGGAGAGGACGGCAGCAATGACCAGTGAGGCAGCGTTGGCCGGTGAGGCAGCAGATCCAGCGAGGAGGCCGTGGGATGGCGGTGCTGATTGCGAGATCAATGCGTGGCAAGGCAGCATGGACGGCGGCGGGACGTGAAGAAGGGCTGGTCCATCGGGGGATTCTTCCTCTACCTCCTTGCTGTTCCTCTGCTCCCAGTTGCTATTCTTGGCATCCCACATCTTTTGGGTAAGCTCGGGCATCTTCCTCTACCTCCTTGCTGTTCCTCTGCTCCCAGTTGCTATTCTTGGCATCCCACATCTTTTGGGTAAGCTCGGGCACTGTGAGCAAGGTACCGTAGGTCCGGCTGGCTGCTGAGGTTGGAAAGTAAAGAGGTGAAGAGGTGGTGCTGGAGAAGGCAATGAGCTGCTGCTGCTGCGCAAGGGGAGGTGTGGCTCGGGTGTATGCTTTTAACATTTTTAGAGAAGCTGACACTATTACTAAGTTTGAGAAATTTATGCTAACAGTTTGAATTTGTCTAGATAAAAATGTGGGATATAACAAGATGCCAACATTATTAAACAGACTAATCTTGTTTGTGTTTTCACTGTAGCTTTTAAAATCTTTATTTTTTGAGAAAGTGAAAGAGAGAGGATACCCGACGAACAGATCAACTCCGAAAAGCATGTTCATAAGATTGTTCCTATACAAAAAAAAGAAAACTAGTATCAGAAGGAATCATTTTTACATTGGAAGAAAAGGGTGATTATTAGTATTGTACATAATGAAACAATTACCCTTTAGTTATAAGAGTTTCACTAAGGGTTCCCATCAATAGCAGTAGGAATTCTTGAGCATCCTGTTGCCTACGAAGACCCTGTTCTCTTTCCTCATACATTGCATGCTTCTCTTCAAGTTTCTGCAAATTAGATAAGATTAAAAATAAGAAAATGAACTCACTTTTTGGTAAACACATTAATTACTGACCTGTAAGAAATTGTCAGAAGAAACTGCTTCTACACTATGATCAAGAAGTCCCAAGAGATCACAAACAGCCTTAGTTAGCTTCATAGAAGCTTGGTCAACCAGTTCATCATTCATGCCTTCTTCTAAATATCTAGAGGAAAATAAGAGTGTGATGATCACGCCTTCTTTTAAATGCCTAGGGGAAAATAAGTGTGTGATGAACAGAAAGAACATTTACAATCCAAATTGCAGTGTTTCTTAAATCAAACCTTACTAAGGCTGCCTTCAGCGCTGGTATGCAACGAAGATATTGCAGAACAGAATTTGCAAAGCACGCATTCCCTGAATTCAAGAGGCCAGCACAACCATGTTTTACTTCAGCCTTTTTATACTTTGGTAACATGACATGAGCTGAAACATTGCAGCCATATGTGAACTGTTGGGAATCTGGGCTATCACTGAGCTTGTCAACTTGTTTGATCATAATTGACTTCGCATTGTGATTATCAAAGGAAGATCCTGTATTTTCTTCAACCAGGCTTTCATTGCCCCTTTTGTTCCCTGATGCTGTATTGTCATTGACTGCTCTTCGAAACTTCAAAAAAGGCTTGATCAGGACATGTTTAAAATCTTGGGGACCAAGTTTTAGAAGGCCATTGAGTTTGTTGTTGATGGGGCCTTGAGGACCAAGATCTACAGGCAAATCCGTCAAATTGAATCTGCGGATATTGGAATTTTCCCTGTGATATAATCTCAGATCTTCGATGATTAGTAGCTGATTCTCCACCTCAGGCGGAAAAGATTTTTCTTCGACCCTTGTTATCTCATGCCCCGCTGACTTCCTATGATTTTTCAGAGTCGATCTGTCGGGACTAACACTTGCTCCTCTTCTCCCCTTCTCGCGGCCCCCCCTCCCCAGCCCGCTTGCTCGCTTGATTCCCCTTGGACCGGCCATATCGCGTCCACTACCGTAGCGTCCGAGTCCGAGATGAGTTGTTGATAGCCGGAACGCAGGATGGCCGCGCGCGACAGAGATGCCCTTGGTGGCGTGCGACAGAGGTGCCCTTGGTGGCGCGCGACGGGGGTAGCGCTTGGTGAGAGCGGCGCGCGAGGACCGAGGAGTCGCCGGAATGCCGTACGGCCGAACGCGAGGAGGTGTCGACGGGGGCGACGTTGGCCGCGCGCGATTGCGGAGGCGGAGGCGGGGGGCGACGTTGGTGGAGCTCGATTGGGGCGGGGCGGTGGGAGCAGACGAGGAGGTCGGGAGGAGTCGCCGGCGGAGGGAGCGTCCCGTACCCGACTCGATCGATGCGGTCGGGCTCGGTCGCGGTGGCCTGTGCTGTGCGTCTGCCGTTCGGGCCCGCAGACGGCGGCACCGGGCTGGCGGCGGACTATCTCTCTCTGCCGTTGGGTCCCACAAACGGCAATATCGGGTTAGTGTCATGTGCTCTCTCGATCTCATTTCACTTCACATGATAATAAAGCGACCTAGCCATTTAAAAAAAAAGTATAATAAAGCGACAGATGCTGCAAGGTATCTACACCGTGGAAGTGGGTCAATACAAAATAGTTTTTTCAGTAACCATTTCTTAAAGCTCGCTATTAGCTCTATCTAACAAAAAATATCTCCCCCTCAAAAAATAGATCTTGTTATATTAGTCCCCCCCCCCCCCAACTAATTCAACGTATAAACGACATCCCAAATCCATTTTTACGCAATTAATATTCAAGCTAGTGTGTTTCAGTTGCACACAATTCAACAACATATTTTGAGACCCTAAAATTTGAAGTTCAATTCAAACCAAATTCATCGAAGAAATGGACTAGAACGTGTCCGCTATCATATCCCAAATGGTTCACCAAAATGTCATATCCGCCGCTTTGCAGGGGCTCTCCCGGAGGTTCTCCCAGCGCTATCCTCCGACGACTCTTTCGATGATTGCCTCAAGTGGGGTATTGACACTCTAGGAGAAAACTTATAGATAGGATTTTAGCAGTAGCACGGTATTATCAAGACGCGCTACTGCTAAGTAGTAGCGCGGCGCAACTACGGTCGCTACAAGTATCTAAGTAGCAGTAGCGTGACATGTCACGACCACGCTACGTCTAAGTGGTCTCATCGCCATCGAGGGGGGCTACATGTAGTAGTAGCGGTGGTGAATATGCAATGTTACTACCAATTCTTTAGCAGTAGTGCTAGCGTGCTACCAATGCCACTGCTACAGCTCTTAGCAAGCGCTACTACTAGGTCATACATTTATCCCCTCCCCCCCCCCCGCCCCTCACTCTCTCATGTGGATCCAGTACCATCTCCCTCCGCCACCGCCGCTCCTGCATCCCGGCGGCCCTCCCCGTCCCCGCCCTTCCCACGCGGCCCTCCCCATGCGACGGCCCTCCTCGTCCCGGCCCTGCCCACACGGCGGCCCTCCACGTCCCAGCCCTCCACACACGATAGTCCTCACACGACGGCCCTCCTCATCCCAGCCCTCCCCACGCGGCCCTCCCCACGTTCCGGCCATCCACGCAGCGGAAGCTCTCCCTCCCTCCTCTCTCCCACCCCCCCCCCTTCTCCCTCTGTTTTTGCACTGCTACACAAGATGAATGTATGGATGAATTGATGCATTTAGATGGTTATGAATTGATGCATTTAGATGGTTAGATGGATGGATGTATGCATTTAGATGAATGTGTGCATTTAGATGGATCGATGTTTGGATGGATGGATGGATGCATTAAGATGGATATTAGTACTTCATCATCATAATATTGCTATGGAATTTTTTTGCATCATTTTGTTGGTGCTACTTGTATCATTTTGCAGAGAGCACCTTCAAGTGCCTATGTTTTGCCGAAATGTTGATTCATTTCCGTCTCGCCAATTTCATGCGCTCGATATGTCCTATTTTAGCAATGGCATTTTTTATGCAATGTTGTTTGACTTATCATTTGGGTGGCTTTCTATATGTTGGAGCTCCTCGTACAGCTTTCAATATGTACTTGATGGAGGAATACCAATTGTTGCCTTGGTGGTCGCTTCCTCTTCTCTTCTTGCAATATATACCTCGGTATAATGCACAAGGAGAGAAGAAAAGGTGCGACCATCACCAATGGTTGAAATATTAGTATGGGGGAGACAAGAGGAGGAAGCGACTGGTACGTCTTTGTCGTATCTATAATTTTTTATTATTTCATGTCAATATTATAGAATTTTATATATTTTTGGTAACATTTTATATGATTTATTAGACTGACATATTGATTCAGTGCCAAGTGTCAGTTCTTGTCTGTTATATGTTTTTTGTTTCACAGAATATCCAAATTAATCAAACAAAGTCCAAGCGCGATAAAAATTTACGAAGAATTATTTTGAAATTTATGTGATTTTTGGAAGGTGGAATCAACGTAAATGGAGGCCCACGACCTCCACTAGACACTAGGGTGCGTTTGGGCGCCCCTAGCATGGGGTGGTGTCTAGTGGGCACCCCTTAAGTATGTTGGGTCTCTTCTTCGATCGCAAGAAAGCTAATTTATGGATAAAAATCCCCTTAAAATTTCAGACTGATTGGAGTTATGGATCTGTTAGAATTTAAGAAACGGTGAAGGACCAAAAAACTGGAACGCGAAACAGAAGAGAACAAAGAGAGAGATCCAATAGAGCCCCTCCACCGCCATGGAGGTTATGGACAAGAGGGGGGACTCTCCTCTCATCTAGGGGGAGGTGAAGGAAGACGAAGGAGGAGGGGTGCTCTCTCCCCCTCTCTCCCGGTGACGCCGGAGTGTCGCCGGAACAAGGAGCGTAATGACAATCTACATCAATAATCTTGCCGCTGTCAACGCCATCTCCCCCCCCTCTATGCAGCGGTGTAACTTCTCTTTTTTCGTCGTAACTCTCTACTTAAACATGGTGCTCAACACTACATACTATTTCTCAATGATATGTGGTTATCCTATGATGTTTGAGTAGATCCGTTTTGTCCAACGGGTTAATTGTGATATGATGTTATTGATATGAGTTGTGTGTTGATATGGTGTTGTCCTAAGGTGCCTTCCATGATGCGCATACGTGAAGGATACACGCTGTAGGGTTTGCAATATGTTCATGATTCACTTATAGTGGGTGGCGAGAGTGACATAAACTTACACCCGAGTAAGGGATTTGTGCGCGTACGGAAGTAAAGAGGACTTGATGTTTAATGCTATGGTTGAGTTTACCTTAATGATTTCTAGTAGTTGCGGATGCTTGTTAGAGGTCCAATCATAAGCGCATATGATCCAAGTACGAAACGTGTGTTAGTATATTTCTCTTCCTCATTGCACATAATAAGTATCTATCATGTTATATTCAATTGCCTATGGATAATATTTCTCTTGCATTACACAAAAAGCTTTCTACTAAACAACCCCTAACTTTTATTTACTCGCTCTTTATTTTCCCGCAAAATAGTTTCATACTTGTTCTAGGTAAAATGAGAGTTTGCGCGCGTAGAGTTGTATCGGTGGTCGGTATAACTTGAGAGAATATAAATTATATCTTTAGCTCCTCGTTGGGTTCGACACTCTTACTTATCAAAAAAGTCTAAAAATGACCCCCTACACTTGTGTTTTATCAAGACATTTTTCTGGCGCCGTTGCC
This sequence comes from Hordeum vulgare subsp. vulgare, assembly GCF_904849725.1. Taxonomy (NCBI): domain Eukaryota; kingdom Viridiplantae; phylum Streptophyta; class Magnoliopsida; order Poales; family Poaceae; genus Hordeum; species Hordeum vulgare. The sequence goes on from NC_058518.1 coordinate 22,261,878, forward strand.
GGGGAGCAATAGCGTGGGGTGAATATTCTTGTGTGTGATTGTTTGCTTTATCACTAAGTAGTTTTTATTTTTTGTTCTAAGTTGTTCTCCATCTTTAGTTATGGATATGAAACATGAAACATCAAAAATATTAGGTGTACTTCCTACTCATGGAGATGGGGACCTCCTAAAACCCTCGATGTTCGTTATGTTGAAAATATTAAACACTACTTTTATAATCCTGAGAAAACCCCATTCAACTTGATAATGAGAGTAACCTTGGATCATCATGAATACTTTAGGGATTATTGCTTGACTAAGAAAGGGAAATTATTGTGGGAGGAAATTAAAATGTTGCATTGATTTGCTTCGGATGCATGTTTGAGATGTGATTATACTTGTTGTTCCAAGACTAAGGGTCTAAACCTTCCCTTTGAAAGTGAATTTAATGATAATGAAACCTTGGCCTCTTATGCTAAGGGTATACTTTATTACCATGATGTGGAACAAATAGAAGAATTTGTTGCTTTTAAGGGTGCATACGAAATTGCTTCTTTGATTGAAAACTATGATGATATTCCTTACAAATCTGAAAAATTTGCCGTACATAAATATTGCTATGAGAATTATGAATACAATGCCCATATTGATGAATTTATTGAGAGAATGTCTGCTGCCTTGGAAGAAACTAATATTTTGCAGGAATCTATGGAAGAAGAAATTGTTGAAACTGTGAGCTCATTAGATGAAAAAGAAAAGATGAGAAGGAGAGCGAAGAACAAAAGGAGGAAGAGCGGATGAGCTATCCTTGCCCACCTTCTAATGAGAGTAACTCTTTAACTCATACAGTGTTTAATTTTCCTTCGCACATACCGAAGGTTGAATGCTATGATGATTGCTGTGATCCCTTGGATTCATTTGAAATACCCCTTTTGATGAACTTGATGCTTGCTATGCTTGTGGCCAAGATGCCAATATGAAGTATGATTACGAAGATGAACTTGTTGTAGTTCCTTATGTTAATCATGAAGTTGTTGCTATTGCACCCATACATGATATTCATATTATCTTCTTGAATTCTCCCAGCTACACTATATCGAAGAAGTTTTCACTTATTAAGGATTATATTGATGGATTGCGTTTTAGCACTACACATAATGATTTTGATGAATATAATATGCATGTGTTTGCTGATCCTACTTGCAATTATTATGAGAGAGGAACCAAATCTTCACCTCTCTATGTTTCCATCATGATAAAATTGCAAAAAACTGCTTATACTATGTATTGGCCTTTACTTGATGTGCATGAATTGTTCCTTTATGACATGCCAATGCATAGGAAGAGAGTTAGATTTTGTTGTCACATGATATATATATATATATATATATATATATATATATATATATATATATATATATATATATATATATATATATATATATATATATCACTTTGTTCTTACTATTTTATTACAAATCATTGTTTATTAAAATTGGTTTTGATATACCTTGGGATCCGGGTGGATCCATTGCTTGAGCACTTTATGCCTTGCTTATTGGCTTTAAAGAAAGCGCTGCCAGGGAGACAACCTCGAGGTTTTAGAGAGTCATTTATTTCTGTTGTGTGATTTTAAAATGTTTAAAAACAAAAAATAAGTGGGGAACTTAAAACTTTTTCAAAAAGAAATGTGAAAGTGAGAAGGACGAGCACCGTTGAAGTGGGGGCTAGCCTTGAACTTTGTTCATGCCAATGGAAATATTGTGAATCTTGATTACAGAAACTTTTCAACAAAAATAATTATTCCCTTGTATAAATATCATTGTATTATAAAAATAATGTGTCAAGATTTTCCTTTAGGATGATTAAATTACTTGTTGGTATGTGCGATGCAAAAACATAAACTTTGGCTGTAGTGCGTGAATTTACATTTTTTACTGAAACGTCTAATGTGTCTAAATTTTTTACATAGTAATGCTATGATTTTTTTCCTAATTATTAAGATTTTTTAAGTTACAGAAGTATGGTCATTGTTCATATTACTGCAGATTGTCCTGTTTTTGACATATTCTGTTTTTGTTGCATTTTTTGCTTGTTTTGATGAAGCTATCGATTGTATCGGTGGTATAAGCCATGGAGAAGTTATATTACAGTAGCTATAATGCAAAAACAAAATATAAATGTGTTTGCGTCAGTACTTAATGTAGTAATTTGCACTATTATACTAAGGGAACTCATGATTTTTCTGTTAAGTTTTGTGTGGATGAAGTGTTCGAAGTTTGAGGCGGTCTCGATATGAGGATATGGATGAGAGGAAATAGTTCAAGCTTGGAGATTACCAAGGCACCCCAACTAAATATACAAGGGGATTTAAGCGTCTAAGCTTAGGGATACTCCAGAAGGCATCCCATCTTTCTTAAACAAGTATCGATATGTTTTCGTCTTTGTTTCGTTCATATGGTATGCATCAATCTTTGAGGGTCCTTTGTGTTTAGTTTTCACCTTTATTTTATGCACCATGATTGTATGAGATAGTTTATGGTTGATTTATATAATTCTCATTGCACTTCACTTATATCTTTTGAGTATGGCTTTATAGAATGCTTAATGTGCTTCACTTATGAAGTTTCGATTGCCTGTTTTTCTACATATTGAAAACCGTCATTTGTAGAATGCTCTTTTGCTTCACTTATATTTATTAGAGCATGGTATTTTGTAGGAAGAATTAAACTCTCATGATTCACTTATATCTATTTAGAGAGTCAAAAGGAATTGGTCATTTACATGGTTAGTCATAAAATCCTACATAAAACTTGTAGATAACTGAGTATGATATGTTTGATTTCTTGCAATAGTTTTGCGATATTAAGATGTGATATTAGAGTCATGCTAGTGAGTAATTGTGTATTCGTAGAAATACTTGTGTTAAGGTTTGTGATTCCCGTAGCATGCACATATGGTGAACCATTATGTGACGAAGTCGGAGCATGCTTTATTTATCGATTGTTATTCTTTGTGTGGAAGTCGGGATCGTGCGATGGTTAACTCCTACCAACCCTTCCCCTAGGAGCATGCGTGTAGTACCTTGTTTCGATGACTAATAGACTTTTGCAATAAGTATGTGAGTTCTTTATGACTAATGTTGAGTCCATGGATTATACGCACTCTCACCCTTCCACCATTGCTAGCCTCTTTAGCACCGCGCAACTTTCGCTGGTGCATTACACCCACCATATACTTCCAAAAAACAGCCACCTTACCTACCTATTATGGCATTTCCATAGCCATTCCGAGATATATTGCCATGCAACTTTCATCGTTTCGTTTATTATGACACGCACCATCATTGTCATATTGCTTTGCATGATCGTAAGATAGCTAGCATGATGTTTTCATGACTTGTCCACTTTTTGATGCCATTGCTATGCTAGATCATTGCACATCCCGGTACACCGCCGGAGGCATTCATATAGAGCCATAATTTGTTCTAAATATCGAGTTGTAAGTAAATAAAAGTGTGATGATCATCATTATTAGAGCATTGTCCCATGTGAGGAAGTAATAAAAGAGGCCAATGAAGCCAAAATAAAAAAAGGCCAAAGAAGCCCACCAAAAAAAGAGAAAATAAATAAATAATGAGAGAAAAGAGAGAAGGGACAATGCTACTATCCTTTACCACACTTGTGCTTCAAAGTAGCACCATGATCTTCATGATAGAGAGTCTCCTATGTTGTCACTTTCATATACTAGTGGGAAATTTTCATTATAGAACTTGGCTTGTATATTCCAATGATGGGCTTCCTCAAATTGCCCTAGGTCTTCGTGAGCAAGCGAGTTGGATGCACACCCACTAGTTTCTTTTTGAGCTTTCATACACTTATAGCTCTTGTGCATCTGTTGCATGGCAATCCTTACTCACTCACATTGATATCTATTGATGGGCATCTCCATAGCCCGTTGATACGCCTAGTTGATGTGAGACTATCTCCTCCTTTTTGTGTTCTCCACAACCACCATAGTCTATTCCACCTATAGTGCTATGTCCATGGCTCACGCTCATGTATTGTGTGAAAGTTGAAAAAGTTTGAGAACACTAAAGTATGAAACAATTGCTTGGCTAAAACCGGGGTTGTGCATAACTTAAACACGTTGTGTGGGGAAGATGGAGCATAGACAGACTATATGATTTTATAGGGATAACTTTCTTTGGCCATGATATTTTGAGAAGACATGATTGCTTTGCTAGTATGCTTGAAATATTATTGTCTTTATGTCAAATGATAGACTATTGCTTTGAATCACTCGTGTTTTATTATTCATGCCATGATTAGATTATATGATCAAGATTATGCTAGGTAGCATTTCACATCAAAAATTATCTTTTTTATCATTTACCTACTCGAGGACGAGCAGGAATTAAGCTTGGGGATGCTGATACGTCTCCGTCGTATCTATAATTTTTGATTATTTCATGACAATATTCTACAACTTTCATATACTTTTGGCAACTTTTTATACTATTTTTCGGACTAACATATTGATCCAGTGCCCAGTGCCAGTTCATGTTTGTTGCATGTTTTTTGTGATGGGGAACATCGCATGGGAAACAAAAAAATTCCTACGCGCACGAAGACCTATCATGGTGATGTCCATCTACGAGAGGGGATTTCCGATCTACGTACCCTTGTATATCGCACAACACAAGCGTTAGTAAACGCGGTTGATGTAGTGGAACATCCTCACGTCCCTCGATCCGCCCCGCAAATCGTTCCACGAACCGTCCCGTGATCCGTCCCACGATCCGCTCCGATCTAGTGCCGAACGGACGACACCTCCGCGTTCAACACGCGTACAACTCGAGGATGATCTCGCCCTTCTTGATCCAGCAAGAGAGGCGGAGAGGTAGATGAGTTCTCCAGCAGCATGACGGTGCTCCGGAGGTTGGTGGTGATCTAATCTCAGTAGGGCTCCGCCTGAGCTCCACAGAAACGCGATCTAGAGGAAAAACCGTGGAGGTATGTGGTCGGGCTGCAGTGGCAAAGTTGTCTCAAATCAGCCCTAATACCTCAGTATATATAGGAGGGAGGGAGGGGCCTTGCCTTGAGTCTCAAGGAGCCCCAAGGGGGTCGGCCGAATCAAGGGTGGAGGAGTCTACCTCCAATCCTAGTCCAACTAGGATTGGAAGGTGGAGTCCTTCCCTTCCTTCCCACTTCCCCTTTTTTTCTCTTTGATTTTTCTTTCTCCCTTGCGCAAGGGCCCTCTTGGGCTTGCCAACCAGCCCACTAAGGGCTGGTGCAGCACCCCTAAGGCCTATGGGCTTCCCCCGGGTGGGCTGCCCCCCCCCCCCCCGGTGAACATCCGGAACCCATTCGTCACTCCCTGTACATTCCCGGTAATGCCGAAAACTTTCAGGTAATCAAATGAGGTCATCCTATATATCAATCTTTGTCTCCGGACCATTCCAGAAACCCTCGTGACGTCCGTGATCTCATCCGGGACTCCGAACAACATTCAGTAACCAACCATATAACTCAAATACGCATAAAACAACGCCGAACCTTAAGTGTGCAGACCCTACGGGTTCGAGAACTATGTAGACATGACCCGAGGGACTCCTCGGTCAATATCCAATAGCGGGACCTGGATGCCCATATTGGATCCTACATATTCTACAAAGATCTTATCGATTGAACCTCAGTGCCAAGGATTCATATAATCCCGTATGTCATCCCCTTTGTCCTTCGGTATGTTACTTGCCCGAGATTCGATCGTCAGTATCCGCATACCTATTTCAATCTCGTTTACCGGCAAGTCTCTTTACTCGTTCCGTAATACAAGATCCCGTGACATACACTAAGTCACATTGCTTGCAAGGCTTGTGTGTGATGTTGTATTACCGAGTGGGCCCCGAGATACCTCTCCGTCACACAGAGTGACAAATGCCAGTCTTTATCCATACTAACTCAACGGACACCTTTGGAGATACCTATAGAGCATCTTTATAGTCACCCAGTTACGTTGTGACGTTTGATACACACAATGCATTCCTTCGGTGTCAGTGAATTATATGATCTCATGGTCATATATAGGAATAAATACTTGACACGCAGAAAAACAGTGGCAACAAAATGACACGATCAACATGCTACGTTCATTTCCTTGGGTCTAGTCCATCACATGATTCTCCTAATGATGTGATCCCGTTATCAAGTGACAACACTTGCCTATGGTCAGGAAACCTTGACCATCCTTGATCAACGAGCTAGTCAACTAGAGGCTTACTAGGGACAGTGTTTTGTCTCTGTATCCACACAAGTATTGTGTTTCCAATCAATACAATTATAGAATGGATAATAAATTATTATCATGAAAAGAGAAATATAATAATAAATAATTTATTATTGCCTCTAGGGCATATTTCCAATAGTCTCCCACTTGCACTAGAGTCAATAATCTAGTTCACATCACCATGTGATTTCAACGAATCCAACACCTATGTAGTTCTGGGGTCTGATCACGTCTTGCTCGTGAGAGAGGTTTTAGTCAACGGTTCTGAAACTTTCAGATCCGTGTGTTCTTTACAAATCTTTATGTCATCATTATAGATGCTGCTACTACGTGCTATTCGGAAATACTCCAAATATCTACTCTACAATACGAATCCGTTTCACTACTCATAGTTATTCGGATTAGTGTCAAAGCTTGCATCGACGTAACCCTTTACGACGAACTCTTTAACCACCTCCATAATCGAGAAAAATTCCTTAGTCCATTTAGTTACTAAGGCTAACTTTGACCACTGATCAGGGATTCAATCCTGGATCACTCTCTGTACCTCTTAACAGACTTGCTGCAAGGCACACATCAGGTGCGGTACTCAACATGGCATACTTTAGAGTCTACTGCCAAGGCATAGAAGACGACCTTCGTCTATTCTCTTTATTCTGCCGTGGTCAGGTTTTGAGTCTTACTCAAATTCACACCTTACAACACAGTCAAGAACTCCTTCTTCGCTGATCTATTTTGAACTCCTTCAAAACTTGTCAAGGCATGCATCTTGTTGAAACTTCTATTAAGTGTTTCGATCTATCTCCATAGATCTTGATGCTCAACGTTCAAGTAGTTCAAACCAGGTATTCCTTTGAAAAACTCCTTTCAAACAACCTTTTATGCTTCACAGAAATTCTACATCACTTCTGATCAACAATATGTCAACCACATATACTTATCAGAAATTCTATAGTGCTCCCACTCACTTCTTTGGAAATACAAGTTTCTCATAAACCTTGTACAAACCCAAAATCTTCGATCATCTCATCAAAGTGTATATTCCAACTCCGAGATGCTTGCACCAGTCCATTGAAGGATCATTGGAGCTTGCATACTTGTTAGTATCCTTAGGACCGACAAAACCTTCTGGTTGTATCACATACAATCTTTCCTCAAGGAAACCGTCGAGGAAACAATGTTTTGTCTTCCTATGTGCAATATTTCACAAATAATGCAGCAAGTACTAACAGAATTGCAACAGGCTTTTAGCATCGCTACGAGTGAGAAAGTCTCATCATAGTCAACTATTTGATCTTGTCGAAAACATCTTTGCGACAAGTCGAGCTTTTCTTAATAGTGACTTATCACCATCATCGTCTGTTTTCCTATGAAGATGTATTTATCCGCTTTGGGTTCGAGCTTATCAGACTGAAACTTTTTCACATAAGTGTCGCAACCCCAAACTTTCAAGAAACGACAGCTTAGATTTCTCTAAACCTTAGTCTATACTGTGTCATCTCAACGAAATTACGTGGTGCCCTATTTAAAGTGAATGCGGTTGTCTCTAATGCATAACCCATAAATGATAGTGGTAATTAAATAAGAGACATCATAGCATGCAACATATCAAATAGGTCGCGGCTATGACACCATCACACCATGGTGTTCTTGGTGACCTAAATTGCCAAACAACTTCCACATTGTCTTAACTATGTACCAAAACTCGCAACTCAGATATTCATCTCTATGATCATATCGTAGACAATTTATCCTCTTGTTACGACGGACTTTACTCTGAAACAGAATTGAACTTTTTCAATATTTCAGACTTGTGATTCATTAAGTAAATACTCTTGTATCTACTCAAATCGGCATTGAAGTAAGAACATAATGATATCCACTGCGTGCCTCATCACCCATTGGACTGCATACATCAAAATGTATTACTTCCAACAAGTTACTATCTTGTCTCATCTCAATGAAAACAAGGCCTTGCTCATGTGGTATGATTTGCATGTCACAAGTGATTCAAAATCAAGTGAGTATAAAGATCCATCAGTATAGAGCCTCTTCATGCAATTTATACCAACACGACTCAAGCGGCAGTGCCACAAGTAAGTGGTACTATCATCATTACCTTGTATCTTTTGGCACCAATATTATGAACATGTGTAACACTACGATCGAGATTCAATAAACCATTGAGGGTAATTATTCAAGCAAATAGAATAACTATTATTCTCTTTAAATGAATAATCGTATTGCAATAAACACGAACCAATCATGTTCATGGTCAACGCAAACACCAAATAACAATTATTTAGGTTTTACTACCAATCCCGATGATAGAGGGAGCGTGCGATGTTTGATCACATCAACCTTGGAAACACTTCCAACATGTATCGTCACCTCGCCTTTAGGTAGTCTCCATTTATACCGTAGCTTTCATTTCGAGTTACTAATCACTTAGCAACTGAACCGGTATCCAATACCCTCGTGCTACTAGGAGTACTAGTAAAGTACACATCAATATTATGTATATCAAATATACTTCTGTCGACTTTGTCAGCCTTCTTATCTACCAAGTATCTAGGGTAGCTCCGCCTCAATGACTGTTCCCCTCTTAACAGAAGCACTTAGTCTCGGGTTTGGGTTCAATTTTGGGTCTCTTCATTAGTGCAGCAACTGTTTTCCCGTTTCTCGAAGTATCCCTTCCAGCCCTTGCCTTTCTTTAAACTTAGTGGTTTTACTAACCATCAACTATTGATGCTTCTTCTTGATTTCTACTTTCGCAGTGTCAAACATCGTGAATCGCTCAAGGATCATTGTATTTATCCTTGACATGTTATAGTTCATCACGAAGCTCTCACAGCTTGGTGGCAGTGACTTTGGAGAACCATCACTATCTCATCTGGAAGATTAACTCCCACTTGATTCAAGCGATTGTCGTACTCAGACAATCTGAGCACACGCTCAACGATTGAGCTTTTCTCCTTTACTTCGTGGACAAAGAATCTTGTCGGAGGTCTCATACCTCTTAACAAGGGCACAAGCATGAAATCACAATTTCATCTCTTTAGAACATCTCTTATTTTCTGTGACGTTTCAAAACGTCTTCGGCGCCTTGCTTCTAAGCCATTAAGTATTTTGCACTGAACTATCGCGTAGTCATCAGAAATGTGTATGTCGAATGTTCACAACATCCACAGGCGACGCTCGAGGTGCAGCACACCGAGTGGTGCATTAAGGACATAAGCCTTCTGCGCAGCAACAAGGACAATCCTCAGTTTTACGGACGCAGTCCGCAAAGTTGCTACTATCAAATTTCAACTAAATTTTCTCTAGGAACATATCATAACAGTAGAGCTATAGCGCAAGCTACATCGTAATTCGCAAAGACCATTAGACTATGTTCATGATAATTAGTTCAATTAATCATATTACTTAAGAACTCCCACTCAAAAAGTAAATCTCTCTAGTCATTTGAGTGGTACATGATCCAAATCCACTATCTCAAGTTCGATCATCACGTGAGTCGAGAATAGTTTTAGTGGTAAGCATCTCTATGGTAATCATATCAACTATACGATTCATGCTCGAACTTTCGGTCTCTTGTGTTCCGAGGCCATGTCTGCACATGCTAGGCTCGTCAAGTTTAACCCGAGTGTTCCGCGTGTGCAACTGTTTTGCACCCGTTGTATGTGAACGTTGAGTCTACCACACCCGATCATCACGTGGTGTCTCGAAACGACGAACTATCGCAACGGTGCACAGTCGGGGAGAACACAAATTCATCTTGAAATTTTAGTGAGAGATCACCTCATAATGCTATCGTCGTTCTAAGCAAAATAAGGTGCATAAAAGGACTAACATCACATGCAATTCATAAGTGACATGATATGGCCATCATCATGTGCTTCTTGATCTCCATCACCAAAGCACCGACACGATCTTCTTGTCACCGGCGCCACACCATGATCTCCATCATCATGATCTCCATCAACGTGTCACGCATCGAGGTTGTCATGCTACTTATGCTATTACTACTAAAGCTACTTCCTAGCAATATAGTAAACGCATCTGCAAACACAAACGTTAGTTTAAAGACAACCCTATGGCTCCTGCCGGTTGCCGTACCATCGACGTGCAAGTCGATATTAACTATTACAACATGATCATCTCATACATCCAATATATCACATCACGTCGTTGGCCATATCACATCACAAGCATACACTGCAAAAACAAGTTACACGTCCTCTAATTGCTGTTGCATGTTTTACGTGGTTGCCATGGGTATCTAGTAGGATCACATCTTACTTACGCAAACACCACAACAGAGATGTATGAATTGCTATTTAACCTCTCTCCAAGGACTTCCTCGGTCCAATCCGATTCAACTAAAGTTGGAGAAACCGACACTCGCCAGTCATCTTTGAGCGACGGGGTTGCTCGTAGCGATGAAACCAGTCTCTCGTAAGCGTATGAGTAATGTCGGTCCGAGCCGCTTCGATCCAACAATACCGTGGAATCAAGAAAAGACTAAAGAGGGCAGCAAATCGCACATCACAGCCCACAAAAACTTTTGTGTTCTACTCGAGATAACATCTACGCATGAACCTAGCTCATGATGCCACTGATGGGGAACGTCGCATGGGAAACAAAAAAATTCCTACGCGCACGAAGCCCTATCATGGTGATGTCCATCTACGAGAGGGGATTTCCGATCTACGTACCCTTGTATATCGCACAACATAAGCGTTAGTAAACGCGGTTGATGTAGTGGAGCGTCCTCACGTCCCTCGATCCGCCCCGCGAATCGTCCCACGAACCATCCCGCGATCCGTCCCACGATCCGCTCCAATCTAGTGCCGAACAGATGACACCTCCGCGTTCAGCACACGTACAGCTCGACGATGATATCGGCCTTCTTGATCCAACAAGAGAGATAGAGAGGTAGATGAGTTATCCGGCAGCGTGATGGCGCTCCAGAGGTTGGTGGTGATCTAATCTCAGCAGGGCTCCGCCCGAGCTCCGCGGAAACGCGATATAGAGGAAAAACTGTGGAGGTATGTGGTCGGGCTGCCGTGGCAAAGTTGTCTCAAATCAGCCCTAATACCTCAGTATATATAGGAGGGAGGGGAGGGGCCTTGCCTTGAGGCTGAAGGAGCCCCAAGGGGGTCGGCCGAATCAAGGGTGGAGGAGTCGACCTCCAATCCTAGTCCAACTAGGATTGGAAGGTGGAGTCCTTCCCTTCCTTCCCACTTCCCCTTTTTTCTCTTTGATTTTTCTTTCTGCCTTGCGCAATGGCCCTCTTGGGCTTGCGACCAGCCCACTAAGGGCTGGTGTGGCACCCCTAAGGCCTATGGGCTTCCCCCGGGTGGGCTGCCCCCCCCCCCTCGGTGAACATCCGGAACCCATTCGTTACTCCCGGTACATTCTCAGTAATGCCGAAAACTTTCCGGTAATCAAATGAGGTCATCCTATATATCAATCTTCGTCTCCGGACCATTCCGGAAACCCTCGTGACGTACGTGATCTCATCCAGGACTCCGAACAACATTAGGTAACCAACCATATAACTCAAATACACATAAAACAACACCAAACCTTAAGTGTGCAGACCCTGCGGGTTCGAGAACTATGTAGACATGACCCGAGGGACTCCTCGGTCAATATCCAATAGCGGGACCTGGATGCCCATATTGGATCCTACATATTCTACGAAGATCTTTTCGATTGAACCTCAGTGCCAAGGATTCATATAATCTCGTATGTCATTCCCTTTGTCCTTCGATATGTTACTTGCCCAAGATTCGATCGTCAGTATCCGCATACCTATTTCAATCTTGTTTACCGGCAAGTCTCTTTACTCGTTCTGTAGTACAAGATCCCGTGACATACACTAAGTCACATTGCTTGCAAGGCTTGTGTGTGATGTTGTATTACCGAGTGGGCCCCGAGATACCTCTTCGTCACACGGAGTGACAAATCCCAGTCTTGATCCATACTAACTCAACGGACACCTTTGGAGATACCTGTAGAGCATCTTTATAGTCACCCAATATGTTGTGACGTTTGATACACACAAGGCATTCCTCCGGTGTCAGTGAATTATATGATCTCATGGTCATAGGAATAAATACTTGACATGCACAAAAATAGTAGCAACAAAATGACACGATCAACATGCTACGTTCATTAGCTTGGGTCTAGTCCATCACATGATTCTCCTAATGATGTGATCCCTTTATCAAGTGACAACACTTGCCTATGGTCAGGAAACCTTGACCATCCTTGATCAACGAGCTAGTCAACTAGAGGCTTACTAGGGACAGTATTTTGTCTATGTATCCACACAAGTATTGTGTTTCCAATCAATACAATTATAGCATGGATAATAAACGATTATCATGAAAAAAGAAATATAATAATAACTAATTTATTATTGCCTCTAGGGCATATTTCCAACATTTTGTTTCGCAGATTATCCATACCAAACGAAGTCCAAACGCAATAAAAAAAACCTACAGGGATTTTTTTGGAATATTTATGATTTTTGGGAAGAAGAATCAACGCGAAATGATGCCCGAGGGGGTCACAAGAACCCTAGCCGCGGCCTGGGGGTAGGGCCGCGCCTGGCAGGCTTGTGACCAATCCCTAAGGCGGTTGGTGCCCTTCTTTCTCCATAGGAAGGATAATATCCGGAAGAAAATCGTGTTAAATTTCAGCCCAATCAGAGTTACTGATCTCCGGGAATTTAAGAAACGGTAAAAGGCAGAATCTGGGAGCGCGGAAATAGAAGGACACAGAGAGAGAGATCCAATCTCGGAGGGGCTCTCGCCCCTCTGCCGCCATGGAGACCATGGACTAGAGGGGAAACCCTTCTCCCATCTAGGGAGGAGGTCAAGGAAGAAGAAGAAGAAGAAGAAGGGGGCTCTCTCCCCTCTCTATCGGCGGCGCCGGAACGCCGCCCGGGACATCATCGTGTGACGGCGATCTACACCAACACCTCCGTCATATTCACCAACACCTCCATCACCTTCCCACATCTATATTCAGCGGTCCACTCTCCCGCAGCTTGTTGTACCCTGTACTTGAACATGGTGCTTTATGCTTCATATTATTATCCAATGATGTGTTGCCATCCTATGATGTCTAAGTAGATTTTCGTTGTCCTATCGGTGATTGATGAATTGTTATGATTGGTTTAATTTGCTTGTGGTTATGTTGCTGTCCTTTGGTGCCCATCATATGAGAGCGCGCGTGGATCACACCATAGGGTTAGTAGTATGTTGATAGGACTATGTATTGGAGGGCAAGGGTGACAGAAGCTTCAGCCTAGCATAGAAATTGATGCATATGGGATTGAAGGGGGACCAATATATCTTATTGCTATGGTTGGGTTTTACCTTAATGAACGTTAGTAGTTGTGGATGCTTGCTAATAGTTCCAATCATAAGTGCATAGAATTCCAAGTAAGGGATGACATGCTAGCAATGGCCTCTCCCACATAAAACTTGCTATCGGTCTAGTAACGTAGTCAATTGCTTAGGGACAATTCTACAACTCCTACCACCACTTTTCCACACTCGTTAGACTAACGTAATTGTTTCTTTATCTAACCAGACCCTAGTTTTATTTACGTGTTCTTTCTTTTCTTGCAAGCCTATCCTATCACTCTTACAAAGTACTTCTAGTTTCTTACTTGTTCTAGGTAAAGCGAACGTAAAGTGTGTGTAGAGTTGTATTGGTGGTTGATAGAACTTGAGGGAATATTTGTCCTACCTTTAGCTCCTCGTTGGGTTCGACACTCTTACTTATCAAGAAAGGCTACAATTGATCCCCTATACTTGTGGGTTATCAAGGTACAGGCTGAAGAAAATACTCCTGCACCCAATACTGAAACTGCTATTGTGGTGGTCAACACTGAGACTGCAATGATAGTATCTCCTCAAGAGAAGCGGCATAATCTTCAGCCTATGCAAAATCAGCCTTTTTCAAAGAGGCCAAAGTTTCAGAAGGAAGCATTCTATGAAGAACAAATGTATTTCATCGGTGACAATCCATATGACAAGGTTCGCATCAGGCACATGAAGTTTTGGACAAGGACTCAGCTCAACTACTATGCCTCTGTGTTGTGTGGAAGAAACAAAATATTTCAACACAGGCATATTCCTCATGTTGAGTTGGAAGTAATTCCTTGCTTCGCCCCAGTCCTCAACGTTCTTCATGAAGCCGGACTACTCCTCTCTGCACTGATATCTATGTTTGGAACAGTGATATCATTCTTCAGTTTTATGCTACTTTGCACATCTCTATAGACCCGAAGGATATCAACACTTGGGTGCTGAACTGCATGACACAACACACACATTACAAAGCCCCAGCTACTGAGCTGATGCGAGTGCTTCCAGTTTAAATTCCCTCAGAACAAGCTGTGATGATGTATGATGAACAAGAGTTGCCCAACAAACTGATGGAAGTCCTCATGAAGCCTTTGTCCAAGGGTCAACCACCAAGAACGACTTTTCTGGTTCAAGACTTGAAGTATGAACCTAGGACTATCTACAAGATTGCAGTGTCATTGCTCCAATCAAGGGCCATGATGATGAAGAAGATGTTGTAGGCATCATGAAGAATATCCTCTTCAACATCATTCATGGCATCCCAATAAACATTCACGACTTCTTCCTAAGGACTCTGGCTGACAATGCTATGTCACCCTTCGACCTGAAGATTTACGCTCCATGGATCATGAGATTCATCACACACAGGTCAGGCATCAACTATCATGTTGATTTCAACAATCACATCGGATATATGCCTCCTATCAGAGTCAACAAGAAGACTTTTGAGCATGTTGAAGGAAAAGGAAAATCTGTCATTGATGAAGGAAGTCGGCCCCTTGATGGCCAATTTCGTGAACCAGATGCATATTCTTCATGGGATGACACTGAAACTCAGGAGCCGCCTAGCCCTGTTGCCCCAAGGGTGATGACTAACCGAGAACTACTCCCCGGTCTTCATCAGAAGGTCGATCGGAATCACAAATGCGTAAAACGTCAATTCAGTGCCATTGTGAAAACCCTCAACGAGACCCAAAATGCAGTGAAGAAAAATCACTACTATCTTCATGAGGTTTTTGATTGCACCTGGGCCAGTCTGGCTCATCTAAAGACTCAAGAAGAACTTGATGAATTGGAGTTTACTCAGGACTTCGACTGGTCATGGCCTCCCAAGAAGAAATTCAAGCCAATTCCAGTTCCAGACCTTGAGGACGGCTCTTTTTCTTCATTCCGCACTGCAGAATCTGATGAAGAACAAGAAGACACTGCCACTTGCCCAAGGAGGAAGCCCGTCGCCAAGAATCCTCATGCATCTTCTTCATCAGCCAAGAAGTGAAAGTCTTCATGGGGCGTTAGTCCTCAGTTTTGATGACAAAGGGGAGAAATCTAAGAGTTAGTCTTCACGCGGGATATATTTTGGGGCTTATGAACTTTATTAAGTTACAAACTCTTGTTTGATGTGGCTTGGTCCCCGATAAAAATATTTGCCGGCACGTCCTCGACGCGGACGGCGAGTCGCTTTCCGTGGGGATCGTTTTCAAAGGTGTGACCAGAGGATCCCTTTCTGGGCCCTCTTCCTCCCGATGAGTTTTTGTCGTCCCCTTATAGGTATCATCACTTGAGGAGACGATGTAGACGCTTGTGGGTGGAAAATGACCACTCTCCATGTGTTGGGGGATGATCATGACCACCTCAGACAGAGCGAGTTCTGGTCCAGAGTTTGTCGCCAGCTGGCTCACATTGGTGGTTTTCGCCCTCTTCTGAGAAATGTTAAAACAAAATCACCTATCAGATTCAAAATATAAAGTTACTACAAAAAAGAGTTAGAAGAAGAGGAGGGGGCTTATGTAACCCCTAGAACTGGATGTCTTTGCTGGAAGGGAGGGCTCCCGCATGCGCTTTGTTGCCGGCGGAGTCCTCTACCGAGAAGATTCCCTTCTCTTGACCACCGATGGAATTTTTTGCCAAAAAGCCTCGAATTTGGCTTAGGTAATGAGTGAAGTTTGTAGCGAGAGAACTTCAGTGTTGATACGTCTCAAACGTATCTATAATTTTTGATGGTTTCATGTTGTTATCTTGTCAACTTTGGATGTTTTATATACCTTTTATAACTTTTTTGGGACTAACTTATTAATTCAGGGCCAAGTGTCAATTCTTGTTTTTCTGTGTTTTTGACTCTTTTCAGATCTGATTTTGGAACGGAGTCCAAACGGAATAAAATCCCCGAAATAAATTTTCCAGAACGGAAGATCGGGAGGCTTAAGGGCCAAGGCAGGGGGCCCACAGGGAGACCACAAGCCCTGTAGCCGCCACCAGGGGCGACGACTACCAGGCTTGTGGCCTCCCTGGCGCTCCCCTGCCCTAGCTCTTTGGCCTATAAATTCCCTAAAATCCCAGAAAATATCAGGGCATCCACGAAAACACTTTTCCGCCGTCGCAAACTTCCATTTCCGCGAGATCTCATCTGGAGACCCTTCCCGGTGCCCTGCTGGAGGGGACTTTGGAGCTCGAGGGCTTCTTCATCAACATCATCGCCCCTCCAATGACTCGTGAGTAGTTCACTTCAGACCTACGGGTCCATAGTTAGTAGCTAGATGGCTTCTTCTCTCTCTTGGATCTTCAATACAAAGTTCTCCATGATCTTCATGGAGATCTATCCGATGTAATCCTCTTTGGCGGTGTGTTTGTCGAGATCCGATGAATTGTGGATTTCTGATCAGATTATCTATGAATTGTATTTGAGTCTTTGCTGATTTCTTATATGCATGATTTGATATCCTTGTAAGTCTCTCCGAGTCTTGGGTTTTGTTTAGCCAACTAGATCTATGATTCTTGCAATGGGAGAAGTGTTTGGTTTTGGGTTCATACCGTGTGCTGACCTTTCCCAGTGATAGAAGGGGCAGCAAGGCACACATCGTGTTGTTGCCATCAAGGGTAACAAGATGGGATTTTATCGTAGATATGAGATTGTCCATCTACATCATGTCATCTTCTTAAGGCGTTACTCTGTTCTTTTGGACTTAATACACTAGATGCATGTTGGATAGCGGTCGACGTGTGGAGTAAGAGTAGTAGATGCAGAAAGTATCGGTCTACTTGTTTTGGACGTTATACCTATAGATATAATCATTGTCATAGATAATGTCATGACTTTGTGCGGTTCTATCAATTGCTCGACAGTAATTCGTTCACCCACTGTCTACTTGCTTTCACAAGAGAAGCCACTAGTGAACACTACGGCTCCCGGGTCTATTCACAACTATCGTTTCCACTTTCACTTTTACTTTGCTTTGTTTCCTTTTTGCTTTTAGTTCTCACTTTGCAAAAAATCTATAAGGGATTGAAAACCCCTTCATAGTGTTGGGTGCAAGCTCTTTGTGTTTGTGCAGGTACTTGTGACTTGACGCAATCCTTGGCTGGATCGATACCTTGGTTCTCAAAACTGAGGCAAATACTTACCGCCGATGTGCTACATCACCTTTCGCTTCGAGGGAACACCAACGCAAGGCTCCAAGGCCACGGGGGAATCCTTTGCATATTTTTCAAGGAAGTCCCTAAAGGCGTAGCCGTAGCAGAAGGATTCCTGGTGCCGTTGCTGAGGAGTATCAAGACAAGAATAGTCTCTCGTCAACACGCTTGTTTCTCGCGCCATTGGAAGGTCTTTTGTTGCAGTAGCAGAAGTATTTCTGGCGCCGTTGCCGGGGAAGGAAAGATCTATCCAAGTAGGTGTCACAAACTCATCTCGTGCATTTACCTTTTTTGCCAGTTGCCTCTCGTTTTCCTCTCCCCCACTTCACATTTGTCGTTTTCATTTGCCTTTCTCCCTTGCCGTTTTCATTTGCCTTTTTTCCTTTCTCCTTTGACCTTTTCGTTTGCCTTTTTCGTTTGCTTTTCCTTTGCTTGTGGGCTATGTGCCTTCAATATGCTTGCATCTTCGCTTGCTAAAAACCCAACGATATGGATCCTCACCCACTTGCTAATATTTTTAAGAGATCCACTTATGTGGAACCAATTGCTAGTGAGTTGAGTGCACTTGACTTTCTCTATGGAGTTTTGCTTGAGATGCGTGAATCTAAAAATCGTGATGAAGAAATTTATGAAGTGATTCACGAGGGATCCTTGAATGAAAAGCATGATTGCAATGATTTCATTATAAATTCTATTAATGACAATCATGCTAAAAATATGCAAAACCCTAAGCTTGGGGATGCTAGTTTTGTTATGTCCACTACTTGTTGCAATAATCATGATTGGGGTGATGATCTTTCTTATGATCTTGAAAATTTGTTCAAACCTCATGATGAATATGATATTTGCAATAATATTGAAAGTGGGTTTGGAGAAGTCATGACTTTACTTGATGATAATCCCACTATTTTTGAAGTGCGTTAACTTTGCATGCATGTGGATCATGAAAAGAATATCCTATGGGATAGCTATATTGTTGAATTTGAATATGATCCCACATGTAATTGCTATGAGAGAGGAAAATATTTTGGTAGAAACTTTCATGTTACCAAATTACCTCTCGTTATGTTGAGATTGTTATTGTATCTTTCTTCTTCCTTGCATTTGGTAACTATTGGTTGTCTTGCCAATTTGTTTCCCTATAAAATGCCTATACATAGGAAGTATGTTAGACTTAGATTCTATCTCTTTTATGCCTAGCTAAGGGCGTTAAACAATAGCCTTGTTGGGACGCAACCCAACGAATCTATCCTTTTTCTTTCTGTTTTTTGTTTTTCACACTTTCATAATTCTGTTATGATTGTGTTTTTTGTGTTTCTTTTGCTTTTGTGCCAAGTAAAACCGTTATGATTAGTCTTGGGGATGATCGTTTGGTCATGCTGGAAAAGACAGAAACTTTCAGCTCACGAAAAGAATTTTCATTTTTTTCTGTAGGAGATTTTGAGTTGATTCTTTTTTCTGCTGATTGCTATGCAAATTCTTCAGACTGTCGTAATTGTACAGAATTTTTGAAGTACCAGAAGTATACAAAGTATACATATTGCTACAGACTGGTCTGCTGTTAACAGATTCTGTTTTTGTTGAGTTAGTTGCTTATTTTGATGAAACTATGAATAGTATCAGGGGGTATTAGCCTTGGAAGATTAAAAATACAGTAACCCAACATCAGCATAAATAGAATTTAAGTTTGCTACAGTACCTAAGGAAGTGGTGGTTTGCTTTCTTATACTAATGTTATCACGAGTTTCTGTTTAAGTTTCGTGTCGTGAACTTTTCAAGTTTTTGGTGAAGTTCTTATGGACAAAGAGAGAAAGAGTGGTAAGAGCTCAAGCTTGGGGATGCCCAAGGCACCCCAAGTGATTCAAGGATGCCGTAAAATCCTAAGCTTGGTGATGCCCCGGGAAGGCATCCCCTCTTTCGTCTTCAATCCATCGGTAACGTTACTTGGGGCTATATTTTTATTCACCACATGTTATGTGTTTTGCTTGGAGCATCTTGTATCGTAGGAGTCTTTTATTTTTTGTTGTGTCACAATCTTCCTTGCTGCACACCTAGATTGAGAGACATGCACTCACCGTGATTTTGTCAAGCTTCACTTATATCCTTTGGTTAGACAATTCAGCTCACATGTGCTTCACTTATATCTTTTGAGCTAGTTGATTTTGCTCTATGTGCTTCACTTATATCTTTTAGAGCACAGAAGCGCGTGGCTTGGTTTTTGATCTATGCTATGAAAGTAGTCTCAAAAGGGGTAGTTATCCAAAGGGATATGAAAACTTCCATCTCCATGTGCATTGAATAGTTAAAGAAGTTTGATTCATCTCAATTAGTTTTGAGTTGTGGTTGTGGTAATATTGAAGTTATGTTAGTAAGGTGTTGTGGATCTAGAAATACTTTTGTTGAAGTTAGTGATTACCGTAGCATGCACATATGGTGAACCGCTATGTGATGAAGTTTGAGCATGATTAGTTTATTGATTGTCCTCCTTTGTGTAGCGGTCGGGATCGCGCGATGGTTTATACCTACCAACCCTTCCCCTAGGAGTATGCGTTGAATGCTTTGTTTCGATTACTACTAAAACTTTTGCAACAAGTATATGAGTTCTTCATGACTAATGTTGAGTCCATGGTTTTGATGCACTTCCACCTTCCACCTTCACTATCTTCTTTAGTGTCGTGCAACTTTCGCCGGTGCACAAACCCACTAATAGCCTCCCTCAAAACAGCCACCATACCTACCTACTATAGATTTTTCAAAGCTATTCCGAGATATATTGCCATGCAACTACCACCATGACATGTGCCACCACGTCTACATTGCCATTGCATGATCGTAAGATAGCTAGCATGATGTTTCCATTGATTTCTATGCCATGCTAGATCATTGTCACGGTACACTACCGAAGGCATTCCATATAGAGTCATCATTGCTCTAAGTTTTGAGTTGTAAGTGTGATGATCATCATTGATGGAGCATTGTCCCATGTGAGGAAATAAAAGAGGCCAGCGAAGCCCATATACAAAAAGAGGCCAAAGATGCCCACCAAAAAAATAGAGGCCAAAGAGCCCACCAAAAAAATAGAGGCCAAAAGAGAGAAGGGACAATGCTACTATCCTTCCACACTTGTGCTTATTAAGCACCATGATCTTCATGATTGAGAGTCTCTCGTTTTGTCACCACCTTATAGCTAGTGGGAAATTTTCATTATATAGCTTGGCTTGTATATTCCAATGATAGGCTTCCTCAAAATTGCCTTAGGTCTTCGTGAGCAAGCAAGTTGGATGCACACCCACTAGTTTTCTTTAAAAGCTTTCACATACTCTTAGCTCTAGTACATCATTTGTATGGCAATCCCTACTCATTCACATTGATATCTATTGATGAGCATCTCCATGATACGTCTCAAACGTATCTATAATTTTTGATGGTTTCATGATGTTATCTTGTCATCTTTGGATGTTTTATGTACCTTTTATATTTTTTTGGGACTAACTTATTAATTCAGTGCCAAGTGTGAGTTCCTGTTTTTTCTGTGTTTTTGGCTCTTTTCAGATCTGATTTTGGAACGGAGTCCAAACGGAATAAAATCCCAGAAATGATTTTTTCCCGAATGGAAGAAGATCAGGGAGCTTGTGGGCCAAGCCAGGAGGGATACAGGGAGCCCACAAGCCCCCACTCCGCCACCAGGGGGAGGCTGCGGTGGGCAGGCTTATGGCCTCCCTCGCGCCCCCCTGACCTAGATCCTTGGCCTATATATTCCCTAAAATACAGCAAAAAATCAGGGGATCCACGAAAATACTTTTCCGCTGCCACAAGCTTCCGTTTCCGCGAGATCTCATCTGGAGACCCTTCCCGGTGCCCTGCCGGAGGGGACTTTGGAATTGGAGGGCTTCTTCATCATCATCATCGCCCCTCCAATGACTCGTGAGTAGTTCACTTCAGACCTACGGGTCCGTAGTTAGTAGCTAGATGGCTTCTTCTCTCTCTTGGATCTTCAATACAAAGTTCTCCATGATCTTCATGGAGATCTATCCGATGTAATCTTCTTTGGCGGTGTGTTTGTCGAGATCTGATGAATTGTGGATTTGTGATCAGATTATCTATGATATATATTTTGTCTTTGTTGATTTCTTATATGCATGATTTGATATTTTTGTTTGGCCAACTAGATCTATGATTTTTGCAATGGGAGAAGTGCTTGGTTTTGGGTTCTTACCATGTGGTGACCTTTCCCAGTGACAGTAGGGGCAGCAAGGCACACATTGAGTAGTTGCCATAAAGGATAACAAGGTGGGCTCTGTCGTAGATATGAGATTGTCCATCTACATCATGTCATCTTGCTTAAGGCGTTACTCTGTTCTTTTGGACTTAATACATTAGATGCATGCTGGATAGCGGTCGATGTGTGGAGTAATAGTAGTAGATGCAGAAAGTATCGGTCTACTTATTTTGGATGTGATGCCTATAGATATAATCATTTCCATAGATGACGTCACGACTTTGCGCGGTTCTATCAATTGCTCGACAGTAATTTGTTCACCCACCGTCTACTTGCTTTCATGAGAGAAGCCACTAGTAAACACTACGACCCCGGGTCTATTCACATCTATCGTTTCCACTTTTGCTTTTACTTTGCTTTGTTACTTTGTTGCTTTCAGTTCTCACTTGGCGAACAATCTATAAGGGATTGACAACCCCTTCATAGCGTTGGGAGCAAGCTTTTTGTGTTTGTGCAGGCACTTGTGATACTCCTTCACTGGATCGATACCTTGGTTCTCAAACTGATGGAAATACTTACCACCGCTGTGCTACATCACCCTTTCCGCTTCGAGGGAACACCAACGCAAGGCTCCAAGGCCACGGGGGAATCCTTTGCATATTTTCCTAGGAAGTCCCTTAAGGCGTAGCCGTAGCAGAAGGATTCCTGGTGTCGTTGCTGAGGAGTATCAAGCATCACTCCTATTTCTGGCACCGTTGGAAGGTCTTTTCTTGCAGTAGCACTCCACAGCTCATTGATATGCCTAGTTAATGTGACCATCTTCTCCTTGTTTGTCTTGCAACCTCCGCCACTCTCCACTCCACTCATAGTACTAAAACCATGGCTCACGCTCATGTATTGCATGAGAGTTGAAAAGGTTTGAGAAAGTAAAGGTGTGAAAACAATTACTTGGCTAATACCGGGGTTGTGCATGATTTAAATTCGTTGTGCAAGGATGATAGAGCATAGCTAGACTATAAGATTTTGTAGGGATAACTTTCTTTTGGCCTTGTTATTTTGAAAGTTCATGATTACCTTGCTAGTTTGCTTGAATTATTATTGTCTCCACGTCAATAGCAAACTATTGTTTTAAATCTAATGGATCTGAACATTCACGTCACATAAGAGGAGTTACAAAGGACATCTATGCTAGGTAGCATGAAAGCATCAAAAATTCATTCTTTATCACTTCCCTACTCGAGGACGAGCAGGAGTTAAGCTTGGGGATGCTTGATACGTCTCAAACGTATCTATAATTTTTGATGGTTTCATGTTGTTACCTTGTCAACTTTGGATGTTTTATATACCTTTTATATCTTTTTTGGGACTAACTTATTAATTCAGTGCCAAGTGCGAGTTCCTGTTTTTTCTGTTTTTTTACTCTTTTTAGATCAAATTTTGGAGTCCAAACGGAATAAAATCCCTGAAATAAATTTTTCCAGAATGGAAGAAGATCGGGAGGCTTGAGGACCAAAGTAGGGGGCCCATAGGGAGCCCACAAGCCATGTAGCCACCACGAGAGGGGCGGCGGCTACCAGGCTTATGGCCTCCCTGGCACTCCCCTTCCCTAGCTCTTTGGCCTATAAATTCCCTAAAATCCTAGAAAAAATTAGGGCATCCACGAAAACACTTTTCCGCCGCCGCAAGCTTCCGTTTCCGCGAGATCTCATCTGGAGACCCTTCCCGTTGCCCTGCCGGAGGGGACTTTGGAGCTGGAGGGCTTCTTCATCAACATCATCGCCCCTCCAATGACTCATGAGTAGTTCACTTCAGACCTACGGGTCCGTAGTTAGTAGCTAAATGGCTTCTTCTCTCTCTTGGATCTTCAATACATAGTTCTCCATGATCTTCATGGAGATCTATCCGATGTAATCCTCTTCGGCGGTGTGTTTGTCGAGATCCGATGAATTGTGGATTTTTGATCAGATTATCTATGAATTATATTTGAGTCTTTGCTGATTTCTTATATGCATGATTTGATATCATTGTAAGTCTCTCTGAGTCTTGGGTTTTGTTTGGCCAACTAGATCTATGATTCTTGCAATGGGAGAAGTGCTTGGTTTTGGGTTCATACCGTGTGCTGACCTTTCCCAGTGACAGAAGGGGCAGCAAGGCACACATCGTGTTGTTGCCATCAAGGGTAACAAGATGGGCTTTTATCGTAGATATGAGATTGTCCACCTACATCATGTCATCTTGCTTAAGGCGTTACTCTGTTCTTTTGGACTTAATACACTAGATGCATGCTGGATAGCGGTCGACATGTGGAGTAATAGTAGTAGATGCAGAAAGTATCGGTCTGCTTATTTTGGACATGATGCCTATAGATATAATCATTACCATAGATAACGTCACGAATTTGCGCGGTTCTATCAATTGCTCGACAGTAATTCGTTCACCCACCGTCTACTTGCTTTCATGAGAGAAGCCACTAGTGTACACTACGGCCCCCGGGTCTATTCACAACTATCGTTTCCACTTTCACTTTTACTTTGCTTTGTTTCCATTTTCTTCCAGTTCTCACTTTGCAAACAATCTATAAGCGATTGACAACCCCTTCATAACATTGGGTGCAAGCTCTTTGTGTTTTTGCAGGTACTTGTGACTTTACGCAATCCTTCGCTGGATCGATACCTTGGTTCTCAAAACTGAGGGAAATACTTACCGCCGCTGTGCTACATCACCCTTTCCGCTTCGAGGGAACACCAACGCAATTCTCCAAGGCCACGGGGGAATCCTTTGCATATTTGCCAAGGAAGTCCCTAAAGGCGTAGCCGTAGCAGAAGGATTCCTGGTGCCGTTGCTGAGGAGTATCAAGACAAGAATAGTCTCCCGTCAACACGCTTGTTTCTGGCGCCATTGGAAGGCCTTTTGTTGCAGTAGCAAGTGCCGGCTCCAACAACCGGTGGATTCTATTCCCGGTCAACTTGAGTTTCAACTTCTGTTATCGGTGGAGTTTGATATCACAAAGCAGTTTCCTCAACCTTACTGTTGGCGGGCTCATCAGCAGTTGGCAAGTTGGCCTCTTTGCAGTTGCATAGGCTAATTAGGCGCGGAGATAATTCAGCTCATGGTATACATCAACTATGCTAGTGCGAGCATAATACCTATTAGCTTGTTGATATGTCTCCATCGTATCTACTTTTCCTAACGCTTTTGCTCTTGTTTTGGACTCTAATTTGCATGATTTGAATGAACCTAACCCGGACTGACACTGTTTTCAGCAGAACTATCATGGTGTTGATTTTGTGCGGAAATAAAAGTTCTTGAATGGAACTAAACTTTTTGGAGATTTTTTCGAGAATATTAAAAAAATATTGGAACCAAGATCCACCGAAGGGGGTGCCACAATAGCCCACTAGACATCAAGGCGCGCCAGGCCCCCCTGGCGTGGTCTGGTGTCTAGTGGGGCCCACATGGCTCCGCTTATCCTAATTCCAATGCTATAAATTCCTATTTTTGAAGAAAAAAACAGAGAGTAAGTTTCATCGCGTTTCAAGATACGGAGCTGCCGCCACCTCCTGTTCTTCATCGGGAGGCCTAATCCAGAGTCCGTTTGGGGGTCCGTAGAGGGGAATCTTCGGTCTTCGTCATCACCAACCCTCCTCCATCACCAATTCTATGATGCTCTCCACCAGGAGTGAGTAATCCCTTCGTAGGCTTGCTGGTTGGTGAAGAGCTAGATGAGATTCATCATGTAATCAAGTTAGTTTTGTTAGGGATTGATCCCTAGTATCCACTATGTTCAGAGATAGATGTTGCAATGACTTAGTTATGCTTAATGCTTGTCACTAGGGCCTGAGTGCCATGATTTCAGATCTGAAATGTTTATGTTTTCACCGTTATATCTATGTTCCTGATCTGATCTTGCAAGTTATATGCACCTAGTACATGTTAGGATCCGCATACCCCAAAGTGACAATAATTGGGATTCTTTCCGGTGATTACCGTAGTTTGAGGAGCTCATGTATTCATTATGTGTTAATGCTTTGTTCTGGTTCTCTACTAAAAGGAGGCCTTAATATCCCTTAGTTTCTGTAAGTGCATCTAGTGCACCTTAGTGATTTTGGTGGTTTGAAGACTTATAGGTTAAGTATCTAATGTGTTCATGAGTGTACATAGGATCTATAAGTCGTTGAGGAGTTTGAAATATACGATGAATATTGATACGTCTCCAACGTATCTATAATTTTTGATTGTTCCATGCTATTATATTATCAACTTGGGATGTCTTATATGCATTTATATGCCATTTTATATCATTTTTGGGACTAACTTATTAACTCAGTGCCTAGTGCCAGTTTCTGTTTTTTCCGTGTTTTTGACCTTTTTCATAAAAGAATATTAAACGGAGTCCAAATGGAATAAAACCTGCGGGGTGATTTTTTCCATAACAAAAGACATGCAGAGGACTTGAGAACCAAGGTAGGAGGTCTCCGGGGAGGTCACGAGCCCCCTAGGCGCTCCCGTGGGCCCCACGTGGCTCCTCTGCCCTACCTCTTTCGCCTATAAATTCTCTAAAATCCTGAAACCAAAAGAGAGAGCCACGAAAATACATTTCCGCCGCCGCAAGCTTCTGTCTCCGCAAGATCCCGTCTAGGGACCGTTCTGGTGCCCTCCCGGAGGGGGATTCGGACATGGAGGGCTTCTACATCAACACCATTGCCTCAACGATGATGCGTAAGTAGTTCACCAAAGACCTTCGGGTCCATAGCTAGTAGCTAGATGGCTTCTTCTCTCTCTTGGATCTTCAATACAAAGTTCTCCATGATCTTCATGGAGATCTATCCGATGTAACTTTATTTTGCGGTGTGTTTGTCGAGATCCGATGAATTGTTGATTTATGATCATATTATCTATGAATATTATTTGAGTCTCCTCCTATTTCTTATATGCATGATTTCGTATCCTTGTAATTCTCTTCGAGTTATGGGTTTCGTTTGGCCAACTTGATCTATAATTGTTGCAATGGGAGAAGTGCTTGGTTTTGGGTTCATACCGTGCGGTGTCCTCACCTAGTGACAGAAGGGTTAGCGAGGCACGCATCGTGTTGTTGCCATCAAGGGTAAAAAGATGGGGTTTATACCATATTGCATGAATTTATCCCTCTACATCATGTCATCTTACTTAAGGTGTTACTCTGTTTGTTATGAACTTAATACACTAGATGCATGCTGGATAGCGGTCGATGTGTGGAGTAATAGTAGTAGATGCAGACAGTATCGGTCTACTTGTCTCAGACGTGATGCCTATATGTATGATCATTGCCTTAGATATTGTCATGACTTTGCGTGATTCTATCAATTGCTCAACAGTAATTCGTTCACCCACCGTAATATTTGCTATCATGAGAGAAGCCTCTAGTGGACACTATGGCCCCCGGGTCTATTTTACACATCATATATTCAGATCTACATACAAAAACACCGAAAATACCTTGCTGTACTTTTACTTATTTACCTTTCATCACCATCAGATCTCACCCTGCAAGTAATCATGAAGGGATTGACAACCCCTTTATCGCGTTGGGTGCAAGTTTGTTTGTTTTTGCACAGGTGCATTGGCGCCTCATCTTGATACTCCTACTGGATTGATACCTTGGTTCTCAAACTGAGGGAAATACTTATCGTTACTTTGCTGGATCACCCTTTCCTCTTCAAGGGAAAAACCAACGCAAGCTCGAGTAGTAGCAAATATTGACCCCTAAAAATGTATATCTTCGACTGAAGAAATTGGTCTTCTGCTGAAGACTTTGATCGCGAAGAAATTGCGATGAAATTGATATTCCTCATGAAGATATTGAAGATGAGGAATTCGGTGTGTCCTGAAGAAAAACGATCGGAAGACTTTGAAGCGTGAAGATTTATTCTTTCTGTTTCATTTTCTTCACTCTTGAGTCATAGGAACATCGTACTGTTAAAGGGGGTCGAGGTAACACTACAGAATGAATTTCCTCATGATGCTCAACCCAAGCATAATCCTACCAAAAGCCCCAAGTGAGGAATAAGAGAGACACGAGGACTCTCACAGTTGAGGGTCCTGACCGTTGCCGCAATTCGCGCCACATCACCGATCTTATCCACACCAACGGTCATATTATTTAAGGGCAGTAATGTCAAATCATGTCGGGATGCTCTCGGGCTATAAATAGCCGCCCCCACAACCATTAGTTGGTTGGCTGCTCCGCAAGAAACTGACACTTGTCATTTAGAGCAACCCAAATTCCTCGGAGAGTTCGAGAGCAAATCATCAGTGAGGAAATACCCCAAACACCAAACCACAAACCAAAAACCAAGTGATTGAGCATCACTGAAGAATTTGTTCCTGTGTGGAACTGAAGCCTTTTACCTTTGAGGATTGTGCATCCTCGAGACAGTTAGGCGTCATGGTCTAGAGCATTCCAGCAGTCAATTGTGGATCGCCGGGTGACCAAGTTTTTGAGGGTTTGGAAGTCTGCCCTGAAGACTTACCACGAGTGTTGGGCGAGGACTGTGTCCTTAGCTCAAGGAGAATACGGTAGGGACAGTGTGTCCCGGGACTGTGCGTCCTTTGGTTTCAATACCAAGCCGCTCCAAACCAGACGTACAACTGTCACAACAGTTGGAACTAGGTCATCAACCACTGTCTTCACTGTGATACGGGTTCTATTTCTTCAACTCTTTCAATTCCTCAATATTGTATGTTGAAGATTTTCATTGTCACTGTTTGAAGAATTTGCTGAAGACTTTCTCTGAAATTCCTCAACCTCAAATTCTTCACGCAAGTTAATTCTCACCTCCTTTCTTTGTGCTTGCGTACTGTGCAAACTGTTTTTCATATTCCTCATCTTGAAAACTGATGTAGTGATACTTTGCACCCCTCATCCTTTGTTGTTTCCGCTGCAAGTTAGTCATCGGTGAGGAATTTCCTCAAAAGGATTTCCTCAGTGATGAAATTCTAAAAATCTCCTATTCATCCCCCCTCTAGTCGATATAACGCACTTTCAATTGGTATCAGAGCAAGGTACTCCCTTGTTCTGTGTGATTTTGGTTTAGCCACTTGGAGTTTTAGTTATGTCGAATGCAGGCATGATCAAGGTTACTACAGGATGTCCTACTTTCGAACGAAAGGACTTTCCCTTCTGGAAGACCAAGATGCAGATGCATCTACAAGCTATTGACAATGATCTCTGGTATATTGTGGAACATGTCGTTCCTCTCATCACTGCTACTGTCTCTGGCGCTAATGTGAAGAAATTCAAGCAACTTGATTCTCAAGCGAAGAATATCATTTGTGGCCATCTGAGCAAAGGTCAGTATGGCAGAGTGAGTGCTTTGGGCTTAGCAAAACTAATCTGGGAAAGGTTGTCCAAAGTAAATGAAGGAGTATCAACTCAGCGTGACTCTCGTGTTGATGTTCTTCGCAATCTCTTCAATCGCTTCAAGAGGCTTGATAATGAAAGCTAACAAGAGACCTTTGATCGCCTCACTGACATATCAAATGAACTGCAAGCACTGGGAGCTCGAGACATTACTCACCATGAAGTTGTGAAGAAACTGCTAAGATCTTTGGATTCATCATTTGATATTTTGGTTCTGATGATTCAAGAAAGACCAGACTACAAGATGCTTGATCCTGCTGATATACTCGAAAGACTCAATACTCATGAATTCCAGCAAGAAGAAAAGAGAGATCTATATGGACCAAGCTATTCTAGACCTCGTGCACTTAAGGCCAAAGCAATTTCCTCATCTGAAGAAGAAGACTCGGATTGCAGCATTAGTGATCCTGAAGAACTTGGACAGGAGCTTGTAATGCTCATGAGGAAATTCGAGAAGTTTACAAGACGTGGCGAGTTTGGTAAATCTTCAAGAAGAGATATGAGGAAATCAGAATCTTCATCTGAGGACTACAAGAAAAGAACCTGCCACAAATGCAAGAAATCAGGTCACTACATTGTTGATTGTCCTCGTTGGGTGAAGGAATCAAAGAAGAAAAAAATACAAGGATGAAAGTTCCGAGGACTCGAAGAAAAAGAAGAAATCTTCAAAACCCTCATCCTCAAAGTCCTCATCGCATAAGAAGACTAGTTTTAGAAAGGCTCGGGCACTTATTGGCAAGGAAATGGATTCTGAGGCAGAATCTGAGGAATGTGATGAAGAGGAGGGTTCTGAAGAAGACTCGGAATCTGGACAGGCTAGTCTTGCACTAGCTACCACATTCGCCAGCAAGTCAATCTTCAACCTTGAAAAAAACGACAACGCCATCCACACTGATGACTATGCTGATGACTTTGCTCCAACCTATTGCTTCATGGCAAAAGGTTCAAAGGTACCGAATGATAAAGCAAGATAATTTCAATTCCTATGCCATGAAACAATTGAAACAAAACCCTGATATGATTGATTGCTTAAGTGACTTGTTATTTAGAATCACCAATGATGTAAGAGGCGTAGGAAAAACATGCTTCTATGGTTCAAACCCAATTAGAACAAGTTGTTAAATCTCAAAGTGAGTTACTTCATGAAATGACTAATAATATGAATGATCACACCGTTAGAGTAATTACTAGTGGAGTCAAAATGACTCAAGATCTACTATATCTAGAAGGTCATCCTAAAAGAACTGAACAAGATTCACAAAGAATTAATATCGATGCACGTAGTCCTTCTACGAAAAAAAGAAAAAGAAAAATGATAGGACCTTGCATACTTCTAGTGAACCTGAATTAGGAAAACCTTTTGCTAATGTTAATGGTATTTCTATCTGTGATGCTAAAACTCAATGTGGTAGTGAGCATTCACCTAGTGATAATGAAAATGATAATGATTATGCTCATGTAGATTCTCAACCTGACAATCATAAAGAACCAGATAATGACGCTGAGATAGAACCTGTTGTTGATCTTGATAACCCATAACCTAAGAAAAAAATTATGATAAAAGATATTTTGTTGCTAGAAAAATGGTAAAGAAAGAGAGTCTTGGGTTAAAAAACCCATGCCTTCTCCACCTAAACCAACTAAGAGAAAAGATGATGAGGAATTTGAACGCTTTGTTGAAACGCTTAGGCTAGTCTTTTTGCGTACTCGTTTAACCGATCTTTTAAAGATGGCCCCTTATGCTAAGTACATGAAATACATCATCAATAATAAGAGAAAAATACCGGAAGCCGAAATCTCTAACATGCTTGCTAACTATACCTTTAAGGATGGAGTACATAAAAAAACTAGGAGATCAAGGAATACCAACTATACCATGTTCCATCAAAAATAACTATGTGAAAACTGATTTATGTGATCTAGGAACTGGTGTTAGTGTTATGCCTTTCTCTTTATACAAAAGACTTGACTTGAATAAACTCACACCTACTGAAATTTCATTGCAAATGGCTGACAAATCAACATCCATACATATCGGTGTTTGTGAGGATGTACCGTTGTTGTTGCTAATGTTACTATCTTGAGAGACTTTGTTATACTTGATATGCCTCAAGATGACAATATGTCAATTATCCTCGCCAATCCTTTCTTGAATACTGTAGGGGTTGTTATTGATTGCAACAAAAGCAAGGTCACTTTTCATGTCAATGGTAAAGAACATACAATGCATTTTCCGAGGAAACAATTTCAAGTAAATGGTGTTAAATTTATTGAAAATTCTCCGACTACCATCAATGAAAGTTTTTAACTACCTCTACCTCCAGCCAAAAATAAATATGAGATACTTATTGCTGGGGATATTCACATCCCCATGGAGGTAACTTAGTGTTTTACGAAAATTCTTCAGGATCATGTTAATTTGAAATGGTTGTTAATAAGACTTGATCAACCTTATTAATGAATCATTTTCGAGAAGCATGAGGTCGATGAATTCAGTAGGCACAACTCTTTGTACTCACTTTATTTTCCCTATTATTTTTAGTTAGTTATAATAAAAGTCATGATTATCCTTGTTAGAGCATATTTCTCCTTATGTGGTTTTGGTAATTGATGACAATCCCTATGGACTAATGGTTGCCTTAAGTTGTATTAGAAGGACTTGTCCATAGGCACTTCTTGAAGTCCATCTGTTGGTTTCAAGGATTTTATATGATGACCAAGGTGGCATTCAAGGTTTTATCCAAAGATTGGTCATAAAGACACAAGGTTGATCAAGACTAAGTCAAAGAGTGAATCAAGTTCATCAACACACAAAGCGTACAAGATATACCGAGAGGGATCAAGTGACCCCATGGTATGGTAAGAATTGTCCATTACGCTTTGTGTAGTAACCCATGGTCTTCGTAAGAGTACTATGTGGGGTTAGGTGTGTTTCCATGGGCTTGCGTCAAGAGGAAGATCTCATACAACCCATGGAGGATGACGTCAAGTGGTGATTGTCATCAAGATTGCGGTGTGCAAGTTCAAGTGGGGCATCACGAAGATATCATGCTTAAAGCTTTCCGCTCATTGTGCTGGCAATGGACTTGTGGAGATGTGATGAGTGGCTCACACATAGTGGAGTATGGGGGAGCAATCATATAGTCTTCATTGAGGCAACACAATCAAGAAAGGTGGTCCATCTTGAGGAAGTCAAGATCGTCATCATCGAGCTCAAGTGGACTATGTGCAAGGTATAGGTTTGCCCTTGATAGGGTTTTTCTATTTTAGGATAGATTGTTGTACTGTCAAGGGGGACTCTCAAGTGAGTAGCATGATTGTATCTTTCGTTGAGAGCTCAAACCATTTGCATCCTTGCATCATCTTTTTTGGTTCTTGTTTGGTGGTTCTCTTTGTGAGTTGTAGAGCTTATGGTCATCTTCATGACAAGCTCGAGTTCATAAAAAATGGAGCCCATATGCATCTTCGATGATGTTTTCGATGTTGGAGTTTTTGTCGGTTCCTCATTCATAGAGGTTTCACATCTCTATATCATTGGCATTTTCATAACTATCTCTTCTTATTATAACATTTGCTACTTGTTAATAATGTTGGGTTATCACAGTATGGGGAGTAATATGCTATGCGCGTATTACAAGCCTATAAAATGTGTATATTTGAGGTATTGTCACTTAGTGTTGATATTGTAAATTATATTGTTTCTAGGTGGCATGCTAGCTGTAAAAGTATCATTTGCTTGTGTTTTACGGGTGAATATGATGTTGGATATATTTGCAATCTACCAATGGGATTTATTTCCAAATACTTCTTCTCCTTTGATAATTGGTATTCCCTTCATGTGGTAGAAATTGCTAATCATCTTTACATTGGATTTTGTGTGTCGGTTTCTGTTCCTTGCCTCTTGTGGATCGTTTGGAAAATGTATCGTGTATCTATAGATATAGAGAAAGTGATGATCCCATATTGTGCATCTTATATCTAAATGCAAATTATATATATAATGCACATCCCTTGGGGGAGCTATTCTATTTTCTTTAGAACACTCTCTTTTTATGCTTCTATCATAAAATATTTTGATCCCCATCAAGTGTACGTTGACCGGAGGTAAGTCTTTCTCTTTATGGTGCTTTGTGCCATCATGAAAATTTGTCAAGGGTTTGGTTTATTTCGAACCTAGCTCTCTTTTGGGAACTAGATACCTCGTGTTTGTTTTCCTTCAATTGGTATCTTGTTTCCTTTTATTTGGCATCTGCCAATGGATATATCATTCCTTGTTGTATATTTTAATTGGTATCCTTCAAGTGACAATTTTTCGTTTGGTATTTTATTCTCACTTGATGGCTTGTCTTTTGGTATCTTATCAACTACATGTTTGTTTGATTCTTGAAAGCCTAGAGCATGCATATTTACTATATGTACCTTCTTTGGCATGTTTTCTTTCTTTGACCCAATATATAAGGGAAACTCCACCATGTCATAAATTGGCCAAAGTGTGCATGAAATTCAATTTCATATCCATATGCACATATTTATGTGGAGTTTATCCTATGTATTGTTGGTTTTCTGACTCTTTGGTCCCAATGAGGTTGGGCACCATTTTGTTTGTGTTGTTGTTCTAGGAACAATTGGAGATGCATTGCATGCTCTCCTCACCTACAAGGAAGGTGTTGGCACCATGTGCTTATTGGAGCCAAGTTAGGATGATCAACGAACAATTATCTACTACATCAATCAGATGTTGTCTCGGTAACACATATCTACTTCATGCATACCAACGATGGCATGAATTTCTTGAATTTCTTAGGTTGCATCATGGCATGAATTTCTTGATTCGCTCTTGTGGTACTTGTTTCGTTTCTCAAATCATCCCAACGATGATGTGTTATCGCTAGTTGTGATGTCTTTGATGTTAGTGAGTTGGAAGTTCATTTATGTACAATAAGAAAATATTAGGTCATGTGCTTTGCTTTCAAGCAAAGATCTTATTGGTATGTTTATGACTTCCTTTTGGATATCTTGTTCGTTCCTTCTTGTAACAATTTCGTGTGTACATCCTTATTTGTGGATATATATCATCATGATTGTCTTCTACCTAGAATATATTACACAGAGAGAAGTTACATCTCTAATTGATATCCTCTTTTCTTCCACGTCCACCGTTGCATTTTTTTTTTCAGTTTTTGGTGGTTTCGTGAAAGGTTTTTCTTGAGTGCAGATCTCATATCCTTGCATCTTGATGCATTTATTGGTGGTGAAGATTATTTTTCCTCATGCTTGTCTTGACGAGGGTTTTACCATTTTGATTGGTATCACTCTTCTTGAGAAGGTTATTATTTCCTATCTTCACCATGTGTTGTCACAAGCGTTGGTTCTTAATTTGTTTATTAGTGAGCTTGTGAACCCATTTGCTAGTAGGGTGTGTGTGGGAAGGATGTCTTGCACTTTGTTTCTCATTTCATCAAGACTATGTTGATGAGTAATGCTTATCCTTATCTTAGTCTTCTCAAGTGCTTTGCCATCGCTCACACACGTCATTTTGGTTGAGCCTTTTCTTAAGTTGCCTCTTTTACATGTTGCTCAACCATATGTTTTGTGAAAGTGATATGCCTATTATCTTATCTACTTGCTTGTACTTGTTGTGTGTTTTTATTATTTTTGGGGGAGCAACGATCCTATTTTATGCACTTGTATCAAATAAAAAAAAATCTTATTAGTGCAGAAATCATGGGGAGCTTCTCTAGTTTTGATAAAACACTCCTTTGCCCATATATCATAATATCTTTTATTCATGTGGTTTGAACGACCATGTAATTGCTTGTTCCTTGTTGTATCTTTTGATTGCTTGCTTCTCTCTTTTGTATGTCTTTGTGCCATATGATTCCTTTTGCAATCTTTGGGTCCTCGATATAGTTCGTTTTCCTCCAACTATTTATCATTGTATATGTGTATTTCTTTGCACTCATTTGTTGAGAAGTACACACTTTTGGGAGGACCACCTATTATATTGGCTTTCTAAACCTTTCGTCCATTTTGGCAAACGATGCCAATAGAGGAGAAGTTTAGAGAGTTTTTGTTTTGCTTTTATTGCTTAAGCATTTGCATCTCATACCCATGCATTGCTTTGTATGTGTGTGCTTGGTTGTGTTTATTTCCTTGTATAAACTCTCTTGAAAGTTTAGTTTTGAGAAGTTTAGAGAGTTTTGCATTAGAGAGCTGGTGTATTACTTTTTTGGGGGTTTTAAGATTGTGTATGAATCTGCTAAATTGTTACAGGTTCTTGCACCATGGGTGTAATTAACTCTTTGTTTTATATTGTTGAGAATTTCCAGTCCTGTTTCAACTTCTGTTTATTACCATGAAAACAAGAGAGATTTTTAAAAGCTCAAGAAAAAACATATGACGGTTTTTACTTAAATTTGATGGGCAAATACGCCTGCTCAATAAGCGCAGTATAACAAACACTTGATTTGAACCAATCAAGGATATCCTTATCTAAGTACTCCCAAAATAAGTGTCAACTTTGTACTGAAGTTATTTATTTTGGGACAGAGGGAGTAGAACAGACCATGCAAAGAACAAGGATTCATCCAAATTATAAGAAAAATAGTGGGGCTGAGAAAATAACAGAGGAAATGGACCTGTACATGTTCAGGTTTCCAGCAGTCATATTCAAAGATAGGCCACATAAAAGTCAACCTTTTTCTCTTGTTTTCATGAGTTTAAGGCTACAAAAATATAGTACTTTTGATGTCTGCCTAAGAGGGCTGAAAAAGATAAATTTAACTGTAACTCATTTATACACGATGAAGAAAAGCAACAGCACTTTATTTCATGAGCTTCAGGCTTTCAGCCAATGGCGACACTGTCAGAATGTTGGAGCTGAGCTTCACTTACAATCCTTTGGAGCAAACAACACCCTCACGAAGAACTGTCCATAGTCCAAGATTGAGTCATCGGGAGAAACAACAGCTCCGATGCATTCATCTTGAAATGTCCACTTGAACATTGAATCGCCCACTTCTAAAATGACATCCAGCTCTTCATTTTCTTTCACCGCGACAATATGCTGGAATAGTTTTTCTTTCCCAAATAATTTGTCGTCAAACAGCACAACTCCACGATGAGGATGGTCATCATATTCGGTGCTAAAAGCAGTGAACCTCACGTGGTGAGGATGGTCAACCTTTGCATATACTTGTATTACAGCCTCAACACTTTTGGAAAGGACTTCATATTTCAAGTCCAAATTGCAATTATCACCAGAAATCCGTTCATAAAACATCATATCAGTTTCATTCCGGATTTCAATATCAGCATATGCAGAAAGTAGTTGCTTGTCATCTGATTCATCCCCTTCCTTCTTTACCCAAAGATCAACTTCTACTAAAGCCTGATCCAATATATACATTCCTCGACAAGGGCTACAAAGTGGCATGACAAAGGAATCCTACGATTTAACAGCTTGTTAGAACTAATAAACGAATATCCACTTCCACATACATTAGCATGCATCAACACAACAAACTGAGTAAGACATACTTGCACATGTTCAAATTAACTATTGAGTAATACTCACTTCATCTTGAGGGTGTTTTTTTTACATATGTTTCCATATGTAAGATCTGCACGTTAATGCAATTGTGTCCGTTTTACCCTGATTTATCTAACCAATTGCTCAACATTTATGACATATCAGATTAGATTATCACTATGGACATCACAATATAATTACCCAATGCCCCTTTACTATCCAGCTGATTGGGAGTTATAACCGTCTTAATTGCACATGTCTAATCAAAAATCGACAAAGAAATAGAGTAAGTGCCTAATATTAACAAGATGACCAGTTTTGTATCTTGGTGGTAAAAGTATAATCATATCCAATTTCCAGAACTGGTCTGATGGGTTGATGTGATCATCTATCTAATGCTTAACAACATAAAGAGCAGATCTTTTGAACATGGAGAAATAAATTAACCTGACCTCTCACACATCTTCTAATAGATGCGAGCAATGAAGGACAACATTCAAAAAAGCAGAAAGCGTAAGCGAAGCGGAAGGCCACCGCTTAGAGCAATGGACGTTTAAGCACAGTTTAACCGCATTTAAGCGTTTTTTTAAAATTGGCTAGAATTTGACAGATTTTGAATAATATACACAGGAAAATAGGAAACATGGCACACGTGTAATTGAATAGCCATCTAAAATACAGTTCACACCATAGCGAATACACATTAAGTTCATATGGCAAGCAAAATAACAACTAAAATGCAGTTCAGTTCAAATAGTCATAGCCTAATAGAGATCATGTGGCCATAAATTTGCCAGCATATGAAGGACATAGTTCGCAAACAGAGCGTAATAATAAGATAAATGGGATATTGCCATTATTGAGCAAGCAAACAAGCAAAAGTAGTTCAAAAACAGTCAAATTCTGGCCAAATTTTAAAAAAACGCTTAATCTACCGCTTAGGGCAAAAGCGAGGCGGTTTGCCATCGCTCAGCGCTTAAGCATCGCTTAAAAACACTTTCTTGAACACTGATAAAGGAAACAAATCAAAGAACCAAACAGACATAAATAACAGTGTTTTAATATCTTTCACGAGGAAAGGAGGTCTTAATTACCTGTTTATCAATCGTGACAGCGTCATCCCTGGGACGGTTAAAGACGTAGTTCCGTCGCGGGTCCAAGTAATCCCGAACGGCGAATATTCCATACAGACTAATGGGATACGTGGGTTCAAAGATTGATAGACGCATGGAGAATAATTGTAGCATATTACTTGGTGTGCGCTTTCCAAGAGTTGATGGGGCTGCAATTATTTAGTGTGAACAAAAGCAAGTCATTATTTTAGTGAAAACAAAAGCAAGTTGATACCAAAATACATATATACACGAGTATATCACAACGGCTAGGAATGAAAGAATGGCAAACATCACTTACTGGTAGAAGTGTCATGGGTCTTGTAGACACGGTGGTAGCAGGATTTGGCCCCAAGGATGCATACACCTGTTGCGTCAGGGAGCACCCTCATGGGATAGGGGGGGAAAAGAGTATGATCGTCATCTCCCAGAGCCATAATCTCCTCGCACAGCTTCGAGTATTCTTTAATCCGTTTGGAGTAACTATATGCCCATCTGCTATCTATGGCCTCTGGTTCGCTCTCGGGGTAGAACTTTCCTGTATA
Organism: Hordeum vulgare subsp. vulgare; assembly: GCF_904849725.1. NCBI lineage: Eukaryota > Viridiplantae > Streptophyta > Magnoliopsida > Poales > Poaceae > Hordeum > Hordeum vulgare. Next base: position 22,300,470 of record NC_058518.1, read on the forward strand.
ATTGATTTACAACAGCTCAGCTGTGAAATATATATATGTATTTTTTGTTTCATCTGGTGAGAGAATCAGCAGCTACCTGGACAGTTTGTCTCGGCTACCTGTGTCACTTGGGCATTACCGTCGTCTTCTTCTTCTTCATAATCGCTGCCCTCCTGTGTGCTACAGTCATCGACTCCTTCCCCTGCTACAGAATCAATCAATGTAAATGTAGGATCTAAGGATAGGCAATTACTTATGGAAGACGCCTGAAGGGAGAATTGGCTACCCTGTCCATCATCAACGTCGTCGTCATAATCACTGCCCTCCTCCCGTGCGCTCCAGGTGCTCCAGCCGTCGTCGCTGTCCTCCTCCGGCGGGAACATGAGGTCCAAGGCACGCCTGGCGATTTCACATGGATCTGAATCTGCTGCTCAGTTATAATAATAGATGAATAAATATTTGATTAGCGACTTGTTGAGTTAGCGGAAACAAGATCAGTGAAGAGTGGAGATGCAGGATATACGCACAAGTGCTCATGCGCGCCGGCTGGTCATGGAGCTCGGCAACCTCCACCCCCTTTTGCCGGTCGCCTGGGTCTTCCGGGTAATCCCGATCGGCGCAAGCGTCGGGGTGGTGAGCGCCGTGATACGAAAGGTTCCTCGATGCAAGGAAGCCTTGCTCCTCCGTCGATGCCATCAACACGCTAGGGTTCCTTGGCTACGGCGGCGACGGCGGCGGCGGCGTGTTGAGTTGGGACTTTTCTTTTCTTTTCTTTACAGGTACGTGGAAGATGGAACGGGTTGTAAATGTAGCTGCCCAAGGCCCGGCCCGGTTGCGTGTGCTTCGCGTCTCAACTGTTTTCCTTTTTTAAAAAGAAAAAAAAACTGTTTTCCATTTTTTTGCTTTTTGAAGAGAAAGTTTGGACCGCTTTCATATGAATGTCTTCACTTTATGACAAAAAGAAGAGGAAGAGTAACTCACATGCTCCCCTTAAGTTGGACATGATAAAGGGATACAAACGAGTCAAATGATCTTATTTGAAAAGCAACCCTCAAGAAGACTGACATTTCGCATCGTTTCTTTGCTACCATTATGATGTGTGTGTTACGTCATGGGCAAGCCAATTTATTTAAGAACTAGGAGAATTCTTATCTGACTTACAACACTAAGACCAAAATCTCCCCAGGCTCACATGTGCAAGCCAATTCATTTAAGAACTCGTAGACTAAAGTTTTATTTGTGCTAGTAAATAGCAATAAAATTAATAAATCAACCAACTCCCAACATCATCTTTTGGTTACCTCATAGATGATTGCGAGAAATAATTTCTGTTGTTCCATTGTGAGAGCAGGCCGGCTTCAACTTTTTTTTCCACGACTGATAAATTATCTATGTCCTCTTCCGTGTGGATGCACAACAATCACAAACGCGAACAATGATTTTTAATCGAGCCAACCAACAACATGACCGAGAACGAAATATGTAGGGATGCCACACCAACGTACGTAACTACCAAGGGTAAGAAGCAGCCACCTCACGCAGCCGCACAGGGTTAAAAAGGCCTAAGCTCTTGCCGACGGCAGGGCTCCGTTTTTTACATGTTTCCCCAAGTTATCATTTTTACGGATGCAAGCATAATGGATGAAACAACGAGACAATATTGGTAAATCACTCGGAAAGATCTTGCAAGATCAAAGGTTCGACGTGAGTGCTGGTAGTGGTGGGAGTGCATGATTTGGTGGAGTTTGATTACCTATGTGCTATGTTGGTGAAATTATTGGATTCAATGGCTTTTGGTTGAACTATGTTTATCTTTGCTACTGAAATTGTTTAAGTTGGTGGTGCGTTCTATGATGTCTCTTATCGATTTGCCGTTATCATTTTGGGGTTACGCATTGAAGACAAATGCATTCATTTTAAATAGGGCACCATCAAAATCCGTTGAGACGACACCATATGAACTGTGGTATGGCAAGAAGCCAAAGTTGTCGTTTCTTAAAGTTTGGGGTTGCGATGCTTATGTGAAGAAACTTCAACCACCAACCACCAACCTCCGGAGCGCCGTCACGCTGTCGGAGAACTCATCTACCTCTCTGTCTCTCTTGCTGGATCAAGAAGGCCGAGATCATCGTCGAGTTGTACGTGTGCTGAACGCGGAGGTGCCGTCCGTTCGGCACTAGATCGGAGCGGATCGTGGGACGGATCGCGGGACGGTTCATGGGACGGTTCGCAGGGCGGATCGAGGGACGTGAGGACGTTCCACTACATCAACCGTGTTTATTAACGCTTATGCTGTGCGATCTACAAGGGTACGTAGATCTAAAATCCCCCTCTTAGATGGACATCACCATGATAGGTCTTCGTGCGCGTAGGAAATTTTTTGTTTTCCATGCGACATTCTCCAACGATGGTATCAGAACTAGGTATGTCATCTCGAGTAGAACACAAAAGTTTTTGTGGGCGATTATGTGCGATTTGCTGCCCTCCTTAATCTTTTCTTGATTCCGCGGTATTGTTGGATCGAAGCGGCTCGGACCGACATTACTCGTACGCTTACGAGAGACTGGTTTCATCGCTACGAGCAACCCCGTTGCTCAAAGATGACTGGCGAGTGTCGGTTTCTCCAACTTTAGTTGAATCGGATTTGACCGAGGAGGTCCTTGGATGAGGTTAAATAGCAATTCATATATCTCCGTTGTGGTGTTTGCGTAAGTAAGATGCGATCCTACTAGATACCCATGGTCACCACATAAAACATGCAACAACAATTAGAGGACGTCTAACTTGTTTTTGCAGGGTATGCTTGTGATGTGATATGGCCAACGATGTGATGTGATATATTGGATGTATGAGATGATCATGTTGTAATAGTTAATATCGACTTGCACGTCGATGGTACGGCAACCGTCAGGAGCCATAGGGTTGTCTTTAAACTAACGTTTGTGCTTGCAAATGCGTTTACTATATTGCTAGGATGTAGCTTTAGTACTAATGGCATGAGTAGCACGACAACCCCGATGGCGACACGTTGATGGAGATCATGGTGTACCGCCGGTGATAGAAGATCGTGCCGGTGCTTTGGTAATGGAGATCAAGAAGCACGTGATGATGGCCATATCATGTCACTTATGAATTGCATGTGATGTTAATCCTTTTATGCACCTTATTTTGCTTAGAACGACGGTAGCATTATGAGGTGATCTCTCACTAAATTTTCAAGACGAAATTGTGTTCTCCCCGACTGTGCACCGTTGCTACAGTTCATCGTTTCGAGGCACCACGTGATGATCGGGTGTGATAGACTCAACGTTCACATACAACGGGTGCAAAACGGTTGCACACGCGGAACACATGAGACCGAAAGGTCGATCATGAATCATATAGTGGATATGGTTAGCATAGGGATGTTTACCACTGAAACTATCCTCAACTCACATGATGATCAGACTTGAGCTAGTGGAATTGGATCATGAACCAAATGACTAGAGAGATGTACTTTTTGACTGGGAGTTTAGCAAGTAACTTGATTAAGTTAAATTCTAATTATCTTGAACATCGTCTAAGTCCACTTTGAATATATTTGTGTTGTAGATCATGGCTCACGCGACAATCACCCTGAATTTTAATACGTTCCTAGAGAATGCTAAGTTGAAAGATGATGGAAGCAACTTTGTAGACTGGGCTCGTAATCTTAAGTTGCTCCTGCAAGCTGGGAAGAAGGATTATGTCCTTAATGCTGCGTTAGGAGATGAACCACCCGCTACGGCTGACCAAGATGTTAAGAACGCTTGGTTAACACGTAAGGATGACTACTCAGTAGTTCAATGTGCAGTCTTGTATGGCTTAGAGCCGGGACTTCAACGTCGCTTTGAGCGTCATGGAGCATATGAGATGTTCCAGGAGTTGAAGTTTATCTTTCAGAAGAACGCCCGGATCGAGAGGTATGAGACCTCCGATAAATTCTATGCTTGTAAGATGGAGGAGAATTCGTCTGTCAGTGAACACGTGCTCAAAATGTCTGGTACTCAAACCGTCTAGCTGAGCTGGGAATTGAACTCCTGCAAGAGGCTATCATCATGAAAACTATAGTTTGAAAATTCATGAAAACTATAGTTTGTTATTATTTAGATGAAACCTGGATCATAATCATTTAGGTGTAGCTCCGAGAAGAATGGGCTTCTTGTGGCAGTAGCTTTTTCTCAGAATAATAGTCTTCTAGCTTCTTGCGGCAGTAGCTTTTTTCCTAAAATGTTGAGAACAATATGCTTGTTGTGGTTGTAGCATCTTGTTAGGAGCAGGAGTCGATTATGGTGCCTCTGCAGTTGTTTGGTTGTGTTTTTGTTGATAGTATGCTTGCTTGTCATTATGGTGTAGAGAGCTTGTAACTTGTCTGTTGATTAACTTATCAATCTTGCTCTCTCTTTGTCTCTCTGCCTGTGTAGGGTCCTGGAGCTACAATCACATGAAGGCGAGGAGGACGGATGGTGTAAATCTGAGCCTGTCCTATGTTTCTTAGTTGCTGCCGATGGCTAGCTCTCCTTAGCTTATGGTGTGGACTGAAGAAGAGAAGGATGGATATAACGTGGTCATGAAACCTGAGGCCATGATGACGGGTGGAGCTGTTGGTTGATTATTAGTTAGTTCTTTTCAGAATTGTGAATTATAGCAAACAAATGATAGCTCACACATTGGAGTAGCAAGTAGCTAGCTCTTAGAGATGAAAAATCCTGGTATTGATGCTAGGAGTGGGAGCCTAAGCACACAAGTTGCATTTATGCTGATACCTTAGTTATAATACCATATATAATTGTTATGATCCTCAAATCTCCGGCTACCCAACGTGTTATGCTACCAAAATTTCCAGCCGAAATCCTCATGACTTCTGTCTCCGCAAGATCCCATCTGGGGCACGTTCTGGTGCCCTGCCGGAGGGGGAATTCGGATACGGAGGGCTTCTTCATCAACACCATGACCTCTCCGATGATGCGTGAGTAGTTGATTATAGACCTTCGGATCCATAGCTAGTAGCTAGATGGGTTCTTCTCTCTCTTGGATCTTTAATACAAAGTTCTCCATGATCTTCATGGAGATCTATCCAATGTAATCTTCTTTGCGGTGTGTTTGTCGAGATCCGATGAATTGTGGATTTATGATAAGATTATCTATGAATCTTATTTGAGTTTTTTCTGATCTCTTATATGCATGATTTCATATCCTTGTAATTCTCTTCAAGTTGTGGGTTTTGTTTGGCCAACTTGATCTATGATTCTTGCAATGGGAGAAGTGCTTGGTTTTGGGTTCATACCGTGCGGTGACCTCACTCAGTGACAACAGGGGTAGCGAGGCACGCATCATGTTGTTGCCATCAAGGGTAAAAAGATGGGGTTTATATCTATTGCATGAATTTATCCCTCTACATCATGTCATCTTACTTAAGGCGTTACTCTGTTTGTCATGAACTCAGTACACCAGATGTATGCTGGATAGTGGTCGATGTGTGGAGTAATAGTAGTAGATGCAGAAAGTATCGGTCTACTTGTCTCGGACGTGATGCCTATATGTATGATCATTGCCTTGGATATCGTCATGACTTTGCGCGGTTCTATCAATTGCTCGACAGTAATTCATTCACCCACCGTAATATCCACTGCAGTGGCGTTTGGTTCGAGGGCAAGGCTGGGTTGGCTGAGGATATTACTAACCAACAGGTTAGGGATAACCACCTTTTGTTGTTTGGTTGAATGGGGTTGGTTGTCTTGGATAACCACATTTTGTTGTTTGAGTGAAATGATGAGAATTGGATAGGTTGTTGTGGTGACCTCTTTGCTATAAGAAGGTGAGATTATCCATACATGTGAATTTTGGCTGATTTTTCTAAAATCTCCTCATGCTCAGTGTTGTCACCATCTGAGAAGTCAAACAAATTGAATTTTCAGGAAGTGCATATTACAACCGCTTTTAAGGGCGTTCTTCCTACTGCTGGTCTAAGATTATTCTTGGTTATTTACTTGCGTAACGTCAGGTTACAAATGGACATATATTTCTGCAGTTTTTGCTCAAGTTAAAATACAAGCTTGTCAACCAAAATAGAAATTGTAGGTCAGATCGTACTATCATAGTACAATAGAGAAGAGCGCTCTACTTCTCCATGGTGGACGCATAGAAACGAGGGGAAAGATCAGATCGGAGATTAGACAAGAACAAAGGAGAGGTGAGAAGCCTTGCGATCCCAAGTCGTTGGCGCTCGTTGAGTCCAGCCGGCACCGCTTCTAGTTTCACGCTGTCAGATGCTCCGATTTCCCGTCGCTGGTGCTATCCATTACCTGCCGCCGTCGCTCACTGAGCGCAGCCGCCGCCACAACCCGTTCCATGTTTTCTGGTCCTCTGATTTCCCGCAGTCATCGCCCACATGCCGACAACCTTTCGTATCATCGTGCAGAGGTCAGAAAGGGGCTGGTTCTATTAATCGGGTGAGATGCAGGAAGAAAACGTTTTTGGGGCTGCAGGAGGTGATCAGAGTCCAACGAGGACCATCTGCTAGATTTTCGCACACAACCTCAACCAGTTTTTCATGGGAATATTCGGGAATCATGGCTGTCCTCAACCACTCTATCCTCTCATCAAACAATTGTCATCCCTCATAAAAATGGCTATCCCTATCCCATCCTGGAATAGCCACACAACCAAACGCCACCTGCATCAACATTATTGGTGAAAATGCATTGTATACAACAACAACTAGCAAGCTCACATAAAGCAAGGGAAACGTTTCCATACGACGCGCTGGCGGAACCGACCCGTCGGTCGGTCGCTCGCTCGCGCGGGCATGCAACATTTTTCGCACGCACGCGCTTCGCTGGTCAGGGAATGCAACTTTTATACCGCGTAAATTTGCTGCGACTACTGTTTAATTTTGCTACTAGCGTTTTTCATTTGTTACATCTGTCCACTAAAAAAACTGCATCCACGGTTGGTTGCAACTTGAGTTCGTTGGATTTTTGCTACAACCGACGTTTTGACTTTTGCTACAACCGACATCATTTTTTGCTGCAACCGTTCACTAAAAAAGTTGTATACACGTTCACGTAGATTTTTGCTACAACCGACATTTGACTTTTGCTATCACGCAGCATCAGCTTTGTTTTTTTGCGACGATTACGTAGTTATTTTTTTGCTACAATTTTTTTTGTTGCAACCATTGACGAAAATTGACTCATCGCGTCGAAATTTTGCTGCATCGGAGAAAAAATGTTGCATGAAAATCTAAGATGCGGACGCGCGGGGTAGACGGATCGTGCGGCCCGCGCGCGGTTTCGGCCGGCGCGCCGGTGCAGAGCACTGGCCTAAAACAAACTGCGACGAGATCCACTGCATTATTGGTGCAAATGCATTATATACGACAACAACTAGCAAGCTCACATAAAACAAACTGCGGCGACATCCACTGCATTATTGGTGCAAATGCATTGTATACGACAACAACTAGCAAGCTTACATAAAACATATTGCGCCCACATCCACTGCATTATGAGTGCAGATACAATGCATACGTTTTTTTTTACTTCTTTTCTAGCCAGGTTTGGAACCTCGAAAAAAACAGCAGCTCACAGTCTTCGGCAGCTTCCAAGCTTAGTGGTTTACTCTCACGCAGGACAGCACAAGATTAGGATTTTTGCTACAGAAACACAGCACCATGGCCGTGCCCGTATTAGGTGGCGTTTGGATTAAGGGCGGTGAAGGATTGGCTAAGCATATCCTCAACCACGTGGTTGGGGATATCCCTGATTCTTTTTTGGTTCACTAAGGTGGGATAGCCATTTTTTTTTGTTTGATGAGATAGCCATCTTTTTTTGTTTGGTTGGATAGCATTTTTTTTGTTTGATTGGATGGATATGAAATAAATCAGTTATTGTGAAAATGTTTTTCCATTAAAATATATCTATAAAGAAACATCCATGCACAGGTCAACACAAAGGTGCATTTACGGATTTAGCTACACATCCATGCATCCATCACGCATGAACACGCATGAAGTGCGACCAGTGGGACTATCCACGTGGCGATTTTACTGTACCCAAGTAACACCTCCCTCAGATGGAAGAGCGAACCCCTTGGAGCAGTGTCGACCATGGCACGCAAGGTAAAACGTCGAGCTCCTTCTCTGTCCACTCACGCGATCCCTTTCCTCTCCTAAAATTCTCTCCATTCCTTCCTCGGATGGATTTCTAGGTTGCCGCCGCCGCCGTCTCGCCTTCTTTCGCGTCTACCTCGGAGCTACCTCACCTCCTTGTTGCAAGCCGTAGCTGCTTGACCTCCTCCCCAGCCCCGATCGGCTTCCTACCCCTCCAGCGCATCTGCATCGGCGGAGAAGGAGGGGCGACAGCACCGCCGCCAGGAGGTCGACGACGAGGGTGTAGCCGACAAAAAGAGGTACCAGATCGCGAGCACCAACAAGCACCTCATCATAGGGCGCGAGATGGTCGATGACGACACCTCGTGGTTGGCCACCTTCAGCGAGCACAACGACAGGCAATTGAGGGACGCGCATGAGCTCTCCGTGCTCTGCGAAGCGAAAGTGGACCTCCTCGTCTTCGACAACGCCGGCAGACAGTTGGACTACTGCAGCACCAACACAAGGTCAGTCTGTTCCGTCGTCGATTTTCTTCGTCAGATGATATGTGTTTTTAATCCAGCTCTTATGTAAATCGCGTGGCATATTCAGATTAGGATTCATGGCCAGATTAAGATCTGACTGTACCCACGTCAGTACAAACACCCAAAATTTATACGTGTGATCGATCAATCACAAATAATTAGCAACTGATTGGTTATTATGCAATCACACACAACCTTTAAAGGTAGTTTTGATCAGTTGAAGCAGAATGCAACCAAGGTCAGGATATCTTTTACTCATATGGATTAAAAGCTTCTCCACAAGATCTGCGCTAAATAAAATTGTCGCCTTTGCAGCTACATGGAATCAGATACTATGAAGAAGATTTCCATTGAAGGCCTGGAAAGGTTCAGGGAAGTGAAATATTATCTCATTCTCATCATTGTCGACACCAACGGGAGCAATAAGTAGGACGCTGCGCTTTTCGAGGAAATGTGTCAAGTCGCTGAAGCAACGATATGTACACTATCATAGTCTTGTACTGTTATTGTTATCTTTTTTATTGTAATTTTCACTGACCTTTTTATGGGTTTCCAACAGCAACGTGATCTGGTGATGTTGGTGATGGATGGCAGCATAGGTCAGGCTGCTTTTGATTAGGCATAAGCATTCAAAGAACGTGCTTCACTTGGTGATGTAGCTGTCATGAAATTGTATGGTTATGCGAAGGGAGGCGGTGCACTGAGCGTGTTAGTATTACTCTTTACGTTCTTGCTCCTCATATATCTTCGGGGAACTGCTAATCACAAGGATTCAGTTGGAACCTCTATCTTGTATTTGATTATCTCATATTTTTTAACTCCTCCATGTGCATATGGTACACGTGAAACTTACCCCTGCAGCTTATGATAGGAGTAGGCCTTTACATTTAGAAGTATGATGACAACATTCTGAGGTAGAATAAAGATGTTGGAAGTGAGGTTGGTATAAATTCTTGTTTTGATTCTCTTTTGCCTTAGTGCATGCAAAAATTGGGAAGCTATTTGATGTTTAAAGCTTATAAGAACTTGCAGCCCTTTTAAATTATATTTATTGGTTTTATCGACTACAAACATTGTGTACATGCTTCGAAATATTTAGTCATCTCTGTCTTGCTCTGGATCTTATTGTAAAGGTTCATCTTGTTAGCTCCAAGAAAGAGATGTTAAAGAATAATCAAGTTCTTATCTTCGGCAGAAAACTACAGGATGATATAAAAAGATGGGTGAGAGAATATGAGCTCGTTGCTTCGTTAAATTTGGCCTTCATGTGGATAATTCAGCATCTGCACAATCGTTTAAAGAAAGGGCCCTCTGTATCTCTCATAGGGCTGCACATGTGAGCTATGCAAGATGTGTTGGACCACATTTTGTCAAATGGGAGCATCTACACAATCTTTGAAGGAAAGGGCCCTCCGTATCTCTGACAGAGCTGCACATATGAACTATGCAAGATGTGTTGGACCATATTTCGTAAAATGGGAATAATCAATATATAGCAACCGTAGCCTCCAAAGAATCTAAACTGGTATGATCTTTTTTTGCTGAAATTCTTCCACAAGGTTTGTAGGAAATTTAGTGAGCTTGCTTTTGTGCTCAAGTCTGTGCAACTAGGAAACAATGGTGTCTTCAAAAATTTGTACTCAGTGCAGATAATGTACAACATGTAGATTTTTAGAACAGTATCCTGAATTCTGAAAGTACAGGCTCAAAAAGACAATGGTGCATAGTTTTAACATATATTATGTATTTAGTGCACATAATAAGATAAGAATATGATCATCCATCATATTTATTTTTCACACCGCCATGCTTGAGGATATATACTATTTTACATGTTAGATACATTCACGACATTACTGTTATATGATTGTGATATATTTGAATTGTTTTGTATATCGACAACCCCAAATTTCTGAGTCGCGAATTCATTACCATGAAAAGCTCGGTGAAATGTCGGTGCATCAGGATTTAGATATCTGGCCCAATCTTCCCCTCCTGGACCCATGCTCCTGGTACATGAGTTCTAATGTTTGGACCTCCCATCAAAGATTTAGGTGATGTTTTAAGATATGCTACATTCACATGTTGCACATATACCTATTTATTTTCATTAATTTAGAGCAAGGTAGGTGTGAAGGCTACCGATTCAAGGCTCAACTAGAGCAAATCTTGATTTCGTACTTGTTTGTTTGATGTAGCATCTGAGACTGATTTACTTTTCTAGCCACTTCTACTTTGTAATTTCGGAATATTTGTTGTCATGTGCTTGCTTCAGCTTTCGATGTCCGGATGAACAAGATCTACCAGGTCCTGCATCATCAACTAACAATCAACTTCTCCATACCATTGTCCGTGCATGCCTTCTTGGTCCATCACGTATAGTTGTGCTTCACCTACCTTCCATTGTCAATCATATTTCTATTGCATACTAATGGTTTGATGCTGCTTACTACAATTGACTTATAAATAAGCAATTTTCTATCTAATGTTTTCTTCTTGATTTTGGAATAGCTGCATGTGTTTCTAAATACCAAATGTTTTCTTCTTACTTTTGCAAGAAGTCTTTTGACCCTCTTACTCCCTCCGTTCCTAAATATAAGTCTTTCTAGAGGTTTAACTAATGAACTACATACGGATGTATATAAACATATTTTAGAGTATAAATTCATTCATTTTGCTCCGTATGTAGACACCTAGTGAAATATCTTAAAAGACTTATATTTAGGTACGGAGGGAGTATTATGCATGCATGTTGATGATACTGAGGTTATCGGATTTCTCCTGCAAACTGAAATAATTCCTCTGTGCTTGCGTACCATGGAGATGGGCAGTGACCTATCAAAAAATGTATGTACCTAACCATCCCTGTCGTCATTTAAATATTATCATGATCTTTTACCTTTTGTTTAGCCTGGCAAAGGTCAAATTGTTTCTTCTTTTCAAAAAGTAATTTTTGTTTACGATTTTACTATAAGTTCACAAGTTCTTGATTATTTATAGCCAGCTCTGCCACACCAGGCTTCTCTGATAAGATTGTAAAAGGTTTATAGACTTAAAAGGTGCATTATACTAGAAAACTGAAAAGCTGTTTTTTGTGCTTCTGGTGCAGGAAAGTTGGGAGAACTTGGTAGCACACGTTGAGGATGATGTTACAACTCGCCCTGAACTACGAAAGCAAACTTATGATCAAACCTGATATGAGACTGTCAAATGGTTCAGTTATTGTGTTTGTGCTTGAAACAAATTTAATCATCAACAACATGACCTTATTATTTATTAATTTCATGTATGGTAATGTACAGAGTATATTTTGTTATTTATACTTCTATCTTTTAAAAGTTATAGGTCTTTACCATATTGTGTAGTCCTATGTACAACGAATACTAGCCTTGCCCTTTTGTCTATTGCTATGGTGTCTATCCTAGACCTGGTGACTCCTCACATGAGTCTTTGTTGCGCGACAGTTCATCATAAGAGTAGCAGAAGACGTTTATTGTTCTTAATGAATGTGTTATCAAATCGACTTCAGTCACATGCCTGTACATGAACTTGTGTTCATCCAAAAGTATCAAGTCGTAATTTATGGGACTGATCTTCTCCCAGCACATAAGCATCGAGGCTTTCACTTCTTTGAAAATCCGTTTTGCTATATATAATTGCCATCAAGGATCAACGTATACCCGTAGAAGTGCGTAAGCTAGATAAGTACGCACATGAACAATCAGGAGGTGTGCCAATGGCACGCCCCATCCACTAGTGCCCAACAACCATGCATGCCGTCGGGGAGCTACAGCAAACTGACGCCCCTCGTACAGGGAGCGCACATGGAGCACATGCTGGAAACGCCGCCATGCGCCATCGCCGCCGTGCTGTGGCTCGCTTCTGGAACCATCAACTGCCGCTGAAGTCCGGCCACCGCTCTAGCGTTTGATGAGCCGGCGTGTGCGCTGGTGCCCTTGCTCAGCTGCACGGCCACCCCGAGGCCCCATCCACAAACCAAACAAGTGGCATCCTTAGGAAAACTGGCTATCCCCAGCCCATCCAAGGATATATAACCAGTGAACCAAACGCCGCCTTAGAAGAGTAGAGGTGCTGGAAGAGCCAAAAGAGCTGTCGTGAGGCATTGAGGGGAGAGAGAGAGAGAGATAGGAGATGAACATGAGAGGGACAGCAAATAAGAGATGTGCTGCAGCATGATGAAAGCAGCGGAATGGTGATCATCACTATGAGGCTTTAATGCCGTGCAACCAATTCCCGTCGACGCGTCTATCGTTTCAATGCGTGAGGCTCCAATGTCAGCCGTTTATTGGGACACAGTGCCAATACGAGCACTATACCAGCTGGTGTATGCTGACAAGGAAAAGGTTCTACGGCAACGACGTATCGTAGTAGCACGAATCATGTGGGCACGAGTGGTTCTGATAACGACCTAGCGTGGCTCTACGTACACACGCGATTTACCGCATATAAAGTGCTTTATATAAAAAGATAATGCGATAAACCAATACAAGACTAAAAGTTGCCTAGCATGATGGATCACAGCCATCCAATCTACGTCAGTGTAGATATACAGACTTTCTTGTCTTTAAGTAGCTACTCTTAGAAGCTGAAGTTGCAACACACATCCACACACGCAAAGAGAAGGAGAGAGGGAGAGAGGGAGAGAAAGATGGCGAGCATGGAGAGTGTGGTGATCAGGCACCGGACTGTGGCGGTGAATGACATCTCGATGCATGTGGCAGAAGCCGGCCCAGAGGGGCAATCCAAGGGGACTGTGTTGTTCCTACATGGCTTTCCGGAACTATGGTACTCATGGCGCCACCAAATGGAGAATCTGGCAACCCGTGGCTACCATTGTGTCGCGCCCGATCTTCGCGGCTATGGCGGTACCACCGCCCTGTCCGACGTGGAATCTTACACTGCCTTTCATATCGTCGGGGACATCGTCGCACTTCTCAATACTCTCGGGCTCGCAAAGGTATGGTTTTTGTTCATAAGTGCTTGTTGAGGCCGGCCATTCTCATCTGCCGAAGGACTGATTATTTGATAAGCATGCTTGTGTGGTTCATAGCTACAAAGTTCTCTTTTTTTTTGAGAGGGGAGAGGGGAGGTGGGGCTGAGTTTTTTCGGGGTACATCAAGTCTATTCAGGCCTATCATTTTTGTGGTTGGAGGGTAATACTCCAACACTGAGTACTGATAGAGGTCATATGAACCACACAAGATTTATGCATACCTCCAACAAACGTTTAAATTTTTTTGCGTTTTCTTGTTTCCATATGCATTTGCGTTTTCGTTTTGCATTTCATATTTTTGTAAACTGAGCCGTGTTGTTGGGGTTTGTGTTTCGTTACAGCTGGGACGCCTTACCAGGCAACATGGAGTACCTCACTTCGCTCCATACACTGAAGATCCACGGATGCAAGAATATCCGGTCGCTTCCAACACTGCCCCAGTCTCTCAAAGGAGTTTGATATTTCTTACTGCGATGACGAGCTGATGAAGGGTTGTCAAACAGAAGGAGATCCAAACTGGCATAAGATAAAGCATATCCCCGAGAAGGATTTTGACCCACGCTTGTAAAGCCTGTAACCCTCCTCTTTGCTGCCTTTTTTTTCCGTGATTACTACAGTCTGTTGCTAACTCTGCTTATTTTTGTGCAGTGACGATTTAATCTCTGAAGAAGGCTCTTGTGATGACTCTGAAGAAGGCCCTTGTGACGACTCTGAAGAAGGCCCTTGTCACGTGTCTGAAGCCTAGCTACAATGTGATTGTTGATCCAAAACCGGAATGAAAGAAGGGAAGGTGGGTTAGGTTTGAGAGAGGTGGGTTCCAATTTGGAAGAGCCAGGCCAGGACGCCGGGGGTTGTGAGATTCGTGCGTGTTCGTCATATTCGTGTTTGCCTTTGCGCTGTGATTTTCAGAGTGAAACCAGACATATAAGGCTGTGCTGCTGCATAATCTGACCGTGGGCAGTATTACTAGCAGTAGTATTATTCAGCGCAACGAAATTCAGTAAAACTTGTCATCAGTACCAGTAGTAGTAGTTCTGATCTGTAATAATATCGTCCAGTTGCACTCTGAGTGGTACCAGTAGTAGTATTCAGTCGGGCTGAATTCAGTAAAATTATTCAGTACTGTTTCTGATCTGTAATAATGTTGGCAGTACCGTCGAATTTGATTGATTATGTTGGGCTACTTAATCAGTTGGGTATGTAATGCATGCTTATGCTTGTTCAGCACTTCGTCAGCCCACGGTATGCTTATGCTTATCAAGTTATCGCATCGCACTGGCTTCTGGCCTGTCGACGGAGATATGCAGCCTGTGGACAGAGATGCAGCCACCGGGGCCGTGAAGGACGATGACACACCGAGATGCCGCCCATCGTCTACGTCGTCAAGCCAGCCGTGGAGGTCAACAACATGGAGGCCACCGTCACCGCTCTCGTCCGCTTCGTCCAAACGGCACCATGGAGCCATGGAGGATGACGACATTGAGTACACCGTCATCAAGCCGGTGCCATGTAGTTGGACGGCAATGAGTTCTCCATCATCACTCGCGTCTACTTCATCATATGGGTCCGTGGAAGACGACGACATGAAGCACGCCACGAACGCCATCCATTGTCGATGTCGTCAAGCCGGAGCCATGAATGTCAACGGCACGGATACCGCCATCACCACACGCGCCCATTTCGTTACAACGGCACCGTGGAAGTCGACGACACAGAGCCCGCCATCATGCTGCCCATCGTCGATGCCGCCATGGAGGTCTCCATCACCGCACTCACCTATGCCGACATCGAGCTGGCTGAGATGCCACTCGCCGACAACGTCGTCAAGTCGTAGTTAAAGCGAAGGGTGTAGGGTTTTGCATGAGGGTTACAACCTCTCACGTCTTCATATATATATATACATGATCAGGGTGGTATAATTACATACGAGTCCCTACATGTAAACATATACAATATGTAAACTAAACCCTAATTTACATGCCCCCTTAATCTGAACTACATACGAGATTCAGATTGGTCCTGAAACGGTCTAGCATCTGCCGTGTAGCGGGTTTAGTAAACACATCCGCTAGCTGATCATCTGTTGAAATGAACCTCACATCCAATGCACCTGCAGCTACTCGTTCTCTCATAAAGTGGAAGTCAATCTCAATGTGTTTGGTTCGAGCATGAAACATTGGATTTGCAGTCAGGTAAGTTGCCCCTAAATTATCACACCATAGAATAGGGGTGCGTTGCCGTGTAACTCCAAGTTCTTTGAGAACTGAGTCTATCCAAATGGCTTCTGTCACTCCATTAGCTAATGCCTTATACTCTGCCTCAGTGCTGGACCTTGAGACTGTAGGCTGCTTCTTTGAACTCCAGGATATAAGAGTTGGTCCAACAAATATAGCAAAGCCACCTGTGAAGCGTCTGTCATCAACACAGCCTGCTCAGTCTGCATCAGTGAAAATACTGACTCCAGTAAACCGTGACTTGCGAATTTGAAGCCCTGTGTCTAGCGTACCCTTTACATACCTCAGAATGCGCTTAACAGCTTCCCAATGCACCTATGTAGGCTGAGATAGAAACTGACACACCTTGTTCACAGCCAAGGATATATCGGGACATGTGAGTGTTAAATACTGAAGTGCTCCGACCACACTCCGAAACCTGAAGGAATCACCAGTACCCATAAGTGAAGAGTTGGTCGACGTAGTAAGTGGGTTGGTCACTGACGCGGTGGCCAACTTGATTCTGGCAATTTTCCATCGGTCGAAGAGCAATCCAAATGCACGGCCGGAGGACTTTCCAATTCCCAGCTTTGTCGGGAGCAACTCGGCGAACACCGCAACACCAACACCTGCCCAAGCTACCGCAAAAGGTCCCGTTCCTGTTCATAGCAGCCCGACCTCCGTCTCTGGCATGCTCGGCGGGCCTTCCTGATGGCTGAGCTCGACGCCCTCACGGTAATTAATTACGCATCATACCCTTTTCACCAGCATGTCTGTAGTCTTCCGTTTCGGTTGCCTTTCTGATGTTTGATGTCGCAGACATGTCTCCTTCGTAGGCCGACGACACCCCGTGCACCCTACTCTACGACATCAAGGGCCAGAAGGTGGTTGTGGGAAAGGCAACCATCGTGAAGCCGAAGGACCGCATGTTCCACAACCGATAGATGCCCGATGGCGTCTTCATGGTTAACATGGCCAGTGTCTTAGCGGGCTTTGAGCATTGTCTCCTTCGATACCAGTCAGTGACGACGAGACCCCTAAGACGATTAGCGCATACAAGAATTGGTTCTTGACTTGACCAAAATCTCTTCTTCATCTCGAGGAGCCCAGTATCACGCAAACGCCAACTTCTCAAGAAGGTGTGAACACCACTCCACCTACCAAATTACCTGCACCTGTCGTGGCGGATGATGGTAGCGTACGACGCGAGGGAGAGCCTCCATTAGTGCTAGATCATGTCGCCCCCGCTGTCGAAGAAGCAAATGTTGATGATGACATGGAGGATGATAATGAGGACCCGAACCAGTATTTCAATACCTATGATGGATTGATGGCTCAGGACGCCGAAGACTCAGGGTATGGCCGTGGAGATGATGACTTGATGTTGCCTAATTTGCCAGAGCCGGAACGTCCTAAGGAGGAATGCAAAAAGTCTCTCTTCAAGCCATCCTCACAGGAGACGCCTCCAGATGCCGCCTCTACCCAGCAACCCCCCCCCCCAGGCCCGTCCACTGTTTAGACCGAGGACAGTGGGGTGGTGGTTAGGGAAGATATGGTGGGCTCACTACCGCCACCCCCAAGAAGCAAAGGAAGATACCGGCCATGAAAGGCCCTAAAGTCGCCATAGGTGCTTCAAGCAGCCATCCGACTCTGAAACCCCTCGTGGTAGCCAGAATACATGTCGATGGTAAGCAGCGTTTCCACATCGCCCGCGAGCCGATCCTACCTGCCAAAGCGCTAGATCACATACTGAGCAATGATCTAAAGAGACTCCATGAAGATGTGCTGGATAGAGAGAAAAGCCTTCTGGTCATGAAGCATCCAGGATACCCGCTTTACGCTGCTCATGTGCTGGGTGGGAAGTTGTACGTCGATACCTGGCCCACGAATCAATTCCTCCTGCGATTTGACTACATCTACAACATGTTCCACATGACCAAGCTAGATTTCCAGTTCATCCGCATGTATGCATTGTATCTCAACTCCATCATCAATATGGAGATCATCAAATATATCTGCGCCGCGTACCCATACTATATGCATGAGGGCTTCTTGGAAGTTTGCAAAGAGCATCATGACTATGCGAGCAAGTACCTCGGCGAATTCATGATCGATATGGTCAATCGTAGAGAGCTACTTGGAAGCAACATTGTGCGTAGGACAAGAATTGGAGACGAGATGATCTCCATTCCTCATAATGGAGAGTCAGGGGCCTATCTTGTTTTATGATATTCTACCTAAGAGAGGGTAGAGTAGGTCTTATGAGAGAGGAGTAGGTCCTAGGTACAATGTGTTATTATGTGCTACAATGTGTTATAGTTGATGATGATGAGGAGGAGGAGTTGTTATTATGACTAGTGATCAACTTTTGTTATATGATGTCTCTTACTAATTCAACTTTTGATCACTTTTGATCACTTTTGATTCATTTGGATGAATGAAATCCATGTTTCTTCCTCACAATGATATAATAATTCATCATGAACATAATGATATAACAACCTCTTAATTGGTACTATATCAAAATTTGTATCACGACGTATAAATACATTAAAAATTAAAAATAATGAAAAACCGATTACTAATAGCGCGGGTTTGCAAGAACGCTACTAATATTTGTCTTATCAGTAGCGCTGGTATGATATATGCTACAGTTATATGTCTTAGCAATAGCGTGCCTTACACGCGCTGCTGGTAAGTAATAGTTGTAGCGCGGTAACCCGCGCTACTAGTAGGCACTAAACCCGTGCTACTACTAGGCTTTTCTCTAGTAGTGGACACTTCTGTCTATTAGGTAGCTAACATAATATGAAACCAGTAAATTAACCCTCCAAAAACCCCCCAACCCCCATTCAAAAGAAAACCAACTCCGGCCAGATGCTGACGCGTGGATGCCATTTGGTCCCGGTTGGTGTGACCAACCGGGACTAAAGGCCCTCCTCCCTGGGCTCCCTGCAACGGCCACGTGGAGACCCTTTGGGCCCAGTTCGTAAGCCAACCGGGACTAAAGGTTTGGGCCTTTTGTCCCGACCCTTTAGTCCCGGTTCCAGAACCGGGGTTAATGGGCCTCTGGGACCGGGACAAATGGGCCTTTTTTCAACTAGTGGTTGTGTATGTCCATGCCCAAAGTTTGACGGCTCCCAAATATGGATATCACTCTAAATACTGGGAAAGAACAGTTGCTCCATGCTCTTGCTCACATGGATGATATTGAGTGTTGCATGATGCTCATGACCTTATGGAGGTGTTTGCATGTTCGTAATAAGTTAGTACATCACAAACTAGCTCCTCTCTTGGACGTCTCCTGCATATTTCGTCAGAGTTACCTTGACTCTTTGGTTGGCATTAAGCTAAACTATAACACTCACCCTTGCAAAGGGAAGATGATCCTATCATATGATATAGCTGACAACCTCTTGCAGGATTCCATCTTCAAAAGTTGCACCTGACTGGTATGCACCTAAGTATGGTTGTGTGAAGCTCAATTTGTATGGCCCCTATGTCACGGGTGGACAGACCGGTGCTGGTATGATACCGCGGATCGAAGTAGGGGCCATTGTTTTCTTGGCATGTAGGAAGTTGTACTCATGTCAATGCACTAGAGGCAGAATTGTGTGCTTGTATTAAAGGACTCTCCTTTGCTATCCAAAGGAGTGACCTTCCTTCAACATTGAGATGGATTCGATTACTATGTTTGCTATGATACATAGCCATGAGGTAGAGATGTGAGTCTATGCGTCCATTGTTAAGGCAATCAAGTACTTGGACGGACTCCTTGATTTTTGTATTACTCATGTAACTCGTGCCAAAAATGAGGCCAGCCATCGTGTGGCTAGTTTTGCTAGAATAGAGAATAGGACTATGACTTGGATCGGTTCGGGTCCTTCTGAAGTTTTAGAGCTTGCCCTTAGTGAGTGTAAAAATATTCTGATTGAGTAATACAAGTTTCACCCTTGTAGTAAAAGAAGAAGCAAAAAGGCTGAAACTGAGAATTTTCCAATGTATACAAGGCCCGTTTCACAAAAGTATAAGGAGGAGTGACTCACCGCTGATAAAACATATTTATTTTAAATTTCTGTTCTCATATTATTAATCTAAATATCCTTGTTCCATACAACCAAATCAAATTTAATTATACCACAATCAATTCTCACCGCTTTGGGTATGATCTAGCTATAGCTATAGCTCGTTGCATACAAATTCGAACGGCGAAATACCGCCGCGCCTCCTCAACAGTAACAATGGCAGAAGTGCAGCCGGGCATGCATTACACACTCGCCACCACGGCAGTCCGACTGGCACCACGTGTTGCACTCGACGTTCTGCTCCGGCAGCCTGCAACCCTTGTTCTTCAACCCATTGCCCCAGTCATGATGGTCTGTGCAGCAATGCAGTTCCTCCGACGACACTGGAGCAAAATTAATCATGCTCATCATCTAGAGTTAGTCACTAGTCAAATATTAAAGATCATGCATATCATCTACTCATGCACAAAAAATGATAGAACTTACTCGCTGAGGCAACCAGCGAAACTAGGATGAGAAGGGCCATTCGTGCAGCGACACGAGCCATGATCTCAAAGTGTGCTTCTCTCTCGGTGTGGGTCGTCTAACACTCGTTTGTCGTGCTATTTATATTCTCCGGATTCATGCCCTCGTCAATTCTGATTTCGGTATAATAAATGAACGGATTTGCTAAATATTGCACTTATACCATTGAATTTACGTGAAGATTTGTTGAGGTATTTTTTCTTTCCCTTTTTCTTTCCCTTTTTCTTTTCTTTTTATGTTGATTGAGTCACTTAGATGTGCAATTCTTAAGGCATATCTAGACAAACCCATGAATGAAATCTATTTAGTAGTATCATTACTTTTTGGCGAGATCAACCTTTACATGCATGATTTGCTATGATATGCTTGGGCAACCTTTACATTGGAGATATACTGCAGTATACTTATAAATCTGCTGGATTTCGTTTACATTGGAGAGAATCTGCCGGATTTCGTTTACCAATCACGCGCCAACCTTTACATGCATGATTGGTAAACGAAATCCTGCAGATTATCCATTGGAGATATACTACAATATTTTGTCGCCTTCAGTGATGTTGTTAGCAACGTCGTGATGAGCTTGGTGTGCGTGACGTCGAACGCTGCATGTCCGCCGAAGTTGTATACTCCCCAGCAGCCATGGGTCCACTAAGCGCTGAGAACGCCGCCGTCCAGGATGAGCAAACCGCCTTTTGGCGCGGTGAAACTGTATGTAAGGTCGTCTATGAACAAGCGATGGCGAGGAATAGGAGGACGGCCACCGTAGCCCACGGTCGTCATTTGGTAAAGCGTTGTAACCTCTGGGGAGAGGCCGCGTGGAATTTATTGAAGGGGACCCATAACTCTGGTCAAGAGATTTACATTGTTACAACCGACTCAAATCTCTAGATTAAGTTGGTTACTAAACTTAATAAACACCCAATCTAGATACGTGTAGGTTTATAAAACACCGTACACAAGTTACATGACTCTGGTTGGTACCATAACATCTAACAAGCACAACAAGCAAACTTTAACATTCAACCAGTAACGAGATACATTGACTTCACCTTATAGTGATGGTATTCTCAATGAGAAAGCAGGACACAGAAAATTAATATGTATACTATTAAGTTCTGCATCCTCCTTATTTGTGTAGCTAAGTAGCTTAATTTTCCCCAACGTTTCTGGACCATTTGTGCCAAGTAACAACAGAGATGACATAGACCTTGTCACATAACTTATCAAGTAACCTGAAATAAGTGTACCTCCATTTCTTCATGAACACAAGGCCAGAAAATACCATCCAGAGTCCTACCACAAACCCCACAATGAGGCTAAACAAAATATCCATTTGAGATTGACCATATTTATCCCATCTTACTGAATCTCCTTGAGTTGGTTCATCTCCAAGACATTGCTTTGGAAGGGGACGTCCACAAAGACCAGGGTTTCCAAGGTACATAGAAGCTGGATCATCTGTTTTAAGGGTATCTAGTTGACGCCCCAATGGTATTCTACCTGATAGACCATTATATGACAAGTTCATATAGCTCAATGATGCCAGATTTGATAAGCCCAAAGGAATTTCACCAGAAAGCTGGTTCTTTGAGAGATCAAGAGACTCGAGTGCTTGCAGATTTCCAATCTTGTATGGGATATTTCCGCTCAAGAAGTTTGATGACAAATTCAGGTTTATGAGTCCAACAAGAGAGCTAATATCTTCTGGGATTTCTCCAGTTAAACAGTTGCAGGATAAATCAATACTCATCAAATATACACTATTCTCCCTGTAGGCAAGCACTTGGCCTTTTATGACAACTGATAAACTATCATCAGTCAGCCCCATATTGTCGTACGACATCGCTCCAATATATTCTTCTGTGAAAGGATTGTTATCTGGATCTACAGCTTCATTAATGGTAGTCAAAGCTTTGAAGTTCACTAAACTTTGTGGAATATCCCCATAAAAGGTGTTATTAGCTAGGTCAAGGATGCGAAGAGCAAGAAGTCCGGTTATTTCAATTGGAATGTGACCTGAGAAGTTGTTCGATCTTAAGCGTAGCATGATCAAAGCTGCCATTCGATCACCAATCCATGCAGGTAGGTCTCCACTCAATTTATTTTGAGATAGGTCGAGGAAAAGAAGATTGCGACACCGTCGTAGGAGTGAAGGGAATCCACCTGAAAGACTATTGTTGCTTAGAAGGAGAGTACGGACTTCCAAACCGAAATGGCTTGTGATTCTGACCCTTGAAGTGGTGTTGCTTGTGTTATGCCATCGTCTCGGTTCTTTTCTGCCACAGTCAGGAAGTTGCCCTACAAGCTGATTGTTTGAAAGATCTAAGAGCCCCAGATTTGACCACTGACAAAATGACCTTGGAATAGCCCCGGTTATACAGTTGGAAAAGAGAACGACAGTCTCTAAAGATGGAGCTTGTGAATTTGATGGCACAAACCCACTTAAACAATTTCTGGAGATGTCGAAGAATACAATTGTTCTTGGTAATCGTGGTACCAAACCAGTTAGATGATTTGACTGGAGAAAAAGTACTTCCATTGACATGAAGTCCAAATTAGGTGGCAGCTCACCACTAATTTGGTTAAATGAGACATTTAAAAACTGCGCATCCGAAAAGGTAGTCCAGAACCAATATGGGATCCTATCTATGATACCTGCGTTTGAAATATCAAGAAGTACAGTGCCTTTTTGCGATCGCAGCCATTTAGGGAACCGGGGGCCCAAATGACAAGATGCAAACCTTGCCAATTCCAAGTTGAAGGGAGGTTCCCAATCCGAATCCACGATGACTGCCAAACCATCATTATCAGACAAGTCAATTTGTTTTAAATTCGTCAGACCAACAAAATGATCCTCGGACAACACACCAGTAAGTTTGTTAAACTTAAGGGACAAGTTGGTCAAATTTATAAGTGTCCCAATCTCCACGGGCACGGAACCTCTCAAGTTGTTGAAACTAAGTTCAAGCGTGTTTAAGCTGGATAGGTTTACAGGTGATTGTAATGTTGTCCCTGTGATGTTGGTCTCTCCCAAATAAGTCTGGACTTGCAGATTCTTAGAAGAACAATTCGGTAGCCTTTGAATTAGTTCTGATATGTCCCCATCGATGTTGTTCACTGCGAGGTCTAGATATCTCAAATTACAGACTTTTTTCAGAGTCGCCGGTATCATCCCTTTGATGTGGTTGTATGACAGGTCAAGGGTCTCTAATAATGTAAAATTTCCCAACTCGTGAGGAAAAGTTCCCCCTAATTGAGCACCGTATATGATTAGCCTTTTGAGGCTTGTTAAATCCCAAAGCCAATTCTTTACAGATGGACTGATTAAATGGTTGTTTGAGAGATCAAGTTGCTCAAGAACCGTGAGGTTATGGAGTAGGAGAGACGTACTACTATAATCATTAAGGCCACAATAATTGAGTTCCAACACAACCAGGTTCGGAAGCTTGTTTAGTGTCTGAACCCAGTCTACCGCTGCGCTAAGGTTCACACCGCCCATGTCGAGATGCTTCAGCGAGGGGAGACGGGCTAACCAAGAAATATCCATTGAGTATGTCATCATATCAGAGGTCCTACCACAGTTTATGTCAAGATATAGGAGTTTGGATAGGTTGCCTAGCTGAGGAGGCACTCTACCACTAAAATTCAAGGAAGATAGGTCAAGGTGTGTCAATCTCCCGAGGGAACCCATGAACTCTGGTATAGGCCTTCCTTCTCCGAGAACCATATTCCCGCTAAGGTTCAGATGCTTGAGATGGGGCAGAGCGAGCAGCGAAGAACTTATCTGGCCATGCAGCGAATGGTTACCAGGGAACCAAAAAGAACCGTAATCTTCTTTGATGAATTCGTTGTGGAGGTCGAGCTTGACGACGTGGCCTGTCCGGCTGTGGCACCTCACGCCGCCCCATTGGCAGCAGTCGTGGCCATGCCATGAGCCAAGGAGGTTCGCCGGGTCGCTTGTGATGGCGGCCTTGAAGGCGAGCAGCGCCGCCCTCTCTGCCGGGATGCAGCTCCCGTTTCCACTTCCAGCAGCGACGGCAGAGGCTGCTAGTGCTAGGGATAGGGCTAGGATGATGAGCATGTAGCTCGTGGAAGATGGTGGAGTTTTGGCCATTGCGATGTAGGTTTCGCCCTCAGCATCACCGGCACACATGATTTTAAGAAGGCGTTGTCGTCGGGTCGGACAAAAAATGAGGCACAGAAATTAAAAGGGATGTTTCCATTGGGGAGTACGTAGTGACTGCAGCTGTGGATCGCGATTTTCGTTGCATGTCAGCGTCAACCCGTCGGTCGGTCATCGCATGCTCAGCATCTGCCGTGTTAACAGTCAAGGACAGCGTAAACAAATTTCAATCAACGAGACTAAATTTAATCAACGAGACCACGACTTGTGGGTCGTCCCTAGTAGTCGTTAGGAAATAGAGTATGGATATGGACGGCAAAAGGAGACGGGGATCCGGGCTGTTACTACGTTTTTACAGGAATACACGAATGTGTGGTCTTTCATGTCATGCGTTGATCGATTGTTACGGACCTAGAGGTATGCACTGCACGTATACTTGTATGTAGGTACGGACCTAGAGGTATGGCTTCAGGAAGGACCAGCCGGTGCCGATGAGCAGTTCGAAATATTTTTTCTTTCGAAAATGCCCCTCGGGATCCGATATAATACATGTGACATCAACGTATTGCATCGGATCTGGACCGTCGAATTCCTCCGACGGACGGTCCATATCGACCGGATGCACTGTAAAATGACTAAGTATTTGGGTGATTTGTCTTTGGAGAGTGTTCGAGGAGTTGTGTGAACTCTTTTCTAGGTTTTAAAAAAAAAGGAGAATGACCCCCGATCTCTGTATCTGGGAGATGCATGCCGTCATAAACTCTTCTCTAGTGTGCAATATATATGATTTCTCTTCTCAGGAGAGTAAAATAAAAAAGAAGTACATAAATGCTGCTCAGCACTCGGTTCAGGAGCGAGCTAACACCATGGCTTTAGTTCATAGCGTACTGGTTATTGGAGAGTAGTGACTGCAGCTGGGAACGTGATTTTCGTTTTATGTCAACGTCAACTGCTCGGTCGGTCGTCGCATGCTCAGCATCTGCCGTGTTCACAGTCAAGGAGAGTGTAAATAAATTTCAATCAACGAGACCACGACTTGTGGGTCGTCCCTAGTAGTCGTTAGGAAATAAAGTATGGATATGGACGGCAAAAGGATAGCCTCTCTTAGAATAAGTTCAAGGAACAAGCAATCACAACATGATGACGACACCGAGATTTGTTATCGATGTTCAGCGAACTCGTCTACTCTCCGGGGCAATGACTACGGGCGCTTCTCACCGAGATACAACAACACCGGCCATCCGGGCGCCGGCACAAGCCGCCGACTCTCCCTTTCGATCCTGTCGTTATCTAGTCGTCATAGGTTACAACATGGGTGCCTCCTCATATATAAGAAGCCAAGGGTACTACGTGTCCGACTATAACACTACACGTATCCTAGCCACACTACAACACCAAGTCCATATGTAACCCAACTCGTACATAATATTCGACACAACTCTAACAAACTCCATCTTGGCGAATATTTTTTACCACTTTGAATTTGTCCACGCGTCAAACTTCCATGTATTCCGGACTTGTGTTTTCTTCTTCATAGCTTACCGAGAGCTACCCGACGAGTCTGCCCTAGACTCGCCGCCTCCATGGGAACCGTCCCGCTACTACTCCTGCAACTCTAGTCTCCATGACTCCACGTGCAATAATGTTTCCTTGCAACTTGTAAAGATGCGAGGACACTCCAATCATCACGGTCACCTCATCTTCCATAATTTTCATGGTCTTTGATATCTAGCAAGGACGGCTTGCAAAAAAATTTAAAAAAGAACCTGAGACCACTAGTAGAAAACAGGGTCACCGTTCGGCCCTGGCCAGCCCATTAGTCCCGGTTCTTCAAGAACCGGGACCAATGGGGGGTATTAGACCCAGTTCGTGAGCCCAGGGGGCCGGCCGGGGCCTCGTGGGCATTGGTCCCGGTCCGTGTGGAACCATTTGTCCCGGTTCGAGCCACGAACCGGGACCAATGGTCCTCGCTGCTGGCCCACAACCTTTAGTCCCGGTTCATGCCACTAACCGGGACAAATAACTTGCCTACATATATACCCACCGCCGTGGCAGGGCACTCCACAGTGCTCTGTTTTTGTCGAGCCGGCGAGGGGAGGGCATTTGGGTGCTCTAGTTCACCTCCTATGCACATGAGGTGTTCGATTAAATGCCCGAGCCACACTAGTTAAGCTTTCTCCTCTCGAAACTCGACCTCCGAGCTCCATTTTCAACGAGACTCGTCTAGATTTAGCGGTCCATCACGCCCCGTCCCCGCCCCGTCTTTACCGCCGTCGATCGCCCGCGCCGATCTCGTCGCCGGCACCACCGTGGTGAGCCTCTTGTTCTTATCTTCTTTCTGAAAGAAAAAAAATTCTTACTTCAGATAGATACTTGTCTAATTTTCTTACATTTATTATTCCTTGTTATTATATAGTGCGATGGTTTTGGTATCCGCCCCCGTCGGCCCTCGTCCTGTCTATGATTCAGATGTGGTATATATTATCTTTTCATAACTATTTGGTTCATTTATTGTTTATGACAATTATGATGACCAACGTGACATATATTTTTAATCTAGGAGGTATGTGAACTGGAAATTCCAACCCACCTCGAAATGATTCTCGAGAAGTTAACTTTGGTTGAAAAACAAAACAAATACTTGAGGGAAAAATTGAAAATAATTGAGGATAAGAATATGGAAATGGATTTGCATGTTGCCAAGGTCATTGACGATCGCAAGATGAAGATCGATGCGATGCGGTTGATGTTGGGGAACGTCGCATGGGAAACACAAATTTTCCTACGCGCACGAAGTCCTATCATGGTGATGTCCATCTACGAGAGGGGATTTCCGATCTACGTACCCTTGTAGATCGCACAACAGAAGCGTTTAAGGAATGCGGTTGATGTAGTGCAACGTCCTCACGTCCCTCGATCCGCCCCGCGAACCGTCCCACGAATCGTCCCGCGATCCGTCCCACGATCCGCTCCGATCTAGTGCCGAACGGACGGCACCTCCGCGTTCAGCACACGTACAGCTCGATGATGATCTCGGCCTTCTTGATCCAGCAAGAGAGAGGAGAGGTAGATGGGTTCTCTGGCAGCGTGACGGTGCTCCGGAGGTTGGTGGTGATCTAATCTCAGCAAGGCTCCGCAGAAACGCGATCTAGAGGTAAAACCGTGGAGGTATGTGGTCGGGTTGCCATGGCAAAACTTGTCTCAAATCAGCCCTAATAGCTCCATATATATAGGAGGATGGGAGGGGAGGCTTTCCTTGAGGCTCAAGGAGCCCCAAGGGCTGCGCCACCAAGGGAGGAGGAGTCCTCCTCCAATCCTAGTCCAACTAGGATTGGAAGGTGGAGTCATTCTCTCCTTTCCCACCTCCTTTTTTTTCTTTTCTCTTTGATTTTCTATCTATGGCGCATAGGGCCTTCTTGGGCTGTCCCACCAGCCCACCAAGGGCTGGTGCGCCACCCCCAAGGCCTATGGGCTTCCCCGGGATGGGCTCCCCCCCCCCCCCCCGCCCCCGATGAACACCCGGAACCCATTCGTCATTCCCGGTACATTCCCGGTAACTCCGAAAACCTTCCGGTAATCAAATGAGGTCATCCTATATATCAATCTTCGTTTCCGGACCATTCCGGAAACCCTCGTGACGTCCGTGATCTCATCCGGGACTCCGAACAACATTCGTTAACCAACCATATAACTCAAATACGCATAAAACAACGTCGAACCTTAAGTGTGCAGACCCTGCTAGTTCGAGAACTATGTAGACATGACCCGAGTGACTCCTCGGTCAATATCCAATAGCGGGACCTGGATGCCCATATTGGATCCTACATATTCTACGAATATCTTATCGTTTGAACCTCACTCCCAAGGATTCATATAATCCCGTATGTCATTCCCTTTGTCCTTCGGTATGTTACTTGCCCGAGATTCGATCTCGTTTACCGGCAAGTCTCTTTACTCGTTCCGTAATACACGATCCCGCAACTTACACTAAGTCACATTGCTTGCAAGGCTTGTGTGTGATGTTGTACTACCGAGTGGGCCCCGTGATACCTCTCCGTCACACGGAGTGACAAATCACAGTCTCGATCCGTACTAACTCAACGAACACCTTCGGAGATACCTGTAGAGCATCTTTATAGTCACCCAGTTACGTTGCGACGTTTGATACACACAAAGTATTCCTCCGGTGTCAGTGAGTTATATGATCTCATGGTCATAGGAACAAATACTTGACACGCAGAAAACAGTAGCAACAAAATGACACGATCGACATGCTACGTCTATTAGTTTGGGTCTAGTCCATCACATGATTCTCCTAATGATGTGATCCCGTTATCAAATGACAACACATGTCTATGGTCAGGAAACCTTGACCATCTTTGATCAACGAGGTAGTCAACTAGAGGCTTACTAGGGACAGTGTTTTTGTCTATGTATCCACACATGCACTGTGTTTCCAATCAATACAATTATAGCATGGATAATAAACGATTATCATGAACAAAGAAATATAATAATAACTAATTATTATTGCCTCTAGGGCATATTTCCAATAGTTGAAGATGGATTTAATGCGCTTGAAGATGGATGAAATGCGCTTGAAGATTAGGAATATTAGAAAATATGCCATTGATAAAGAGGCTTGGTATCATTATGCTGTTCGGTCAATTGTTACCTTACTAGCGATTTTGATCGCGTTTGTTGTTGCATTTAAATGTTTTACATAGTTGTATGTTGTTTTATGAGAGAACTTTGTGTATTTATTTTTCAATAATAACATTTGATCACTATTGTGCTTTGGTTTTAATGTGATGATGAACTTGTATTAATTTGGTCATTTCTCTATTCATTTTGTTCTGCAATGGTTTTTTTATATATACTTAATTTCATAATAGAGATGAACCGCCAATGGATGTACGGTGACCGACGCACTTTGGAGTACATTACAAACCGGGACTAATGCCCGAGTCGAAAAGGTTCGTAAATTGATGATGTGGCTTTGAATGGTGCATTTTGAACACAGAAAAACTATGGAGTTCAAATAAGTTCAAAAAATAAAATCCCTTTGTAACAAACGAGTTTCCGTATGAAACCCTGATAATTCGAAAGAGATTGTCCGTTTTGTACACGAAGTGCATCCAGTTTTTGCCGTAACCCTCTCAACTTTCTCGCACATGCTATGTGGGTGAAATGATGATACCATGCCAACTTGGAACCTTTTCAGAGTTCATTTCGAATGCTTTTCAATTTCATGGTCTTATAGCTCAAAATAATCAGTAAATGCATGCAAAATAACAAATGAAGTCAGAAAGGGTTGTAAATTGATGATGTGGCTTTGAATGGTGCATTTTGAACACAGAAAAACTATGGAGTTCAAATAAGTTCAAAAAAATGAAATCCGTTTGTAACAGACGAGTTTCCGTATGAAACCGTGATACTTCAAAAGAGATTGTCCGTTTTGTACACGAATTGCATCCAGTTTTTGCCGTAACCCTCTCAACTTTCTCGCACATGCTATGTGGGTGCAATGATGATACCATGCCAACTTGGAACCTTTTCAGAGTTCATTTCAAATGCTTTTCAATTTCATGGTCTTATAGCTCAAAATAATCAGTAAATGCATCAAAAATAACAAATGAAGTTAGAAAGGGTTGTAAATTGATGATGTGCCTTTGAATGGTGCATTTTGAACACAGAAAAACTATGGAGTTCAAATAAGTTCAAAAAATAAAATCCCTTTGTAACAAACGAGTTTCCGTATGAAACCCTGATACTTCGAAAGAGATTGTCCGTTTTGTACCCGAAGTGCATCGAGTTTTTGCCGTAACCCTCTCAACTTTCTCGTACATGATATGTGGGTGAAATGATGATACCATGCCAACTTGGAACCTTTTCAGAGTTTATTTCAAATGCTTTTCAATTTCATGGTCTTATAGCTCATAATAATCGGTAAACGCATGCAAAATAACAATTGAAGTCAGAAAGGGTTGTAAATTGATGATGTGGCTTTCAATGGTGCATTTTGAACATAGAAAAACTATGGAGTTCAAATAAGTTCAAAAACATGAAATCCCTTTGTAACAGACGAGTTTCCGTATGAAACCCTGATACTTCAAAAGAGATTTTCCGTTTTGTACACGAAGTGCATCCAGTTTTTGACGTAACCCTCTCAACTTTCTCGCACATGCTATGTGGGTGAAATGATGATACCATTCCAACTTGGAACCTTTTCGGAGTTCTTTTCAAATGCTTTTCAATTTCATGGTCTTATAGCTCAAAATAATCAGTAAATGCATGAAAAATAACAAATGAAGTCAGAAAGGATTGTAAATTGATGATGTGGCTTTGAATGGTGCATTTTGAACACAGAAAAACTATGGAGTTCAAATTAGTTCAAAAAAATGAAATCCGTTTGTAACAGACGAGTTTCCGTATGAAACCGTGATACTTCAAAAGAGATTGTCAGTTTTGGACACGAAGTGCATCCAGTTTTTTCCGTAACCCTCTGAACTTTCTCGCATATGCTATGTGGGTGAAATGATGATACCATGCCAACTTGGAACCTTTTCAC
Organism: Hordeum vulgare subsp. vulgare; assembly: GCF_904849725.1. Classification (NCBI taxonomy): domain Eukaryota; kingdom Viridiplantae; phylum Streptophyta; class Magnoliopsida; order Poales; family Poaceae; genus Hordeum; species Hordeum vulgare. The sequence continues at coordinate 22,331,575 of NC_058518.1, forward strand.
AGTTCATTTCAAATACTTTTCAATTTCATGGTCTTATAGCTCAAAATAATCAGTAAATGCATGAAAAATAACAAATGAAGTCAGAAATGGTTGTAAATTGTTGATGTGGCTTTGAATGGTGCATTTTCAACACAGAAAAACTATGGAGTTCAAATAAGTTCAAAAAAATGAAATCCCTTTGTAACAGACGAGTTTCCGTATGAAACCCTCATACTTTTAAAGAGATTGTCCGTTTTGTACCCGAAGTGCATCCAGTGTTTGCCGTAACCCTCTCAACTTTCTCGCACATGCTATGTGGGTGAAATGATGATACCATGCCAACTTGGAACCTTTTTAGAGTTCATTTCAAATGCTTTTCAATTTCATGGTCTTATAGCTCATAATAATCGGTAAATAAATGGAAAATAACAAACGAAGTCACAAAGGGTTGTAAATTGATGATGTGGCTTTGAATGGTGCATTTTGAACACAGAAAAACTATGGAGTTCAAATAAGTTCAAAAAAATGAAATCCCTTTGTAACCGACGAGTTTCCGTATGAAACCCTGATACTTCAAAAGAGATTGTCCGTTTTGTACACGAAGTGCATCCATTTTTTGCCGTAACCCTCTCAACTTTCTCGCACATGCTATGTGGGTGAAATGATGATACCATGCCAACTTGGAACCTTTTCAGAGTTCATTTCAAATGCTTTTCAATTTCATGGTCTTATAGCTCAAAATAATGAGTAAATGCATGCAAAATAACAAATGAAGTCAGAAATAGTTGTAAATTGATGATGTGGCTTTGAATGGTGCATTTTGAACACAGAAAAACTATGGAGTTCAAATAAGTTCAAAAAAATGAAATCCGTTTGTAACACACGAGTTTCCGTATGAAACCGTGATACTTCAAAAGAGATTGTCCGTTTTGTACACGAAGTGCATCCAGTTTTCGCCGTAACCCTCTCAACTTTCTCGCACATGCTATTTGGGTGAAATGATGATACCATGCCAACTTGGAACCTTTTCGGAGTTCATTTCAAATGCTTTTCAATTTCATGGTCTTATAGCTCAAAATAATCAGTAAATGCATGAAAAATAACAAATGAAGTTAGAAAGGGTTGTAAATTGATGATGTGCCTTTGAATGGTGGATTTTGAACACAGAAAAACTATGGAGTTCAAATAAGTTCAAAAAAATGAAATCCCTTTGAAACAGACGAGTTTCCGTATGAAACCCTGATACTTCGAAAGAGATTGTCCGTTATGTACACGAAGTGCATCCAGTTTTTGCCGTAACCCTCTCAACTTTCTCGCACATGATATGTGGGTGAAATGATGATACCATGCCAACTTGGAACCTTTTCAGAGTTCATTTCAAATGCTTTTCAATTTCATGGTCTTATAGCTCATAATAATCGGTAAATGCATGGAAAATAACAAGCAAAGTCAGAAAGGGTTGTAAATTGATGATGTGGCTTTCAATGGTGCATTTTGAACACAGAAAAACTATGGAGTTCAAATAAGTTCAAAAACATGAAATCCCTTTGTAACAGACGAGTTTCCGTATGAAACCCTGATACTTCAAAAGAGATTGTCCGTTTTGTACACGAAGTGCATCCAGTTTTTGCCGTAACCCTCTCAACTTTCTCGCACATGCTATGTGGGTGAAATTATGATACCATGCCAACTTGGAACCTTTTCAGAGTTCATTTCAAATGCTTTTCAATTTCATGGTCTTATAGCTCATAATAATCGGTAAATGCATGGAAAATAACAAACGAAGTCGGAAAGGGTTGTACATTGATGATGTGGCTTTGAATGGTGCATTTTGAACACAGAAAAACTATGGAGTTCAAATAAGTTCAAAAAAATGAAATCCCTTTGTAACAGACGAGTTTCCGTATGAAACCCTGATACTTCAAAAGTGATTGTCCGTTTTGTACACGAAGTGCATCCAGTTTTTGCCGTAACCCTCTCAACTTTCTCGCACATGCTATGTGGGTGAAATGATGATACCATGCCAACTTGGAACTTTTTCAGAGTTCATTTCAAATGCTTTTCAATTTCATGGTCTTATAGCTCAAATTAATCCGTAAATGCATGAAAAATAACAAATGAAGTCAGAAATAGTTGTAAATTGATCATGTGGATTTGAATGGTGCATTTTGAACATAGAAAAACTATGGAGTTCAAATAAGTTCAAAAAAATGAAATCCCTTTGTAACAGACGAGTTTCCGTATGAAACCCTGATAATTGGAAAGAGATTGTCCGTTTTGTACCCGAAGTGCATCCAGTTTTTGCCGTAACGCTCTCAGCTTTCTCGAAGATGCTATGTGGGTGAAATGATGATACCATGCCAACTTGGAACCTTTTCATAGTTCATTTCAAATGCTTTTCAATTTCATGGTCTTATAGCTCATAATAATCGGTAAATGCATGGAAAATAACAAGCGAAGTCAGAAAGGGTTGGAAATTGATGATGTGGCTTTGAATGGTGCATTTTGAACACAGAAAAACTATGGAGTTCAAATAAGTTCAAAAAAATGAAATCCCTTTGGAATAGACGAGTTTCCGTATGAAACCCTAATACTTCAAAAGAGATTGTGCGTTTTGTACACGAACTGCATCCAGTTTTTGCCGTAACCCTCTCAACTTTCTCGCACATGCTATGTGGGTGAAATGATGATACCATGCCAACTTGGAACCTTTTCAGAGTTCATTTCAAATGCTTTTCAATTTCATGGTCTTATAGCTCATAATAATCGGTAAATGCATGGAAAATAACAAGCAAAGTCAGAAAGGGTTGTAAATTGATGATGTGGCTTTGAATGGTGCATTTTGAACACAGAAAAACTATGGAGTTCAAATAAGTTCAAAAAAATGAAATCCCTTTGTAACAGACGAGTTTCCGTATGAAACCCTAATACTTCAAAAGAGATTGTGCGTTTTGTACACGAACTGCATCCAGTTTTTGCCGTAACCCTCTCAACTTTCTCGCACATGCTATGTGGGTGAAATGATGATACCATGCCAACTTGGAACCTTTTCAGAGTTCATTTCAAATGCTCTTCAATTTCATGGTCTTATAGCTCAAAATAATCAGTAAATGCATGAAAAATAACAAATGAAGTAGAAATAGTTGTAAATTGATAATGTGGCTTTGAATGGTGCATTTTAAACACAGAAAAACTATGGAGTTCAAATAAGTTCAAAAAAATGAAATCCCTTTGTAACACACGAGTTTCTGTATGAAACCCTGATACTTCAAAATAGATTGTCCGTTTTGTACACGAAGTGCATCTAGTTTTTGCCGTAACCCTCTCAACTTTGTCGCACATGTTATGTCGGTGAAATGATGATACCATGCCAACTTGGAACCTTTTCAGAGTTCATTTCGAATGCTTTTCAATTTCATGGTCTTATAGCTCAAAATAATCATTAAATGCATGCAAAATAACAAATGAAGTCAGAAATAGTTGTAAATTGATGATGTGGCTTTGAATGGTGCAGTTTGAACACAGAAAAACTATCGAGTTCAAATAAGTTCAAAAAAATGAAATCCGTTTGTAACAGACGAGTTCCCGTATGAAACCGTGATACTTCAAAAGAGATTGTCCGTTTTGTACACGAATTGCATCCAGTTTTTTCCGTAACCCTCTCAACTTTCTCGCACATGCTATGTGGGTGAAATGATGATACCATGCCAACTTGGAACCTTTTCAGAGTTCATTTCAAATGCTTTTCAATTTCATGGTCATATAGCTGAAAATAATCAGTAAATGCATGAAAAATAACAAATGAAGTTAGAAAGGGTTGTAAATTGATGATGTGCCTTTGAATGGTGCATTTTGAACATAGAAAAACTATGGAGTTCAAATAAGTTCAAAAAAATGAAATCCTTTGTAACACACGAGTTTCCGTATGAAACCGTGATACTTCGAAAGAGATTGTCCGTTTTGTACACGAAGTGCATCCAGTTTTTGCCGTAACCGTCTCAACTTTCTCGCACATGATATGTGGGTGAAATGATGATACCATGACAACTTGGAACCTTTTCAGAGTTCATTTCAAATGCTTTTCAATTTCATGGTCTTATAGCTCATAATAATCGGTAAATGCATGGAAAATAACAAGCAAAGTTAGAAAGGGTTGTAAATTGATGATGTGGCTTTGAATGGTGCATTTTGAACACAGAAAAACTATGGAGTTCAAATAAGTTCAAAAAAATGGAATCCCTTTGTAACAGACGAGTTTCCGTATGAAACCGTGATAATTGGAAAGAGATTGTCCGATTTGTACCCGAAGTGCATCCAGTTTTTGCCGTAACCCTCTCAGCTTTCTCGAAGATGCTATGTGGGTGAAATGATGATACCATGCCAACTTGGAACCTTTTCAGAGTTCATTTCAAATGCTTTTCAATTTCATGGTCTTATAGCTCATAATAATCGGTAAATGCATGGAAAATAACAAGCGAAGTCAGAAAGGGTTGGAAATTCATGATGTGGCTTTGAATGGTGCATTTTGAACACAGAAAAACTATGGAGTTCAAATAAGTTCAAAAAAATGAAATCCCTTTGGAATAGACGAGTTTCCGTATGAAACCCTAATACTTCAAAAGAGATTGTGCGTTTTGTACACGAACTGCATCCAGTTTTTGCCGTAACCCTCTCAACTTTCTCGCACATGCTATGTGGGTGAAATGATGATACCATGCCAACTTGGAACCTTTTCAGAGTTCATTTCAAATGCTTTTCAATTTCATGGTCTTATAGCTCATAATAATCGGTAAATGCATGGAAAATAACAAACGAAGTCAGAAAGGGTTGGAAATTGATGATGTGGCTTTGAATGGTGCATTTTGAACACAGAAAAACTATGGAGTTCAAATAAGTTCAAAAAAATGAAATCCCTTTGTAACAGACGAGTTTCCGTATGAAACCCTAATACTTCAAAAGAGATTGTGCGTTTTGTACACGAACTGCATCCAGTTTTTGCCGTAACCCTCTCAACTTTCTCGCACATGCTATGTGGGTGAAATGATGATACCATGCCAACTTGGAACCTTTTCAGAGTTCATTTCAAATGCTCTTCAATTTCATGGTCTTATAGCTCAAAATAATCAGTAAATGCATGAAAAATAACAAATGAAGTAGAAATAGTTGTAAATTGATAATGTGGCTTTGAATGGTGCATTTTAAACACAGAAAAACTATGGAGTTCAAATAAGTTCAAAAAAATGAAATCCCTTTGTAACACACGAGTTTCTGTATGAAACCCTGATACTTCAAAATAGATTGTCCGTTTTGTACACGAAGTGCATCTAGTTTTTGCCGTAACCCTCTCAACTTTGTCGCACATGTTATGTCGGTGAAATGATGATACCATGCCAACTTGGAACCTTTTCAGAGTTCATTTCGAATGCTTTTCAATTTCATGGTCTTATAGCTCAAAATAATCATTAAATGCATGCAAAATAACAAATGAAGTCAGAAAGGGTTGTAAATTGATGATGTGGCTTTGAATGGTGCAGTTTGAACACAGAAAAACTATCGAGTTCAAATAATTTCAAAAAAATGAAATCCGTTTGTAACAGACGAGTTTCCGTATGAAACCGTGATACTTCAAAAGAGATTGTCCGTTTTGTACACAAATTGCATCCAGTTTTTTCCGTAACCCTCTCAACTTTCTCGCACATGCTATGTGGGTGAAATGATGATACCATGCCAACTTGGAACCTTTTCAGAGTTCATTTCAAATGCTTTTCAATTTCATGGTCATATAGCTGAAAATAATCAGTAAATGCATGAAAAATAACAAATGAAGTTAGAAAGGGTTGTAAATTGATGATGTGCCTTTGAATGGTGCATTTTGAACATAGAAAAACTATGGAGTTCAAATAAGTTCAAAAAAATGAAATCCCTTTGTAACAGACGAGTTTCCGTATGAAACCCTCATACTTCGAAAGAGATTGTCCGTTTTGTACACGAAGTGCATCCAGTTTTTGCCGTAACCGTCTCAACTTTCTCGCACATGATATGTGGGTGAAATGATGATACCATGACAACTTGGAACCTTTTCAGAGTTCATTT